>NC_142880.1:31987045-32290075 GCF_051225735.1 Oryctolagus cuniculus | reverse complement strand
GCCGCCCCTACCTTCCCGCGCCGCCTCAGGGAGGGCGCCGGGGGCGGGCGGCGGCGGCGGCGGCGGCAGCGGCGCCGGGCGGGAGGAAAAGGAGAGCCCTGAGGCGAGGACCGTCCCCGGAGAGGAGCCCGCTCCAGCTCCAGCTGCAGCTGCGAGCCCCTCCCTCCTTCCCGCCCCGCGAGCGCGGAGATGGCGGCTGCAGCTGCAAAGAGAAGCGCCGCTTCTCCGGCGCCACCCGGCACCTCAGCAGCGCCCGCCACTAGCCGGAGACGGCGGCGGCGGCGCGGCGGCCGCTGGGTCAACGGGCGCCCGCAGCCCCCGAGCGAGCGGCGGCCGGCCCCGCCCTCCCGACGCGCCGGGATGAGGGGGCGGGCCCCCCGGCGCCCAATCAGGGCGCGCCGCCCGCCGGGCCCGCCCCGCGTCCGCCCGCCCTCGGCCCGGCGGCAGGAAGACCTCGGCGGCGGCTGAGCAGTTGAGGCCGGCGGCGCGCGTTGCGGCGAGGTTGCTTCCCCGTGCCGAGGCGCGCGTCTGCTGTCCCGGAGCACCCGGGTAGAGCGCGCCTCGGAAGACGCGGGCTGCCAATTCTGTCCGGATTCCTCTTTTCCTCCCTTGCCTTTTGTGACGTCCCGGTGAAACCTGGGGGAGAGGAGCCTCCCACAGGCCGCTCCCGGCGGGTGTAGACAGAGGAGGGGAGTCTGAGAAGTGATGCCTGGGCCGAGGGTCGATGGCGTCGCCCCTCGGCTCCAGAGTCACCCTTAGTTGCTGCGCTGTGGCAATGGATCTGGGCCTCTAGCATAGGTTTTCCTTCCTTCCTGGGATGGCGGTGGGGTCGGTAGAGGGCGCTGACGAGACGCGGCGGGAAGCAGGAGCGCGCGGCGCCCTCGGCCTGCTCGGGTGCAGAGCCCCGCAGCGCGGGCGTCGGTCGCCGCCGCCTCCCGCAGGGAGCGGTGCGGGCGGGGGGCCGGGGGGAAGAAGCGCGGGACGCTGCCCTCAGAACAGCTTGCCTGCACCCTGGAAGGGACTCGGGGCGTTTTCGAGGGCAGATTCTCAACTAGGCTGTGCAGGGACTTCTCTGCCATTCAGTGAGGAAAACTACATGATATTTTCCAGTAAGGTCTAGATGTTGGGGGACGCGGCGGCATGGAGTGTGGAGACCTTTTAGGCACCGTCCTGTCCCAAGGATCAGTTTTCAGGTTAGCTCCTTGGAGCTGCTGGGTCTGTACTCGCTAGAATTCTCATAGTGCTACTGAATCTCTCCTTGCTGTAATCGCCGATTAATTCCTTTTATTAAACCTTCCGGGTTCGGGGAGTAATCCCGAGAGAAATACCCCACAGAGGTGGGGTTTGGGGATCGGTTTGGTGGAGACTTTGACCTGGAGCTCCTGGCCAGAGGAAGTGGAATGTTAGCAATCCACAGCATGCAGGACCTACCTGGCAACCGCCTGTGGCTGGTCTGGATGGAGTGCCTTCTGAATGAAGCAATGCCCCGGCGGTGCAGGTGCCCGCTGCACTTGACCCCTTGGGCTGTAAAGTTGCCCAGAAGGGCCAGGGTGTGGGAAGGAGTCTTTTGAGTGCCTATAAGGTGCAGTTCTGCTAACCCGCAGGCGCCCTCTATTGCTATGATACGTAGGGTCAAGTTTCAGTGTGCTCCCGGGAGATAGATGTACACTATGAAGGGAGATGACTTTGCTTACAGACCACAACTGGGAGCCAGCCATGTATAAGGATGGATGCTAAGGGTGTTAGACCCTGGAAGGTGGAATATGGCACTAGACTGAGCCAGGTCCAGGGTTACGGGGTTAATTGTATATGATAGCTCACATAGATAGCTGTAGCTGGCTCTAACAGCCTACTTGGTGTCTTGGTAGGAACTCTGTCTCAGTGTTGCCCTACAGTTTGCAAGACTGAAATACCAAGGCCTCCTCAACATGATGTAGAACAGGGATCCAACGGTTTAGGGAAGTGAAAATGTTATACTGGACTTTGCATAAGCAACTTGCAGATCCAACCCCCACCGTGTTCTATGCAGAGGCCCCCCAAGACACTCTCTTCGGTGAAGTTTGAGATACACACTAGTAGGGAACACCTGCATCTGTGAGTTCCTCTGTGGATGTCCTCGCAGTGGAAGATGCTGAGATGGACAGGGGCTCCCTAATTTCTGTAATGATGATAGGATCCCGCAGAGCAGAGGCCAGGCAGCCCTTAACATCCAAGGACGAGGTAGACATATCTGCCAAAAGTAGCAACCTTGGCCAACTGAGATGCCCTGGACACAAAAGACAGAGGAATCCCAAGTAGAATTTTGCTTGATAGCAAGCTGTAGTTCAGGAAGCCAAATTCTGATTTGAGCAAAAAGTCTCTCAGTGGAGACACATCCAGAATACTTCTGTTGAAGGGGGATCTGTATGCCATGAGCCTTGCACCATTGTCCCTGTACTTATGATAAAGCCCTCCAAGTGTCCCCCAAGAAGTTGACCATTTACTGGAGTGAGTGTACATTGGCAAAAAGGATGTATGTGTATCTTTTGCATTTTATTAGACACTGGCTGAATTCCTGCAACAGAAAATACCATTACCCACCAACCACAGCTGAAGTGTTTCCCTGGTCAAGCGAAGTGCATGACCAGTTTGGTCAACTGGTTCACAACCATCTGTGTGATGACTTTCCCCATGCGTGAATGTATAATTGGAATAGAAATATTTAGCAACTGACAGGGTCCCCAATTTGGCTTGCTTACCTAGAGAATGAAGCCATTGCAGTGGGAAAAATTATATGGAAGCTCATTTTTGCTTTCTTCCAAAGTAGTGAACCAGAAGCAACACTACATTGCTAAGATGGCTTGCAGGGATTAATGTCACCATGGAAGGCTTTCAAGGAGCAGGGGTGGTGACATTTACATTCTCATTTAGCTCATCAGTTCGGACAATCCCAGATGGACCTAGGAGAATAGCTGTGGACTATTATAAACCTAATCAGGTGTTGATTTCATTCACAGCTGCTGTCTCAAATGTAGTATTTTTGCTGGAACAAATCAACAGAGCACCTGGCATTTGGTATACAGTATTGGCTTGGCAAATGCTGTTTTTTTCTATATTTTTAAAAAACCACCAGAAGCAGTTGGCTTTTACCTGGCAGGACCAACAGGATACCTTCCCAATGTTGCCTGCAGGGTACAAAAATCCATAATACAATGACACTGGTTGTCTTAACACATCAAGAAAACACCACATTGGTACACTACATTGACAACGTCTTGTTGATTGGATCTTATGAGCAGGAAGTAGCAAGCATTTGAGATGTCTCAGTAATACATATTTGAGCTAGAGAGGATATAGTGATTATGAGTACATGTGACAACTCTAAAATGGTCACCTCAGGAAGGAGGGTACATTCTGTCATGATACATGCTATACAAGGAGGAAACTACTGAACCTTTGAGTTATGAGTCCAAACGGGTGTGTGGAGTAAAAATGCTGAGGACTGAAACCAAAGGTGAAATGACTGCTACCTGACTTGATTATACAAATTATGTGGCCATGTTAGGAAAGTGTTTTCTACTTGAAATTAGTATATTTAAGGCCCAAACCCCCAATATCTCAGATTATAATAGTATTTGGAAGCTAGGTCTTTTAAAGGCCATTAAGTAAGGGATCAGCATTGTGATGTAGTGGGTTAAACCACCACTTATAACATCTGCCTCCCATATCAGATTGTTGGTACCAGTCCCAGCTGCTCCATTTCCAATCCAGCTCCCTGGTAATGCACCTGGGAAGGCAGTGGAAGATGTCTCAAGTGCTTGGACTCCTACCACCCACGTCGGAGACCAGAATGGAGTTCCTGGCTCCTGGTTCTTCCAGTTGTGGCCTTTTGGAGAGAGAAACCAATACATGAAAGATCTCTCCGTCTCTGCCTCTCTCTCTCTCTCTGTCACTCTGCCTTGCAAATAAGTAAATAGTTTTTAAACAATTAAAAAGGGTATCAAGTAAAAATGAGACCATTTTGGTGGGACTCTAATCAAAAGTAATTGGTGTTCTTATAAAAAGAGACTCTGTGGGGCCAGTATTGTGGCTTAGTGGGTTAGGCTGCTGTGTGCAGGGTGCCAGTTCAGGTCCTAGCTGCTCTACTTCTAATCCAGCTCCCTGCTAATGGCCTGGGAAAGCAACAGAAGATGGCCCAAGTGCTTGGGACCCATATGGGAGAATAAAGAAGCTCCTGGCTTAGGCCTGGCCCAGCCCTGGCTGTTGGGGTCATTTGGGGAGTGAACCAGTGGATAGAAGATCTCTCTCTCTCTGTCTCTATCTCCCTCTTTCTCTCACTAAAACTCTGCCTTTCAAATAAACAAAGTAAATATTTTTAAAAAGAGAGAGAGACTGCGGTGGTCTGCAAGCCAAGGAGATTTGCCACAGGAGAAACTAAATCTGCCGACACCTCAATCTTGGACATCCCACCTCTAGACTGAGAAAACAAATTCTTGGTGTTTAAGCCACCCAGTTGGCCCATGGAGAACGAAAACAGAGAAAAAAACGAATATGTATATCTCTCTCCTGGAACAGGCACATTCTTTTCCTGTCCTTGGACATCAGAACTCTAGGCTTGGGGCCAGCATTGTGGCACAGCAACCCTGACATCCCGTATCAGGAGCGCCAGTTCAAATCCTGGCTGCACTGCTTCTGATCCAGCTCACTGTTAATGTACCTGAAAAGGCAGCGGAAGATGGCCCAGATACTTGACCTCTGCGTGCTATTTTGGAAATCCGATGGAGTCCCTGGCTCCAGGCTTCAGCCTGGCCCAGCCCTTGCTGTTGCAGCCATTTGGGGAGTGAACCTGTGGATGGAAGAGCGAGCTCTCTGTCTCCGCTTTCTCTCTTGTGTGTGTATCCCTCTTTCTCTCTGTTGCTCTGGTTTTCAAATAAATAAATAAATCTTTAAAAGAAGAAGGAGGAGGAGAAGGAAAAGAAAAAAAGAAAATGAACTAGAGGCTCCCCAGCCTGTGGATCTCGGGACTTAGGTCAGTGGCCTTCCGGTTTCTCAGGCCTTCGGCCTTAGACTGGGAGTCACACCTGAGGCTTCACTGGGGCCGAGGCCTTTGCACTGCAACAGAGCCATCTTACCAGTCCCGGCATCTCCAGCTGGTTGTGGGACTTCTTAGCCTCCAAAATGCATGATCCCATTCCCCTAATAAATCCCTTCTTATGTGTCTATAGTCTCGTATATATTTTATTGTCTCTCACCCTCTCTCCTTCCACCTCTCTTTCTCTCTGGAAGACTCTACATAATGCTATACACTATAAAAGCAGTAAACTCTGGGTTCAGTACATCTTGGCTGTGACAAACCCACTACATATGTAGCATCCACCTATGGGATTTAGGGGTCTGGGGGAACTAGCACCAGCATCATGCTCATGCTGCTTTCACATGTTCTTTGGTCTCTAAAGAAGGCATCTTGTGTTTTCTGCTGGCATCCATGAACCAGCAACTGGCTCCAGACCCTGCACAGGTCCTGCGACTACGCAACTACTTAGGGAGCCTTTTCATGGTTGGCATCATCTTCACCTCCCATGAAAGACACCTGGGAGATAGGATGAGTTGCGAACACAACAAGCTGCTGAGAGGGACAGGAGAAGGGAAGGGAAAGAGGCTTCATCATCTTTCTTACCTCTTGAAATTATTTATTGACGTGCTGTCTCCCCCACTAGAATGAAAGTTCCTAAAACTCAGGGACCTTGTGATTCACCGCTGTTTCTTGATGAATAAAGTAGTGTTAGTAATGCCAAGGCTTAGTAAATGTTTTTTAATGAATGAATGAGTATCTGGGCCCTGAGTCACCAGTGGGGGTGAGTTGGTAATGCTCTAATGGGCTGCCCTGGCTAGTGTTAAAACTCTACTTTTGTGCTGCATTTAAAGCTACTCCTCTTGTCTTTGTGAATCAGCACTAAATCTCAGTGTTCCTGTGATATTTCTTTCTAAACCCTTTAACGAGAATTTTTTTGGGGCTAGCACTTTGGTGCAGTGGATTAAACTGCTGCCTGTGATGCTGGCATCCCATGTGAGTACCAGTTCGAGTTCTGGCTTCAGCCTAGCCCAACCTTAGCTTCTGCGGCCATTTGGGAAGCCAACCAAAGGACGGTTGACTAACTCTGCCTTTCAAATAAATAAACCTCTTTTTAAAAGAATTTTTTACAAAAAGGTATTTTACTAATCATCTCAATCACTAAGGTAAGTGAACACCATGTAGAGAGTGGCCAGTCTATGCTAGTTTTATTTATAGCATCTCATTTAATTATTATGATTCTGGAAGATTAGTATACTAACTTCTGTTTGATATATGAGCAAACATAGATGCAGAGAGGTAAAATAATTTTAGGATCAATGACTACTAAATGATACGAAGGTACTTCAAAAAGTTCATGGAAAATGGAAGTAAGAGATAAGTTTATTTTGGTGCAAAAGTTTTTTTTTTTTTTTTTTAAATATTCAACTATTTATTTATTTATTTATTTATTTATTTTTTTTTTTTTTTTTTTTTTTTTTTTTTTGTGACAGGCAGAGTGGACAGTGAGAGAGAGAGACAGAGAGAAAGGTCTTCCTTTTGCCGCTGGTTCACCCTCCAATGGCCGCCACTGCAGCCGGCGCACCGCGCTGATCCTGGCAGGAGCCAGGAGCCAGGTGCTTTTCCTGGTCTCCCATGGGGTGCAGGGCCCAAGCACCTGGGCCATCCTCCACTGCACTCCCTGGCCATAGCAGAGAGCTGGCCTGGAAGAGGGGCAACCGGGACAGAATCCGGCGCCCCAACCGGGACTAGAACCCGGTGTGCCGGCGCCGCAAGGTGGAGGATTAGCCTATTGAGCCACGGCGCCGGCCGGTGCAAAAGTTTTTGAAATCCATGTTTTCCATAATACACAATTTCCATGAACTTTTCTAAAAATATTTATTTATTTAGGGGCTGCTGCTGTGGCGTAGCAGGTAAATCCGCTGCCTGTAGCACTTCATCCCACATAGGCGTCAGTTCGAGTCCTGGCTTCTCCATTTCCGATTCAGCTCCCCATTAATGCACCTGTAAAAGCAGAAGAAGATGGCCTAAGTTTTGGGCCCCTGCACCCACGTGGGAGAACCAGATGAAGCTCCTGGCTCCTGGTTCTGACCTAGCCCAGTCCTGGCCATTATAGCCATTTGGGGAGTGAACCAGTAGATGGAAGATTCTCTTCCCACCCCTCCCCTCTTCTCCCTCTCTGTCTCTCCTTCTCTGTAACACTTATTGTCAAATAAATAAATCTTTTAAAAATATTTATTTATTTGAAATACAGAATAAGAGAGACAGTCACATACACAGAGATACACCCACACATAGGAGAGAGAAGCAGAGAGAAAGAAATTCCACCTGCTGATTCTCTCCCTTCAAATGCCCAGAACAGCAAGGCTGGGCCAGGCCATAGCCAGGATCCAGGAACTCCACCCAGGTCTCCCACATGGTAGCAGGGGCCTAAGTACTTGGGCCATCCTTTCTTTCTTCCTAGGGTATCCAGTAGCAGGAAATCAGATTGGAAGCAGAGGTGGGACTGGATCCAGGCACTCCAATATGGGATAGGGGATCCCAGGAGGCAGATTAACCAGATTAAACCACAATGCCAGGGCCTCCCTGATTGTTTTGAAGATCTCTCATACAGCTTGGTTTTTCTAGTTTCAAAACTTATTCTCGGCCGGCGCCGCGGCTCACTAGGCTAATCCTCCGCCTGTGGCGCCGGCACACTGGGTTCTAGTCCCGGTCGGGGCACCGGATTCTGTCCCGGTTGCCCCTCTTCCAGGTCAGCTCTCTGCTGTGGCTAGGGAGTGCAGTGGAGGATGGCCCAAGTGCTTGGGCCCTGCACCCCATGGGAGTCCATGAGAAGTACCTGGCTCCTGCCATCGGATCAGCGCGGTGCACTGGCCGCAGTGCGCCGGCCGCGGCGGCCATTGGAGGGTGAACCAACGGCAAAGGAAGACCTTTCTCTCTGTCTCTCTCTCTCACTGTCCACTCTGCCTGTCAAAAACAAAACAAAACAAAACAAAAAAAAAAACCACAACCTTATTCTCCTTTTGCACCAATATTCTTACACTTTGTGCTACAGTAAATAGATACTCCAAAATAATGTTAAGGATATGTATGAAGTTCTGTGTAAAAAAAAAAAAAAAAAAAAAAAAAAATAGGCTGGCGCCACAGCTCACTAAGCTAATCCTCCACCTGCGGCACCGGCACCCCAGGTTCTAGTCCCGGCTGGGGTGCCGAATTCTGTTCCAGTTGCTCCTCTTCCAGTCCAGCTCTCTGCTGTGGCTCAGGAGGGCAGTGGAGGATGGCCCAAGTGCTTGGGCCCTGCACCCTCATGGGAGACCAGGAGGAAGCACCTGGCTCCTGGCTTCAGATCGGCGCAGCATGCCGGCTGTAGAGGCCATTTGGGGGGTGAACCAACAGAAGGAAGACCTTCCTCTCTTTCTCTCTCTCTCTCTCACTGTCTAACTCTGCCTGTCAAAAAAATAGTAATGAGGCCAGCACTGTGGTGTAGTGGACTAAGCTTGCCCCTGCGGGGCCAGCATTCCATATTCATGTCCTGGCTTCTCCTCTTCTGATCCAGCTCTCTGCTATGACCTAGGAAAGCAGTGGAAGATGTCCCAAGTCCCTGGACCCTGCACCCACGTGGGAGATCCCAAAAGAAGCTCCTGGCTTTGTACTGGCCCAGCTCTGGCCTTTGAGGCCATTTGGGGAGTGAAGCAGCAGATGGAAGACCTTTCTCTGTCTCTCCCTCTCTCTGTAACTCTACCTCTCAAATAAATAAATAAAATCTTTTTCAAAAAAAATAGTAACCATCTTAAACATTTTAAGGAGGAAAGGTATTTAATCGAAGATGCTTATAAAAATCTATTTCAGAGTTGGCGAAGTGGAATCCAGAGCCCCAAGAGCAATTCCCAGAGCTCACCTCTGAGAATGACTCCAATATTCTGTTCAAGGACATAGCTCCAGGAGAGGAGCCGAGGAGTTACTCTTGTTACAACACCCACAACTGCCTGTTGTCTTTCAGGAGGCTGAGTAACAGACCCTGAATACTGCTGCAGGAAACCATGACCTTAATTATAAGAGAAATACAGGGGTCAGTGCTGTGCCATAGCGGGTAAAGCTACCACCTGGGGTACCAGAATCCCATATGGGCACCGGTTCAATTCCTGGCTGCTCCACTTCCAAATCAGTGTTCATGGGAGATCTGGAAGAAGCTCCTGGCTTTGGATCGGCCCTGCTCCTCCAGCCATTGCAGCCATCTGGGGAGTGAACCAGTGGATGGAAGACCTCTCTCTCTCTCTCTTCCTTCTCTCTCTCTCCCCTTCTGCTTCTCTGTAACTCTGCCTTTCAAATAAATAAATAAATAAATAAATCTTTTTTTTTTTAAAGAGAGAGGAATACAACAAACATGACTTTACAAGAAATACAACCAAAAGTGGCCAGGTGGCCTCCACTTTGCTTCTGTGTTCTAAACTTCGCTGAGTATGTCTAATTGACTCACCTGATTCACAACCATAGCTCTAGGCATGGGAGTCTAGGAAACGCTTTTAGCCTGCAGTCCCCACGGTGTGGAATTCACCACAAAGGAGGGCAGGGTGGACACTGGCTGAGCCAGCATGAGTACTCACCACAGGCACAATCATCCCTAAGAATGGGATGAAATGTTCAAAGCTGTCTCTGTCCAGGAAGGCCTATAATATGTAATATATGATTACCTATTTGAACTCCAAACTGCTGACCATACAATCTTTATGGCTGTGATTTATCATAGGGAAAATATCCTCTGTGCACATGATAATTAGGGACAACAATGCCTCTAAAAGTGCACATGGATATGAGAAAACTATGTATGATGTAGGATCATGCTTTCATTTCTTTTTATAGCCCCTGTAGGCTGCCACCATTATTGGCATGATGTGGAGGAACAAGAGTTATGGCGAGCAAGCCTCAGGCCTTTCTCAGGAAGTCCTTTGGCTCTATTGCTTTCTATGCCACACAACACTCACATAGAAAAGCTGTATCAATTTAATACTCCAAGATTTCAGATGCTTAGTACAGCCAAACATCTTAATTGGAGACCCCAGAAAGGCACAAAGATTTGCTAGGTCTCAGGGAGCCTGGCCTAAAAGCCAGGTTTTCTGGATTCCTATTGGAAGTCCTTTCATCACAGTAAAACCAAGCCTTAGACTGCTACCTAAATATCGAGTGATATTGTGTGTGTGCTTGTGTGTGTGTGTGCGTGATCCCTTTCATATCGAGTTCAGTAACAGAAAACATCAAGGCTCATGAACACTTCCATGTTAAACATGGAGCAAAGCATGGAAGTGTGAGCCATCAACATCTGGTTAAGTAGTGGAAGCAGGGAGGGAAAAGCCACATGGGGACTTCAAGGTGATGACAATGTCCCAGAACCCTCACAGTTTCAAAAGGAGTTCAGCCATTTTCCCCTGATTTTTGAAATCCAAGGGAACTTTAAAAGTATATGGGAAAGGAAATTAAAAGACAAATTCATTTGTGCTGCAAAAATATTTGAAATCCATGCATTTTCTATGAACTTTTTGAAGTATTGTCATACTTGACTTTTCTGTCCTTAATAACCGTTTTAATATTTATTATATTATAGAGTCAGGCTAAGTGCTTTCCCAAGACTCTTTCCTTTCTGCTCTACAGAAACGCTCTAATAGAGGCACTTTTATTGTCTCCGCTTTGTAGAAGAGGAAACTGAGGCACAGCCTTCAGTAACTTGCCCAGATCCACCTTGTTTGGTAGCAGATTTAGCATTTAATCCATTTAGTTGCACCACTCTGCTCTGCTAGGCACAAGAAAAAGTAGATGAGTAACTTACGTACTTCTCATTTTATTATTAATCTACAGTCATAAAGTTATAGTTGTTAAAACTATTTAATAATAGAGAAGCTGCAGAAGTACACACATTCACACACACACACACACACGCAGCTGTAATTGCATCTGTGTTAACAATATATGTATAGGAGCCAGCATTTCGCCTAGTAGTTAAGATACCTGAATCTCACAATGGAATACCTGAATTTGATTCCTGCTCTGGCTCCTGACTCCAGCTTGCCCTTCAATGCAGATCCGGGGGTAGCAGTGACAGCTCAAGTAATTGCATTTCTGCCACAGCGTAGGAAACCCAGATTGAATTTCCAGCTCCCTGATTCAGCCCTGGCTCTGCCCCATCTGTTGCGGACATCTGGGGAGTGAACCAGCAGATAGGAACTCTCTGTTATTTTGTCATTCTGCCTTTCAAATAAATAAATAAAATTAAAATAATAAAAGTCATTTTAAGTGTGTGTGTATGTGTGTGTGCACGTGAACAAATATGAAGGGCCAGAATATTAAACACCAAGTACTAGTGATGCAAATGCGGGTGCTCTCCCCTTTTTCCACTTCCAAATTTACTGTAAAGTGGCCATATTAATTGACAATATGTTCTAAAGTATACTTCCCATTGACCTGAAACACAAAACTGAATTTCTGTTCTTTTCTTTCCCACAGCTTTGTATGATCCTTGGAAACCTCTTCTGCTCAGTGAGTGACTTCATTACTAAATTGATGGCACCAGATCATCCTAGCAACGCAAATCACAAACCCATAGCCAGCTTAGGAAAAAGCAGATAAAAGATTGCATTAAAAATTAAAGCATCGTGTGGAGATATGGAGATAATGTGCTTACAATTATTTATACATATTTAATATTTATGCAATTACAAAGCCAGTCATGGCCGATATTAAATTTTGAGTCATACTCCTTTTGCCCTCTGGTATTTTTGACCTTGACCTGAGACTGCCAAATAATACACAAAAAATGGTCACGGGAGAAGCATTTCCTTTCAGTCTATAAATGATAAATGCTTTTTTTCTTAAGGAATGACCTCATTTCTTCAGAGACTTTGTTTCTTTTCAGTGCCTGTAGTTCTTCACCCTGCTCCATGCTGATCCCCGATGGAAGTGCTGGGCTTTCTGTCTTCCCGGGTTGGTTGTGTCACTCTCTGTCAGAGGAAATTTACAGGCACATTAGCCAACTTGACCGGCACATGGAGCCATGTGTCTCTCCTAGGGAGGAATCTCCCATGCTGCGCTCAGGCGTTCTCTGTCTCCCCTCTCATCTTCCCTCTTAAACCTTAATACACCACATGATTCTGATACATACCCAAGCATTCTTGCTCCTGAGTATAGCCTTGGATCCTGGTTTTAATACCCTGGTTCCCAGTAACAGCATTACATTGCCTCTGCAGTAATTAATTCAGATTTCTACAATGATCTGACCACAGCCATTTGTAGATAAAGCTAATGTTTGCACTTACAGCCATGCTGACATTGCTATGGCTTAAATATGATTTGGCCACACTCATGCAGGACTTCAAATCCCAAAGTCATAAGCTAATGGCTGTGAGAGGGTGGAAATATAACTCAATTATGATGTTTAGAAGGTGGGCCCACGGGAGGCCCTTAGGTTATTGGCAGATGTCCTTGGAAGTGAGTACTCGAGAGAGGGTTGTTCTAACACCTTGAGTTGGGTTCAGTCTCTGCTTCCTGACTCACCACAGGATCCTTCCTCCACACAGTCTCTGCCATCTGCTGTGGAGCCTTTGCCAAAGCCTGCGTCATGCTGTTTGGACTTTCAGCTTCCAAAACTGTGGACTAACAAACTCCTTTCCTTCATAAGTAGACTGTCTCAGGTATTTTGTTGTAGCAATGCCACCCTGATTAGCACAGATACCTAGTAAGGAATGGGTAGGGAGCTTTTTTTTTTTTTTTTCCTGTGAATCATTTCCCCCATAAGAAGAAGGAGAAATATCATCTGAGACTATACAAATGAAAAACAAGATAATAAGATTTTGTGGAGGGTGTTTGGAGAGAAAAATCTCAAACAATCTACTTTTCTCAATATGTCATAGAAAAATGGTTGGCAAAAATCAATAAAATGTACTAAAAATTCAAAAACATAAATGAGACATAACTGAAAAAGCTGAACTGTTTTCTTGGCAGATACCGAATAAATTAGGAGAATTCCCCAAGGCCACTGGGGAATGAGAGGCCTGTGCATTTTCAGTTTCGTATACAATTATTCTGCCCCTTGGGGAATAAGTTTGCTAAGACAAAGCAGTTCTGGTACATTCCCACCCTGACTTGATGCCAAGCTATCTGTTTAATTTAAATTTTGATGGGTGATTTTTATGTTGAAAGTATTTCCTTTGTCTTCCTTATGTTTGAACCATCAGTGTGAACTATGTAGCCCACAAAAGTTATTTAGAACACTGCAAAATCACAAGAAGTTCCTTGCTTGATTCTCTGCCAAGATGCAGAGCTATTTACCATGACGAACCACAATATGGGTCCAAGCTATTCTATTTGTTGAATGAATGAATAAATAAATAAATAAACCCTTGCATTATCCAGAAACTAGAAATGGGTGGTTTTTCAGTAGACTCACTCTTTATAGAAGTAAGAAGGACATTCTTAGTTTGGGTCCTTTGTTCTTTGTCTTTCTTGGGCTGTATTCTCTCAAGGGTTGCAGAGGAGTTAACTGCAGCTGTGTTGCCACTTCTGTCCCTTCCAGTCCTTCAAAGTTCAAATCAAGATTTTTTTTTTAGTTCTGGCAGTCTAGTGTTCATCAAAGACACTGGCTCATTGCTCAAGCTGCCCTGACTTCTCTGTGTGAGGGAGAGGACAGAGGACCTTCCTGCTAGTCCAAAGTAACTGCTGCGTTAGTCCTTCCCGACTTTGGCAAGGCACAGAAAACTTGAAGAACAAGATTTACTCTCACACAAAGAAGACCAAGGAAGAATGACAGAGAGAGGAAATGACAAAATGGGGGAGGAAGAGAGAGAGAGAGATCTTTCATCTGCTTGCTTAGTCTGCAAATGCTTGCAACAGCTTGAGCTAAGCAAGGCCAAAGTCAGGAACCAAAACTCCCTCCAAGTGTCCAATGTGGGTAGCAGGAACCCAAGTGCTTAGGCCATTGTCTATTGCATCCATGGCACATTAGCAAGAAGCTGGATCATAAATACAGTGCAGGGGCCCAAGTGGTGGGCCAACCTGCTGCACCACACTGCCTGCCCTAAACAGGAGACTTTTATACACAGCTGTTCTCCATCTAAAAGTCTTTAGAAAAAGAACTCACTTATCTAGTGCTGAGTAAGTTGGTTTTTGAAATAGGAGGCCAATGTAAATAACTCTTTGGAATGTCTTTCAATTCATTGCTTTCTCTTTTAATTCACAGGTGTCTTTTTGGTCTGACAGAATACTTGAGACTGGGTCATTTATAATGGGAAGGAGTTTATTTTGACTGCTGGTTCTGGAGGCTAGGAAGTCCAGGAGAATGGCACTGGTGTCTTCTCGTCTTCTGGTGAGGGACTGGTGTTGCATCAACTCATGGCAGAAAGCAGAAGGGCAAGCAGACGTGTGCAGAAGACAGAAAAGAGGCCTTGGCAGCCATCCTATTCCTGCAGGAAAGCATTCAGCTCGTCATGAAGGCTCTGCCCTGACAGCCCAAATATGTCTTTTTCTAAGATTTTATTTATATACTTGAAAGTCAGAGTTACAGAGAGGCAGAGGCAGAGAGAGAGAGAGAGAGAGAGAGAGAGGTCTTCCATCTGCTGGTTCACTCCCCAAATGGCCACAACAGCCGGAGCTGCACCAATCTGCAGTCAGGAGCCAGGAGCTTCTTCCTGGTCTCCCACATGGGTGCAGGGGCCCAAGGACTTGGACCATCTTCCACTGCTTTCCCAGGCCATAGCAAAGAGCTGGATCAGAAGTGGAGCAGCCGGGACTTGAACTGTTGCCTATATGGGATGTTGGTACTGCAGGAGGCGGCTTTACCCACTACACCACAGTGCCAGCCCCCCAAATATGTCTTAAAGACCCTCTACCTCTCAACACTGCCACAATGGCAATCAGATTTCAGCATGAGTTTTAGAGGAAGCAAATATATTCAAACCACAGCATAATACCATAAAGCAATAGTTAAGATTTTCACAAGCAATATACATTTATGTATATACCTGAACCAGTGGCATGTTTTCCTTAATTTTAACACTGAATCATTTGTACCAAATAGCAACCAAATGCTCAATCACCAATGGCTGGCTATAGATGCTGGAGGCACGATCTAGGATGTATATTCAGTCTTCATTGTTTTGATTGCTTTTAGACTCAACGTTTTTAGAATCCTTTGATGGATCCATTCATATTTTCTGCACTTTTTAAAAGATTTATTTATTTATTTTTTTACTGGTAAGACAGAGGGGGAGAGCCAGAGAGAGAAAGAGAGAGAGAGAGAGAGATCTTCCATCTGTTAGTTTGCTCCCCAAATGGCTACAAGGGCCAGAGCTGGTCCAGGCCAAGGACAGGAGCCAGCAATTCACCTGGGTCTCCCAAGTGGATTGCAGGGGCTCAAGCACTTGAACCATCTTCTACTGCCTTTCCAAGAACATTAGTGGGAAGCTGGATCAGAAGCAGAGCAGCTGGGACTTGAACCAGTGCTCTAGTATGGATGCCGGCTTAATCCACTACGTCACAATATGGGCTCCTCAATCGTTCTTTAAACGGTGCTGAATTTTTCAAGTCACAGGATCCGCTTACCCTAGACCTCCTCCAGGACTGAGTCAAAGGTGACCATAGACCAGCGGCCACATTTTCATCAGGATGAGTATCTCCAACAACAGGATCTTGTCATAGCCTCAAAATCCTGAATTTTTTTCTTTCACTATCAAGAACTCTTTCCTGCGACTTGGTGTTCAGAGAGATCAATTGCTGAAAAAGAACCTAGGACATGGAAGCAGTTGCCAGTCCAGATCTCTGCACACACAGCTGTCTGGGGAGCTGCCCTGAGATGGAGGGAGAGAGAATTACTCACCTGGAAGCTGGCTGTCATGAGAAAATCCGAACCCAGGAGCTTTTCTCCTAAGAACCCCTGTGACATTTTATTCTTTAAATAAATCTTTTCTCCTTCTCTTTAGGTGAGAGATTGACATTTTAAGATCAATCATGCCTCTGCTTTGCAGGGTTGGTAGACTAAGAACAGGATAAATGGAAATTAAGCAAAATTTCCATTTTTTGAATAAAAATGCTCAAAATAGCTGTACTCTAGCTCATCATAAAAGAAAGGATGCTCTTCCCCCCAGGGTCATTCTCATTGCTATGGCTATCTCTAGACCTCTGGATGTCAAAAATTTACCCTATTTTCTCTTAAAGAACTACGCTGAACATGCACCTGCTGTTTGAATCACAGCAGACAGCAAAGGAATCTCACACTGTTTCTCCGTCATAGCCAATGAAGTTTAGTCCTTCTGATATGGCCACAGGTTACCAGCTTTCTTATCCCCTGTCCACCATGAGAGAAAGATAGAAAGAGATAGAAACAGAGAGAGAGAGGTCTTCCATCTGCTTGTTCACTCTCCATATGGCCGCAACAGCTGGAGCTGAGCCAATCCAAAGCCAGGAGCCAGGAGCTTCCTCCTAGTCTCCCACGTGGGGTACAGGGGCCCAAGCACCTGGGCCATCTACCATTGCTTTCCCAGGCCATAAATAGGGAGCTGGATCAGAAGAGGAGCAGCCGGGACACAAATTGGTGCCCATATGGGATGCCGGTGCTACAGCTGGAGGCCTAGTCCACTCCACCACAGTGCTGGCCTGGATTTTTTCTTTTTTAAAACAGATTTATTCAGCCGGTGCCGCGGCTCACTAGGCTAATCCTCCGCCTTGTGGCGCCGGCACACCGGGTTCTAGTCCCGGTCGCAGCGCCAGATTCTGTCCCAGTTGCCCCTCTTCCAGGCCAGCTCTCTGCTGTGGCCAGGGAGTGCAGTGGAGGATGGCCCAAGTACTTGGGCCCTGCACCCCATGGGAGACCAGGAGAAGCACCTGGCTCCTGCCATCGGATCAGTGCAGTGCACTGGCCGCAGCGGCCATTGGAGGGTGAACCAACGGCAAAGGAAGACCTTTCTCTCTGTCTCTCTCTCTCACTGTCCACTCTGCCTATAAAAAAAAAAAACTGATTTATTTATTCACTTGAAAGGCTTATATATATATATATATGAGATATATATATATAAAGGCTGATACATATATAGCATATATATATATATATATGCTCTCCCCTTGGGGTCATTCTCATTGCTATGGCTATCTCTAGACCTTTGGATGTCAAAGTACACATGTATGTGTGTGTGTGTGTGTGTGTGTATATATATATATATAGAGAGAGAGAGAGAGATTCTACTAGTTCACTTCCCAAATGGCTGCAAGAGCTAGGGCTGGACCAGGCCAAAGCAAGGAGCCAGGAACATGATCCATGGCCCCAACAGGGGCCCAGATATTTGGGTCATCATTTGCTGCCTTCCCAGGCTCATTAGTAGGGAGCTGGATTAGAAGCAGAGAGATGGGATGCTTAAGAGCTGTGCCACACACTGTCTCCACAGCTTGTTTCATTTTTGTATGCTCGGTAATGGGCTTGTTAGCAACTGGCTACACCTCTCCAAAACCCAGACTTCTTTAGTGCTTTTAGCTAATTTCAAGTCAATCTTAAAAATACTCCCGGAAAATTCAATCTGTCAGTATTCATTGTGAGCCTGCTATGGACCACGCGTTGGATGAGGCGCTGGGGACAACTGCAGGGAGCAGGCAGTGGTCAGTGGTGAGGGGCACTGGAGGATGGCCTGGTGATGACATTCCATGGTCAGCCTTACCACTGGCTAGTGCATGGCCTGGGACTGCTGCTTCCTCACATTCAAAATAGGGCATGGAGGCCGGCACCACGGCTCACTAGGCTAATCCTCCGCCTGCGGCGCTGGCACCCCGGGTTCTAGTCCCAGTCGGGGCGCGGATTCTGTCCCAGTTGCTCCTCTTCCAGTCCAGCTCTCTGCTGTGGCCCGGGAGTGCAGAGGAGGATGGCTCAAGTGCTTGGGCCCTGCACCCTCACAGGAGACCAGGAGGAAGCACCTGGCTCCTGGCTTCGGGCCGACGCAATGCGCCACCCACAGCACACGGGCTATAGTGGCCATTTGGGGGGTGAACCAACAGAAAGAAGACTTTTCTCTCTGTCTCTCTCTCTCTCACTGTCTAACTCTTCCTGGCAAAAAAAAAAAAAAAAAAAAAAAGGAAAAAAATTAATGGCAAAATAGGGCATGGAGAGAGCTGCTCTTCCTTCAGCCCTTAGTGCTGTGTGGTTTCTGCTGGTTTGGTCAACCCACTGCAGTAGAAACCCTGTGGCCGCCCCAAGGTAACAGCTGTCCTCAGCCTTGCTAAAGGGTCCTAATCCAATCCAAAGGACAGTTTTAGTGCTATGATATCCGTCTCTCAAAGACCAAAGGAGAGCATTAAGAAGTATGTACGTTTTCCATATATCGAGCGTATTCGACTTGCAAAGTGCTTGTCCTACTTCCCAGATGCTAGGCAGTTTGGGGAGTAATCTCCAGGAGTGAGTGCTCAATTAAAATTCCAAGCACCGTGGTCTAAGCTCCCCACAGTAATAACAACCAGAGTTGGAAAGATGAGCAAGAAAGCCAGATAATGCTGCATCTACAATAGTGACAGTCATCAGGACATGCAAAAACTCCCCAATTCTGCAGCGTTTCAGTTTTCTAACAGTTTTTAAAGCGTCTTTGACTCCCTATGATAGCTATATCTATCTGTGAATATTAACAATAGAATGAATGTCTTGTTTGTGCAATATTATATTGTCCCTCATTTTCCAGCCACTAGATATTCCTCACTACCGTGTAAGAGTTACTTTTTTCATTCTGTTTTCTCACTGTACAAAAGGTAGTTTATAAAATACTTATTAAAATGCATCTAAACTCGCAAAAATATGCAATAGCTTGATATTGGAACCAGGCAGATTATTTGAAATTCAGTTATGATTCTCCAATTTCTGACATAAAGAAAGCAAAAAGAAAAAAAAATCTCATATTGTATTTTCCATCTCATCTGCCTCCATTTCTGTTTAGATCATCTCAATGTCTTGTATCAAAGAATATAGTAGCTTACCATAAGCCATTGATCAGAGAGAGGCCAGTTTCTGGTTTCCATTTCTGAAAACAGATCCCACATACTCTTATATGTCACATATTTAAACAAATAGAAGAACAGGTAGTAAGATATGAATTATATTAGTAGCTCTGTCTATTTCCCCGACTTCCTAATAACATTTCATGGCTTTCTCTTCACTCTTTCCTCCCTCTCCCTATAAATATCAGAGCTGATGACTGACTTTTACTGCTGCATTTCATGCAAACTCCTCAGGCTTGCAAATCACCTGCTGAATCTGAGCGCCACTTCCAGTCTTCTGCCTCATTCACAGTTTTCTGTTGGGACTTTGGGGCAGCACAGAATACACAAACGTTGTGCATGCATTGATTCAAAAGGAAAACTCAATATCTGAAGTGTGGGCTCCTTGCTTCGGTCCAGTTCAATTTCCCAAATGGTTGGCACAAGGCAGCTGCTCCCCCCACACCCAGATATTTTGCCTATTGAGGATGGCAGATGGGTAGCCTGGGCAGGTGACTCAGATGGAAAGGGTAATAGTAGTGTTGCAGGAAGTCTCCTCCAAGCAGGGTTCTACTGCCTCCTCCAACCACTATGGCTATTTATTTATTTATTTATTTAAGATTTGTTTATTTGAGAGGTAAAGTTACAGACAGTGAGAGGGAAAGACAGAGAGAAAGGTCTTCCATCCACTGGTTCACTCCCTAAATGGCCATAAAGTCCTGAGCTGTGCCACTCCGAAGCCAGGAGCTTCTTCCGGGTCTCCCACACAGGCGCAGGGGCCCAAGCACTTGGGCCGTCTTCCCAGGCCACAGCAGAGAGCTGGATTGGAAGAGGAGCAGCTGGGACTAGAACCAGCATCCACATGGGATGCCGGCACCACAGGAAGATTAACCTGCTTGTTCTACTGCGCCAGCCCCACTGTGACACTGCAAGTACTTTACCCTCATAACTGGAGTTACTATCTCTAATTGTGGCCCAGTCTAACTTTCTATTACACCCATCTTCTAGCCTTCTAGAACTGTATGCTCTCATTCAGCCCTCATTGTGCTGGACCAACACTTACGAAGCACTTGTACTGGGCATTTTGGAATGCATACACACACACACATACATATATATACACATATACATATATATATATATATATATATATATATGTGTGTGTGTGTGTGTATCCATGCACTGTGGTGATAGTAAAACATGGAAGAATGGAATCTGATGATTAGCATTTTTGAAAGCATACTATGTGTTCAGCATTGTACTAAGTACTTTATTACACACACACACACACACACACACACACACACCAGCATTTACATTTAGCACAATTATTTGAGATACAGACTATTATCAGCTCCATTTTCTAGAAGAGGAAACTGAGACACAAAATTAAGTGGCTGGCCCTGGGCCACTTGCTGAAGGTGTCAGAGCAGATACGCTTGCCTGCCACAGAGATGTTCACATCCCCCAGCAAGGACACAGTGTCATTTGGAAACCCAGTGCCACACATTAGCTGCATTTGAGTGTTATCTCCAAACTTTGGGGTTCTGGGGCAATTCTACACCCTGAAAGGGTTAAGAGTCTTAAGACTGATGGCTCCTGGAAACTCATTTTTGAACCTCAGGCTCTTGGATTGTGCCAGCCAGTATGAGAGCCACTAGCCACATATGGCTGTTAAATGAAATCCAATTAATGTAACCTTCAGTGGTAGCAGCCACGTTCCAAGTGCTCAGTAGCCACATGTAGCGGTGCCCACGCCACTGGCCAGCACAGTGACAGCACCTTTTCACTGAAGCAGCATCACTGCCCTGGGAGACAGATGACTGAGTCGCTTAACACAGGAAATGGTCCTCAAGACCCTTCAGGAAAGGGACCAATGTGCCCTTGCAAGGAAGGGTGTTCATCGTGGGCCTACTCTGGGCAAGACGTGACCTAAAGTGATCAATGACCATCAGTGAGGCAGACAAGAGCTCCACCCTCCCAGGGCTCCCAGCACCTGGCAGAGCCACACGGTCTCTCTGAGAACACTGCTGTGGGCAGGGAGTTTCAACAAGCAGGAGACCCGGAATCAAGAAGACAGGACATCTCACCCCGACCAGGAGCAGGGGCAGGGGCGGGGGCAGGGGCAGGGGCAGGCAAGGCTTTCTGGAGAGGAAGAAACCCAAACCCAAGGCCTTGATTGACAGAAGCCTTGTTAACCAGTACAAGAGGGAAAGCATCCTGACTGCGAAGACTCAGAAGGGAAAGAGCTCGCCATGCTCGGGGGAATTTGAAGAACTCAGTGCAATTACCTTCTCCATCCAGTTTCCTCCTAGGATTAGAGCCTGGATAATTACTTTTTAACATTTCAACTGAGCTGCTCAGCAGTGAAGGGAAAAGCAAAGGATGGTTGGGAGTAGGTTTTGTGGAGACCCCTACCCGCCCCATCCAACCAGTTCCAATCTGAAGAATGAAACCGTAGCATTGGATTGAGAACACAGCAGTCACCTTGTATGAAGGCCGTGTGCCAGACTCCATGCTGGGTGGTTCACTAGTCTGATTTTACTCAGTCTTCATCATCAACCTGACTGTTCCCCTCCATTCACATTTCCACAACTGGAAATTGCTAGAGCAATCCATGAGATAAAACAGTTCAGCTCTTTGTCTATCTGCCTCATGTCAGAGCATGAGAAAGAACATGACTTGTGGCTGTTTGTCTGCTCATACACTCATATGTGCGTGCTCCCCAGTTACTGCTACTCCCCCGGCCCTGGCTAGTACTACCTAACACTTAAAGGATAATTTAAGTGATAGGAGGACACAGAAATTGCGTCAAAGACAGTAACTAAGACAACTTTTCTGCAGGGAAATTAGCTTGCACTAATGAAATGCAAGCCAAAAAAAGACACAAGTGATGACGAGAAGTGCCTTGCTTCTCTTTCAGAGAAAGAGAACCCTGGTCAACTATTTATCAACACAGCTCTAGGATGTTCCAAAAAATTATGAAACTCAGAACACTTGCACTTGTTGTCTGATAGAAAATGATCAGATTGGGTCAAAACATTGAAGACCCACAGAGAGACAGTTCAAGGCAACTTGCTTCACAAGCTTCCCTCAGATTTCCTCCGTCTACTGAAAACGGTTTTATGACTCAACTGAGGTACCATGTCAGTGGCACATAGCTTCAGATAATATATTTCATTCACATCAAGCAGTAATTAAATATGCAGGGCATGAAATAAGCAGCGAGCTTGGCTCCAGAGCCTTCTTGTAATCTGTAAGTGATCCAAGATAGACCATATGCCTTTAACTCTAGACGACTACATATGTATCCAAGAGGAACCTAACTGCCACTTCTGCACAGCAAGAGACATCAAAGAGGGAAGAAAGCAGCTGTATGCAGCTTGTCTGATAAATGTATGTTAATATATATATATATATATATCTCCACTGAGATGTGGTAAACTGTCCTCCACTTTCCCTTTCCGATTCTTGATTCAGTTCTGCTAGACATTCAAACTCAAACCAACAGTATTCTTGAGTAATTCCTGGCCACGGACTGGGGTGGAGTTCTTTCTGTCTGGGAAGGGTTGTTACTCTCTTCTTCTGGCTCCTCCAAGAAATTCCTTTTCTACCCTACACTGGGGCTGTCCACTGTCATACCCTGTGCCCGGACTCCCGAACAGGCTGGCCATGCCCTGGCAGAGTGGTGGCTCGGTCATGACGATATGCCCCGGCAAGGCTGCTCTGACTCGTCCTGTGACTCCCGTGCAGACATGGCGAGCAGAAAACCTCCCTCCAAGGGCTTACGGACCAAGGAGGACATGACAGTGGAGCTGCTGGGGCCTCCTTGCCATCACATGGAGGGAGCCTGTGTGAGGACAAAGTCCAGCAGGGAAAAGCAGGACAGCACAATGGAAAAGCCAAGCCCGGAGGACATTTTTGGGGCCTCTGCATTGGTTCTGTAGTGTCTCACGTAGCCTCATGGGCACTAGAGGAGTTAAGTGGGATCTGGCTCCATAAACGCTCCTTGCTATCTCTTCATCTTTCTTTGACTCTGGCAGTCGCCAGAAAAGGATTAAAACATCTCTGGCAGCCAACATTTCTGTCTCTAGCTTTCAGAGGGAAGCCATTAAAATAGAATGGGAAATGATGGGGACAAAGTCCCGCCCCCGAAGCAATCGAAGCTCCCTCTGCCCCTTACAGATGTCCCGTAAGAAATGGCCTTTCTTTGCTCCAGGCATTCTGACATCTCCGACAGCAGGCTGGCCACAGCTAGGCAGGTATGAGAATTGGCACTTTTTTTCTTGGGAGAGAGAGAGAATGTCCTGGTTAAACCTCAAAGTGAAAGCCCACTGCCAGAAGCAAGCTACACAGCACCTCAACAGGCAAGCGATTTTCTAAGGGCCTATGGACTAAAGGCACCAATCTGAACTTTGCCAGTGGCACTGTCCTGGAGAGGAGGCAATCCAAAGTGTTAAAAATACAGAATTTATCAAGCCGACACAGGGTTTAACCTCATGAAAACAAGACAGCATGGCGGTAATTAGTGCTAAATATTAATGGGGATTTAAAATTCAGTTACCACAGGCAAGTAAAACCACTGCTGAATGCTGTTTGCAAAATATGCTGCCTCTCACCCCTGCTTGGTTGCACAGATAAACCACGTGCTTGAACAATAAACACTAGTGGTTGATGATCAGATTGGGTTGTTTATGTGGTACAATCTGTGTAGTACAGAAATCTTAAAGGTAATTTCTGAGACCTTATGCTTGTGATATTTTCAGACTCAATAAACATAGTCATGAAATTATCGAGTTGAGAACAAGAATGGGTCTTACAGATGAGGGACTCCAAGGCTCAGAGAGGATTAACGGGTTGGTAAATGGCAAGGCAGGGGCCTCCTGTCACATCTTCTTGAGTTCCCTGGGACATCTCCCCGTCACACCGCATCTCATCAGGATAGCGGGACGTTGGGGCTCTAGGGGAAAAAGACCCTCAAGTCAGCAAATCTACCTGCTCATTTACAGGCAAGGAAACAGGGCTCAGAGAGAGGAAGTTCTTTGCTGAAGGGCAGAAGGGAACGAGGTGAAAATGTGCTGATGTCTAGACCAGTGCTGGCTCCTTCCTGCCATGGTCAAACACGCTTAACCACACTGAGCCAGGAAGCACGAGACACCCACCTTTTCATTCCTGTCAAAGCGTAGACAAACCAGCAACGATCCTCCGTCACTGTCAGGGTGATGCTGGCTCCGAGGAAGGGCTGGCGACCGGATTTGTGAGAAAAACAGTGCTGCTCCGTGCGTGCATGGTGCGATGTGAGTCAGCCGCTGAGCGGAAAGGCTGCAATCCGCCCGGGCTGGTGGGGTGCTTTATCTCCCTTAGTCACTGGGATCTAGTGGGCGTGCTGTTTCTGACACCGAAACTTCATTGCTTCAGGAGGATGAGTGGCCTGCAGCATCCAATCCCTCCTCAACTCTTGGTTCCTAATTTATTCTGATGTGGTGGACAGGGACAAAGTATGAGGGAACGTCACAAAATTCGAACAGAATTGAAAGATCACTTTGCCCCCCCCCCCCAATTGAAATCCACGTACATGACAAGTCTTCAAAGGGTTCCTAGAAGATGCATATTATGGAAAAACCATGAGTGGATTTCAATTTTTTTTGGTACCAAAAAAATTTATCTTTTAGTTACACTTTTCATGAGTTTTGTTTTTTCTTTTCTTTCTTTTTTTTTTTTAGCAATGATTTATTTATTTATCTGAAAGGCAGAGTTACATAGAAGCAGAGGGAGAGGGAAGGAGAGGGAGGGAGAGAGAGAGGGAGGGAGAGGGAAGGAGAGAGGGAGAGAAGTCTTCCATCTGCTGATTCACTCCCCAGATGGCCGCAACCACTGGAGCTGCGCTGATCTGAAGCCAGGAGCCAGGTGCTTCTTCCAGGTCTCCCACGTGGGTGCAGGGGCCCAAGGACTTGGGCCACCTTCTACTGTTTTCTCAGGTCATAGCAGAGAGCGCGATCAGAAATGGAGCAGCTGGGACTCGAACTGGTGTCCATATGAACACTGGCACTGTAGACAGCAGCTTTACCAGCTATGCCACAGTGCCAGCCCCTCCAGGAGTATTTTGTAGTTCCTTTATGTCTGTATTGTTGCTGTAGCTTAAAGTCCACTTCCAGAGCAGCCTATTGCCGAAGATGCCCACATCCCACACCAAAGTCCCTGGGTTCTATACCTGGCTCTGGCTCCTGATTCCAGCTTCCTGCCAGTGCGGACTTGGGAGGCAGCAGTGATGGCTCTAGCACGTCCACTATGAAACACCTCGACCGAGTTCCCAGCTCCCAGTTTTGGCACAGCCATCTCAGCCATTGAAGGAGTGAGGAGTGAACCAACAAACGAGAGATATATCTATTTCTCTCTGCCTGCCTCTCTCTCTCTCTCTCAAGTAAGTAAATGAAACTCTTATAGTTCAGTGCTTTCTAAATGCTTGTAGGATATGCACTGTGTCAGGTAGAATTTGCATGACTATAAATAGGTCTCAGTCCCTCTCTCCTTTGCATCTCTCTTTCTGTCTCTCTGGAAATTAGAAGAGTTAAGTCATTCTATCTCAGGAAGAGGGAGAAGGGGAGAAGCAAGCTTCTCCGCCTACAGAGGAACATTAACATTGTTAATCAGCAGAGCGGGCTTGGCTGGGCTTCCCAGGAAAACGGTGGGTAGAGACAGAAAATGCTCCAATCCTTCCAAATCACTGTTGTCCTTGTTGATGGCCGGGAGGGAGGGGTTTATTTTTTTTTCATTGACGCCTTTTTTGCAATGTTGTGGTTCGGAGCTGCTAATATGAAGAAACAAACTAAGGTCAGGTGAGGTTGGGGCAAGCACCAACTGCTGGCTTGGCACCCATCACTGTGCAGAGCCCTGTTAGACATTCAAAAAATAATAGGATCCTTGACCTTGAAGCCTTCGCTCCCCTCCCAGGAACAATCATGTTTAATAACAAAAACAATAAAATGCTGCTGTCCCTTGGGTGTAGTGAATTCAAGGAAGCAGTCAGCAGGCCAGGGAGGGACAAATGCTGATTCTAAATACTGGGGGCTGCCCGAGGGTGATGTTAGGGCCCTGGCCAAGACACTCAAGGCTGCAGTGTGCAGAGTTCCTCTCCCCACACTGTACCTGTTGTCTACATGTGGTCTGTTGTGGGGCACAGAAAGCAATGCCCCCCAAACCTCAGAGGCGCTGTGAAGGAGCGCCTTCATTTCTTGCTTACAACACCATCAGCCTTGGACACAGCCCTGTGGTGAGTCTCACTAGGCTTTCCTCGGGCCCTGAGTGATTAGCTTTTGATCAAATCTGAAGTCTTCCGCTTTCCTCATTCCCGAGAATGAGATGCGCTTCCCACTGCTCTCTTCTGATGTTTCATTTCCTCAGCCTGCACCTTGGTATTTTATGCAAACAGTCCCGGTGACAGGACAGGTCCACCTTATCTGTCCTGATTTGTCTGAGACCTGGGGAAACAAAGCAGACCTTGCAGCTGCCTTCCTTGAACAAAGCCCAACAGTCGATCAGCCCAGGACTCCCAGAAGGAGTAAAGGGGATGTCCTTTTGCCTGGCAGCGCTCAGCTGCTCATCTCAGGCTCTGTCACAGTTATGAGCAGGACTTTGTGGACAGATCCGAGACACCGTGTGCCCCCAGCAAGCTGTTTAACCCTTCAAAGTCTGTCCTTTCCCACCTCCAGAAGAGCATAATAATTCCACCTGCTCACATTGTCGGGGGGATGCAAAGAAGCAAAGCGAGCAAGGTGTTAAATAGTGAATTTGGGTGAATATACCATGTTGGCTTTTCCTTTTATCATTATTCTTCACATTGATCTGGGTGCTCATTTCAGTTCAGTTTTGCTGTATTTAAAAAAAAAAAAGTAGAGAGTGAGTCAGGGCTGGCCCTGATGTGATCTGCCTCCAGGAGCCGACAAGAGAATGCTGAGTTCAATCATCAATACACAGACTTGTAACCGATGAACCCTAACAGAACTTCTTAGTGTTCAGTCAGCAGAATAACAATATCAGAAAATAAGAATAGCAGCAATGTGCCTATGATTGCCTGACAAAACAAACCAACTCTTCTTTTTTTGTGTTCTCTTTTGATAGTGTCCATATTCAGCAGTAATTTTATATCATTCTGGACACATTTGAAAAGCAGGTAGTGCCCTGATGAGCAACTCTTGACCACTTGCTAAGTGCCAGGCACCATTCTAAGGATGTGGGAACAAAAAGCAGAAAATACCTTGAAAAATTGATTACAAATCTAGATACAATATTTTCATTTTTTTTTTTGTTCTGTCAGTGTTTTTCCACCAGGTAGGATTTTTTTTTTTTAAATTTTTTTGACCGGCAGAGTGGACAGTGAGAGAGAGAGACAGAGAGAAAGGTCTTCCTTTGCCGTTGGTTCACCCCAATGGCCGCCGCGGCCGGCGCACCGCGCTGATCCGATGGCAGGAGCCAGGTGCTTATCCTGGTCTCCCATGGGGTGCAGGGCTCAAGGACTTGGGCCATCCTCCACTGCACTCCCTGGCCACAGCAGAGAGCTGGCCTGGAAGAGGGGCAATTGGGACAGAATCCGGCACCCCGACCAGAACTAGAACCCGGTGTGCTGGCGCCACAAGGCGGAGGATTAGCCTAGTGAGCCGAGGCGCCGGCCAGGAATTTTTACATAGTGCTACAGTATTCGAGGAATAGTTAAGAATCAGAGGGCAATGCATATTTTAGGGCAGGTGATAAAAAAGTGGAGTGACTAAACAGTGCTTGACCAATCCATATCTAATAGCTGGGCCCATTCTAAGAGGGAAACATTCATATTACAGAAAGGTAAAAATTACAATATTTTTAAAAGAATGAAGGAAGTTTTTGCAAAATTTTGAGATCCAGTGCAACTCTTTTTTTAAAAAAATATTTTATTTATTTATTTGACAGATAGAGTTAGAGACAGTGAGAGAGACAGATAGAGAGAAAGGTCTTCCTTCCATTGGTTCACTCCCCAAATGGCTGCTATGGCTGGCGCTGTGCTAATCCGAAGCCAGGAGCCAGGTGCTTCTTCTCGGTCTGCCATGCGGGTGCAGGGGCCCAAGCACTTGGGCCATCTGCTACTGCTATCCCAGGCCACAGCAGAGATCTGGACTGGAAGAGGAGCAACTGGGACTAGAACCGGCACCCATATGGGATGCAAACGCTGCAGGTGGATTAACCAAGTGCGCCACGTCGCCGGCACCCAGTGCATCTTAAGATAGCTGTAATGGCAATGCTTTAGAAGTAAACACAAATACAGAAACAATAAAATGTGAAACGGGGTCTATTTAAGAAATTGAGGCCATAAAGGAAATGAAAGGGAGAAAAAATTGGAAACTTACAGTCATTTATATTCACTGTTAGCTGGATGTTTGTAGTTACCCCCAAATGGGCTGTGTCGGGTATCAACCAGAAAAGAGAAATCCACTCATTACTAGAAATGAAACAATGCAATACTATTTTAAAAGAAATTTGTTAAATGCCTCCATCCCAGGAAAGAAAGAAATTCCATTAAAATAAGTGAGATAAGTAGGAAACACTCTTCACGTTTTGTAGGATAATTATTTGATCTGTTTTTGTTTTGTTTTGTTTTGTTTGTTTTTTTTTTTTTTCAGTTCGGAATAACTTACACACAAACAATTAGACAATGTATCCAGGTGAAGTTGAGATCTTACTGATCCCTGGTTTTTCTGAAGTATCCGTCATCATCAAAAGTAAATTGTGCAATTGTATAATTAGGAAACTCTCATTCAGAAAAGAGAGTGTGAGGATCTATCGCTTGCATTAGCTCACTGGTTTCCAAAACAGTGCTTGAGAAGTAAAATATAAACTATTGTTGAGACAGGGGGTGAGTTGGGTATTGGTCAATTTCCAGTCTTTCCTCTGGTCAGTTTATGTCCATTATTCAATAAAAGGCAGACAATTTAATTGATATTAACTACTTTTATCAAATGTTATTTTGCTTCCAAAATGCTCAAAATATCTTAAATGTTTATAAAGAAAACACTAAAAATTATAATTCCAATGCAATGGAATACAAATACACAAACACTCACAAATGCATGCATTTTACAGAATCCCATGAAAAATTAGACTCCATATGTATATCTCATAGGTATGGAAAGATATCCAAGATAGGTATTAAATCAGCACATGTCTTATATCGTGATATTATATGCATAGCTTGTTACCCATTTTTTAAAAGATGTATATATTTATTCACTTGAAAGGATGACAGAGAGAGGGATAGGCACAGAGGGAGAGTGAGAGAAAGATAAGGAGAGTTTACATCTAAGTTTCCATCCGCTGGTTCGCTTCCAAAATGACCACAAATGGCTGAGGCTGGGACAAAACAAAATCAGGAGTCTGGAACTCCATCAGGGTCTCCCATATGAGTGGCAGGGGCCCAGGCACGTGGGCCATTATCCACTGCTTTCCTAGGCAAATTAGGGAACCAGATTGGAAGCAGAGCAGCCAGGACTCAAGCTGGCACTACAATATGAGATTCTGGCATCACAAGTGGCAGTTTAACCTGCTGCAACACAATGCCAGCCTTTATCCCTTTTTTAAAAAAAAATATTTATTTTGAAAGTTGGAATTAAAGAGGGAGAGAGAGAAATTTTCTATCAACTGGTTCATTCCCCCAGGTGACTGCAAATGCCAGTGCTGAGCCAGGCTGAATCCAGGAGCTTCCTCCAGATCTCCCATATAGGTGGCAGGGGCCCAAACACTTGGTCCATCTTCCTCTTCTTTCCCCAGGACAACAGCAGGGAGCTAGATCTGAAGTGGAGCAGACAGGACCCAAACTGGGACCCATATGGGATGCTGGTGTTGAATGTAGCGGCTTCACCTGCTGTGCCACAGTGCCAGCCCCTAATACCCATTTTTGAAGGGGAAAACATGCATATATGTTTATATAATATATATATAATTATAATATAGAATACATAATTATTTCTGGAAGGATACACAAGAGATTAGACACAATGGCTACATCTAGGAGTGAGAGTGCGATGAAAGGTATTGATTTGTGCTTTTCAGCTTATACACTCTCACATGCCTTGAGTTTTTAAATTATGAACACGAATTACCATAATAAGCTAGTTTAAAACTGAAAAAACATTTAATAAAAAAACATTGGAAGTGCAGTTACTGGCAAATATCAAAAACTGAAAGTTTAATAAAGGAAAATCATTATTTAGTCCAAAAAAGGGAGATAAATAATTTTCAATCAAAATAAATTCTATCTCATGATTCTAAAATAAAACAACCAGAAAATAAATGCTAACCAATGCATTAAACACATTAGTTGCCATGTGTTAACAGCATTAAACTACAAACAAAACTGTGAAGCTAATGATTCCTTTTCAGTCAATTTGCTTTAATTATCAAGAATCGAATACATAAATGAAACTTTTCTCAAAGAACTTGATGCGTTTGCCCATGAATATGCATCAAAAAGACAGAAGGCCCCTTTTTCCATCTTCCCCACCACACTCAGGCACATACGGCTCTGCTACGCACAGTCAACATATGCTCACTCCTGAAGAGAAGTTAAATTTCATGACCCACCTAAAATACAGACATCCAAACGTAGACATTCTTATCATTGGAATAGCTGCTTCAGCATGGCCTCGCAGAGACAAGAAAAAAATCAGAGGAGCATGCACACCTCTGTGGTCTGTTACTTTGTGAGTTAGGCTTTTGGCCCATGCAAGGGACTGACTCTGGCATGAGAGGCCACGTGGGGCCTGCTGCTAGCACACGCATCTACTCTCTCACTCCTTTGAGTATACATGCTAACATCGCAGGGTACTCGTGACAATAGGAAGAGCCAATCAAGACTGTCTGAATCCACACCAGGGAATTAATAGGCAGGAGCATAAATAGATAATTAGCCGTGCAAGTACTACATGGTAGGCTTTTGACCATAACCCCCAAAGGACAGATGAAACTTAGAGCTGGTCCCATTTGAGTCATCTTCCATAGAATTTTCTCCTTCCCTTCTCTCTCTCTCTCTCTCTCTCTCTCTGTCTGTCTTTCTTTCTCTCTTCCTGCCTTTCAAAATTTATTTATTTGAAAGGCAGAGTTATATAGAGAGGGAGAGACAGAGACAGAGAAATCTTCCAGCTGCTTGTTCACTTCAAAATATGACCACAGCCACCAGGGCTGGGTGAGGCCAAAGCTAGGAACCTGGAACTCCATCTAGACTTTCCCACGTGGCCATAGGGGGCCAAGTATTTGGCCCATCATCTGCTGCTTCCCTAGGTGCGTCAGCAGAGAGCTGGATCAGAAGTGGTGCTGCTGGGATGCCAGTATCACACAAGGTGGCTTAGTGTGCTGCACCACAGTGCTGGCCCCTTCACTAGCATTTACTGTTCTAAGATCCACATTGTGAAAATAAAGCCTCTTTTTTATATAAAGGAATTTTTACTGTTGTTAATAATTACTATTATTATTATTAACAATGACTTTTGTTATTCTTTATTGGTAACCTACTATACGTAAAGCACTATATCAATCAAATCGCGTATAGTTTCCAAATTCTTGTGAATTCTATAAGGAAAAAAGCACTCAGAGAGGTCATAGGGTTAACAGTTATTAAAGCCAGGATGGGAACCTTGTGTACCAGTTGCAGTTAATAGATTCTGATTCTGGTTAAGTAGAACAATAACCTCCTTAGAGATATATATAAAAATGTGCAGCTTTCCATGCCAGGATCCCATACTGGAGTGCCAGTTTGAGTACCGACTGCTCTACTTCCAATCCAGCTCCCTGCTGCTGTATCTGGGAAGGCAGGAGAAGATGGTTCAAGTACTTAGGCCCCTGTCACCCACATGGGACACCCAAATGGAGTTCCAGGCTCCTGGCTTTGGCTTGGTCCAGCTCCAGCCACTGCGGTCATTTGAGAAATGAACCAGCAGGTGGAAGATGTCTTTTTCTCTCTGTCTCTCTTCCTCTCTCTGTCACTCTTTAAAAATAAATAATAAATACACAAATAAATAAATTCTTTAAAATATATTAAGTAATCCTGGGGAATGAGACTCAAAATTGAGCAGGACAAAAAGGAGCCTTGGTGGTCAGCAGCTCAGGCCAATTTGTGATACTTGGTCATCACACAAAAATAAAAATGGAGCTATTGAAGAGACAGCCATCGAAGGTAATGGCATAATAAGTTACAATGGCACTCATGAAATGTAATACAGCCATTAATAAAGATAAATGGAGCTTAGCTGGTGCCTTGGAGAAATTCCTACAAGAAGCAGCTTGGTAAGAAAAGCAAGATGCCGAAGAATATCTACAATATGATTCTAGGTTTGCGAAGCCTGCATACTTATATGTGTATCTATAAATAAGCATGTGATTGCATATGAATGTATGGCATGGAGAAAAACATGGACAGGCATATTCTAGGGTGTCACCAGAGGTGACTGCCTGGGGTTGCTGGGGGACAGGATGAGGGTTGATGGAACCAACTGAAAAAGAAAATACAAAAAACACAACTATATATGTGTAGTTTAATTTCTGTAAAATTGTATGGGTGTGTGGTATTTGTAATAAATATATATTTTTAAAGACTTATTTATTTGAAAGAGTTACAGAGTGGGAGAGACACAGAGAGAGGTCTTCCATCTGCTGGTTCACTCCCCAAGTGGCCGAAACTGCCAGGGCTGAGCCAGCCCGAAACCCAGAGCCAGGAGCTTCTTCTGAGTCTCCCACATGAGAGCAGGGGCCCAAGGACCTGGGCCATCCTCCAGTGCTTTTCCCAGGCCATTATCAGGGAGCTGGATCAGATGTAGGGCATCAAGGACACAGACTGTGCCCATATGGGATGCTGGCATTGCAGGTGGCAGCTTAACCCACTGTGCCACAAAGCCAGCCTCAATAAATACATATTTTTAAATGCCAAAGGGAGGATATGGCCAGGACCCTGTCACCACTGCTGCTGCCACTGTCAATACAAACCCTTGCTATCTGTGGCTTCTCTCTGCATCCTCCGACCTGGTAAAGGAGCATGTGAGAGCAGAGGGGACCTGCTTGGATCTGGTGCCTCAGCTCAGGCTGCTGTAACAAAACAACACAGACTGGGTGTCGTCAACAAGGGAAGCTGATTTTCCCATGGGTCTGGAGGCTACAAGTCCAAGGTCAGTGCCGTTTCTGCGGCCCTTCCTGGCTTGCACACAGCCACTACCTGGCCATGCTCATGTGTCCTCTTTGTGTGCCCTTGGGGAGGGAGAAACAGATCTCTCCCTCTTCCTCTTCTTCTAGGGCCACCAGCACACGTAAGGCCTCGCTGAACCTTAGTTACCTCCTGAAGTCCCTGACCCCAAATACAGTCACATGGGGAGCTCAGTCTTCAGTGCAGAAATGGGGGAGGAGGGGACCCAACTCAAGGCCATCGCAGGGAGCCAGCCTCTTCACTTTTCCTTCCACCCTCGGAGTCCAGGTCCCGACTTCCACTAGACTCACACATGCAATGGCAGATGTCCAAGCACATACAGGCGGTCTGATTGGATGGCCCAAACCTTTAACAATGTGCAAGCTTCTCACTCTAAAACCCATGCGTACTTTTCACTAGTTCAGTTTGTTTTCACCGATTGTGTATGTTCAGGCTTCAGATGACAGTTTTTTTTAAAGATTTATTTATTTTTATTTATTTGGATAGCAGAGTTACAGAGAGAGAGGGGGAAAGATAGAGAGATAGAAAGAGATCTTCCATCAGCTTGTTCACTTTCCAAATGGCCACAACAACCAGGGCTGGCAGACCTCAGACAAGAGCCAGGAGCTTCATCTCAGTCTCCCATGTGGGTGCATGGGTCCAAGCACTTGAGCCATCTTCCACTGATTTCCCAGGCACATTAGCAGGGAGTTGGATTGAAAATGGAGCAACTGGGATTCCAACTACCACTCATGTGGGATGCCAGCATCACAGGCAGCGGCTTTACCCACTATGCCACAGCGCTGGCTTCAAATGTCAGGTCTTTTTAAAATTAATTTCTCTTTTCACTTTTGGATTAACAAGCATGTTTCTGTTGCATTGGCTACCAGTATCCCTAATTTACTCTTGTGTAGATCCAAACTTAATCTGAAGAATAAGTGCTTTTAGATGGGTTGGGTGTGGTGTGTGTTGAAGAATATCTTCTGGGTTCTCCATTTTCTTGCTTTACTGTGCTGTGATAGTGAGAAGGATTATACTGACCACTCTTTGGCTTTTGGAGAGAAAATACTAGTTCCTAATAGGGAATGATTCTCTCTCTGAGCAAGACTGCCTATAATACTGCCTCTTATGTCACTGTCAAATAACACACCATCATATATCCCTGTCTCTGCCCTTGAAATTTTGCTAATTGTTTCTTATTCACTTTAATGGAATTAAAGTGGAATTTCCATTGTGATTGGAAATTACTGTTTTCCAAGACTCCTGGCCAAAAGTCTAAGAGGACTCTTCAGTGTCTAGGATAAACACAATTTCTGTGAGGCTAAGACAAATACAGTCATTACACATGTCTTAAAAATTCTTCAGTCTTAGAAATCTATTGCACATATGCAACAAATATTACATAACACATGCAGCACTCAAAACTATGTGTAGCATAAGCATCTTCAAAAGAGGTGAGCCAGGAAAGTGCAAAGAGTTTATACTATAGTCTTATTTGTGAAAGAAAGAAGGATAATAAAACACACATGCCTGTTTCTCTTCTTGAAAAGGAACATAGGGGGCCGGCGCTGTGGCACAGTGGATAAAGCCACAGCCTGCCATGGCAGCATCCCGTATGGGTACCGGTTTGCATCCTGGCTGCTCCACTTCCCATCCAGCTCTTTGCTATGGCCTGCAAAAGCAGTTAAAGGTGGCCCAAGTCCTTGGGCCCTTGCACCTGCATGGGAGACTCTGAAGAAGCTCCTGGCTCCTAGCTTTGGATTGGCCCAGCTCTGGCCATTGCAGCCATTTGGGGAGTGACCAGCAAATGGAAGACCTCTCTCTCTCTGTCTCTCCCTCTTTCTCTGTAACTCTGCCTTTCAAATAAAATAAATAAATCTTTAAAAAAAAGAAAAGAAACATAGGCTGCATTGTAGCCCCCTCCCAAGATTCCGCACCAAAGCCCTAATTCCTGCTACTTCAATAGTGGCTGTATTTAGAGGTCTTAAAAAAAAGTAATTACATTAAAGACTTCTAGGGTGGGCCTCTATTAGCCGGCTTTGTGATATGACAATGGAGTACCTGAGACAAGTTATTTATGAAGGAAGGGGACGTTTATTTGGCTCAGAGTTTGGGAGGCTAGAAGTTTAAAAGGTAAGCAGCAGACTTTGGCTCCGGTGAGGGTCCCGTGGGGGCTCATGGGAAGTAGACAGAGTGGCCATGAGGGCTGATGGGAAAACCATAGGGGTGGGCTGCCCCCATCCTCCCATGGTGTGCTGATCCAAACTTCTGCTCCCTAACTCCCCTCTTTGGGAATAGGAGAATTTACCCCAAGCCTGTCCCACTGTTGTGTCTTGTTCTTTTATTTAGACCAGGGCTCCCAGTGGAATATGCCTTGAGTCTAGGAGTAGACTTTGGACTTGGATTTTTAGGAATGTTGGAACTTTTGGAAACAGAATGAGTACATGTTGCATTGTGAGAAGTGGGTGAACCTCTGGGGGACAGCATCAGAAAACCATGGTCTGGATGAATGTTCCCCAATGGTCCATAAGGGAAGGCTTGGTTCCTATGGTGGCAGTATTGCAAGGTACTATGGAGCTTTTTAATTAATTGATTGATTAATTTAAAGAGTGATTTATTTATTTATTTGAAAGGCAGAGCAATAGAGAGAAAGAGAGAGAGAGAGCAAGACAGAGACAGACAGAGCTTCTGTCTCTTGTTTACTCCCCAAATGGCTCTAACACCCAGGGTTGGACCAGGCTGAAGCCAGGGATCAGGAATTCCATCCAGGTCTTCAACATGGCTAGCAGAGGCCTAAATACTGCATCATCTTCTCTTGCTTTCCCAGGTGAATTAACAGGGAGCAGTGTCAAAAGCAGAGCAACCAGGGCTCAAACTAGTGCTCTGATATGGCATACTGATATTGCAGGTGGTGTCTTAATCTGCTACAGCACAACCTCAGTCCCTAGCTTTTTATTTTGGAAGTAGAGAGGAAGGAGAGCAAGCAAACAAGCTTCCACCTCTGATTCACTTCCCAGATGCCTGCAATGGATAAGACTTAGCCAGGAAGAACCTAGGAGCCAAAAACCCAATCTAGTTCTCACATGTGAGTGGCAGGACCCAACCACTTTAAATTCCATTTTCTATGAACTTTTCAAAGTGCCCTCCTATACTTTCAGTCTTGATTGAGGGATGCAATGAGTTGAGTATCGAAAACAAATCCTGAAATCTGCTTAATAAGTGGGTTTATTTATGTGTTTTGTGGAGATTTAGGCAATTTGGAGACCCACTGTAGAAGCACTACAGAAATAGGAAAATGAATAATTGTGGTAATGTTGGTGAGAGCCAAGGTTTCCAAAATGGCAAAACAGGACCTGCAAATGTGGAGCTGAAATGCTTCAGGGGGGTGAGTTAGTATGGGAGGATTTGGGATGAGTGTTTGGTGCAGTGGTCAAAGTGCCAGTTGTGACACCTGCATCCCATATCACAGTGCCTGAATTCAGGTTCTGGCTTTCTTCCAATGTACACCCTGGGCTAAAGTACTTGGGTCCCTGTCACTCACATGGGAGACCTGGATTGAGTTTCACTTTCTTGCTTTGGCTGGCCCAGTACCCATTTTTGCGGGTGTTTGGAGAATAAACCAGAAGTTGAAAGATCTCTCCTGGTTTGTCTCTCTAATAAATGAAAATAAGTACCTAAATTTTTTAAAAAATAAGACTGGGAGAATCAGTATGAATTTATGATTTCTAAAATATGTGTGTATTGGCAAATATAAGGGCCTATGTATATGCAACTATGTTCATACCAGCGGTGTGTGTTATTATGTCTACATACATGCATCTATTTCCTAGCTCTGGTCACTGAAAATATCTAGAAACATAGACAATGATGTGAGAAGTGAATATATTAACTTCCAATCCAGGTTCTTAGCTAAAAACTAAAAGCTAAAAACACTAACTAGAGACTAGCATTGTATGAAAATAGGAACAGAATTTATTTAACAATGAGGGAATAAACATGCACGAGCAAGTGTGGACCACCCCACAGAGAAATATCCATCATGAGTGAGTCACAGTGTTACCCATAAGTGAGAGAGAAAGAAAAATTGAAGAATGCACTTGCTCCAACTAGGAGGGGGAGAGGCCCACTGGACGCTGCAGACAGACAGCTTTCTTTGCCTTCCACATCTTTTTACAAGGAACGGGTGGTACCCCAATTGGATATATGGCCAGGTGGGGTGTGACCAGATATGACAGGTGCATCCTGGGAAAGTGGGCATATCAAACCAACAGTTAAACACCATCATTTTGCAGGGGTATGAGAAGAATTCCAGCTCACCTAAACTTCTAACTAGCTGCCTAGTGACATGACTTCACCACCACAGTGGCAAGGAGCCCACTCAGCATGCATATTCTACTGTCTGATATCTTTCACTAAGAGGAACCAGAGACATTGCTAATCAGAAAGGTGGAATTGAATAGGTAGATAAAGTTCTAATAAAAAAGAAAAGACAAAACAGAGACCAGCTTGACAGAAGAGCTGACAGTGGCCAAATCTAGAACAATTTTAGTGCCAAAATAACTGAGTACAGTCATGAATTATAATCCAAATGATCAGATAGGAGTCCATGTGGTCATAATGATAAGCTTTTCAAGAGTTTTCTGGGACTTGTTTGTGTGTATTGTACTCAGATGTCTGGACAGATGCATACAATTTTAACAGGAAGCATGTGTGATTGTGAGTGATAGCACATTTATACACAGCTTTAACATTTGACCTCAAATAAATGACGGCATGCGAGAACAAGCAAATGACTTCACTTTCCATAGTACATTTTGAGAAAAGAAAAAGAGAAGCAAAAATTGTAATGCTCCTCGTAGAAATGATCGCTGCCTTGTATTTTCCTCTGTGAGGCTCTACCCGACGTGTGCTGAGTCCTCTTTGCTCAGGCCTTCTCCTCATTGTGGCTTGGCGGGAAGGCAGAGACCTTGGAAGGCCAAGAGCAGCAAAGACCTGCACCTGCTCATCTCCCAGGGTGGGTCTGATTTCAATTACAGGACTATTTAATTGTAATTGATACCACTAACTTTTAAGTGAGCTAATTCCAAGTGAAGGGCTGATAGCTCTCTTGGAATTTTTATATATAGTCATATTCAGGTATAAGGAAATCAGTTGGAATGTCTCAAATCCTATATAGACTATGATATACATGGGCAATCCTTAAAATATGTATGTTCTCACTATATGCTTTAGGATTTGTTTTGCTTTTTGAACGTTTTTTATTAGGAAATGTTCAAACACATACAAAACAGACAATGTGATAGAATTAAGTTCGATCTGCCTGTCACACAGGTGCACAATTAGCAACATTTGTGCATCCTAGTTTCAATAACCCCAACTTTTCATATCCCTTACTCATTGGTTCATTTTTAAAGCATATCTCAGATATAGTATCATTTCAAGTATACATTCTTGTATAGTCTCTTTTAGCCAAAGTACTGTGTCATTTAATAATAAAAAGGCAATTATACAAGTTTTGCTTTCAAATAATTGTTCTTGCCCTGCTGTTTTGTGACTTTTCTTCCTCATCTTTTTCCTTGATCTCTAACCTCTCTGTCCAATACCATGGGCCTACAGAGGCCGAGGCATTGCTTCAAGTCCAAGAGACCATCCCCCAAATTGTACATAGCTCATACCTATGCTCATAATCTGAGGCTGCCCAGCACTGCCTTTTTTACAAAAGCACAGATACAGGAAGCTGGATGCACGTATAATTTAACAAATACCCCTTCAACCATCTCTGGGACCACATTGAAAGCCTCTCCTTATAGACTGCCTCAGCCACAGCTGTTTCTCCCCAAAAAGCAATCGCTCAACTCCTCACCTGATGTTTAGGATTATCCCTCACTGCTTTGCTAGGGTTTTATCCACCAAGAGTGCAAACTTAGCTCCTAAACTCTACCCTAGCATGTTTTTGAAGCTGCCTTCCTCATGCGTGGAAAGTGATTAGGGTTTATTGCTTTGAATGGTCCTTCCTGCAGTGTACCATTACAATAATGAAAATATGCTCAACTAAACCCACACAAAGATTAAAAGCAAACACTTTTCTACTGATGTAAGCAGACAAATTAGTCCAAAATACTTTGATCTAGATTGAAGTGGGAGGCACAAAGCACATTTTTGTACTCTCAGCCAACGCCAGAAAGTCCAAAATTAAGCGTTGCTTTGTATTTGCAGTAACTTCTGGTGCAAAGTTCCCTTGTAGTTGTCATGACGATAGTCACATTCTTTATAATGTGGAAGTAATTAGGGAGTACCTGGTGGATTAAAGGGGGGAGGGGCAGAAATGAAAACTTCTAAGTAAATCTGTTGATTTAGGACATTTGGGGTGGAACAAAGACTAACCCATTTTGATCACTTCTGGGAAACTCCTTCCACCTCCATCTTTATTGATTAGAGAAATAATATGGCTCAAAATGACAGGTGATTGAAGAAATATATTTAAAAAGTATTAAAACATGGGAAGCAGGATACACAGCAGACTCATAGAATGGCAGATGTCCTAAACAGCACTCTGGCCTCAGAATCAGCCCTTAAAGCATTCGCATCCAGCTGAAAAGCCCATGAGAGTATTTCAGGCATGGAAAGCCAAGACACTCTGGCAAAAAAAAAAAAAAAAAAAAAATGACCTAAATGAAAGATCTGTGTGAGTGAGATCCCAGCGAAAAGAATGGGCCATCAAAGAAGGAGGTGCCTTTCTCTGAAGGGAGGAGAGAACTTCTACTTTGACTATGACCTTGTCTAAATAAGATCGGATTTGGTGAACTCAAGAGGCTTCCATAGCCTTGGCAACTCATGACAAGAGCCTAGGGTGATTACTCACACCATAAACAAGAGTGTCAATTTGTTACATCAATAACAGGAGTCATTGTGCACTTACTCCCCACGTAGGATCTCTGTCCTTAATGTGTTATACTATGTGAATTAATGGAATAACTAGTACTCAAACAGTACTTTACACTTTGTGTTTCTGTGTGGGTGCAAACTGTTGAAATCTTTATTTAGTATATACTAAATTGATCTTCTGCATATAAAGATAATTGAAAATGAACCTTGATGTGAATGGAATGGGAGAGGGAGCGGGAGATGGGATGGCTGCAGGTGGGAGGGAGGTTATGGGGGGGGGGAAGCCAATGTAATCTAAAAACTGTACTTTGGAAATTTTTATTTATTAAAAAAAAGAAAAAAATTTAAAAAGTGTTAAAATATAAATATTTTAAAATACAAATATTTAAGACAGTAATATAAATACATTCCCATCTTTTCACCAAGTCTTCTATGTTTGCTCTTCATGAGGCGAAACTTTAGAAGCACAGCTTACGTGCTGCAAAAGGTAACAATTTCAGAAACAATGTAAGTGAATAATTTCTCCCTGTAAGATAGAAAATAACTCACTGTAAGATGTTTTTCTTCATTTATATTTCATTGTCAGACTTAGGTTAACAAGAAACTGGAAAATCTAACATTAATATTTGTACTTAAAGAAGAAGATAATAATAATATTACTTATGACTAAATTTTTCTTAATTGTTTTTCATTGTGAGAAGAACAGGTCCTTCAGATGTCCTTTTTGTTACAAATTTATTAGGAAAAAATCATTTTATTGATTATTCCCTAGATATAATCTCTTAATATTAATATAAAAATGATTTTCCCTCTTTTGAAATGGCTTTATAAGGTGTGAAAGAATAATCCATATTCAAAAATCCTGAAGGTGCTAATAAAATGGGCCATTCAGTCTTGGTCACAATTATTACCTAAAGAGTATCAGCTGCATCTATAACAACTAGTTTTCATGTTAACATATTTTCCATCAATATTATATATATATGTAAATTATGATCCAACTGAGTATATTTTAATGTTAAATTGTAAGGCATTTTTTAAACTATCCCATACATTTAATTCTCACTAAATCCTATCACTAATGTTGCCTTAAACAGGTAAGGATTGGAATTCATTGTCTGTGGCATCTTGATACTGCCTTAAGCTCTTGACCCCCTACCTCCCATCTTAAGTTTTGTCTTCCAAATTCCTCTGTGAAGAAAAATCTCACTTCAAGATCTGGGCAGCTGATTTCTCAGCTGTCAAAAATGTCTTTCTGAAGGTAGAGAAACGCTGTATTGGGCTATTTTATTTCAAGGTCATCCGTCGAGAGTCTCAATTTACCTGCAGGTCTCCATGGATCTGAAACGTCAACGAGCGGCTCATTCCCACCTTGCCCCATAAACCTGAACCTGTTACCTGTGTCGGGGAATGAGACTGGCCGCTTCAGCGGCACGAGCCAGCCGTGCGCACTTGGAAGCTTAGCAGCCGATACTTTCCCTGTGTCTCTTGACAGAGGATAGAGCTATGACTTCCCGAAGTTTAGAAATCCTACGGCTTCATCTCTTTGTCAAGCAGCTCACCTCATCATGAAGCAACAACCTGTCTATAAACAGAATCTTCTTCAAAAACTGGTTCTGTTCCTACTGTGAAAGGGGCCCTACCCCTGCCTGGTCCCACCCCCAGTCCTCTTGTGTGCTCTTTCCCTGGTCTCCTGGAGTTGAAAGCCCTCTTTTTCATGCATATCTCTAGCAGCTGTCTGGACTATACAGTTGTGGGCAGTTTATTCTAGGGAAACGTCTAAAAAGGGAACCACAAGAGCCCGTTGTTGCAAAGTGCAAGGATCAAATGTCAAGGAAAGTATTTTTGTGTGTCTCTCAGCACCTGCTTGCTGTTGCCCGGGACGGATGCTCAACAACTCTGTGAAGTTAAAAGCCTGCTGTCCTTGCCCAGGAAGCCTAAATGGGCGAGGAAATGACTGGATAAGTTATTTAATGCATTTGCCGTAATTATCATTAATGCTAATCGTTAAAACGTTTTGTCAGGGCACTCTATTTCAAGTAGACTAGCTCTCTCCTTCTCAGCCCCCAGTAGGCCATTATCTTTTATCTAAGGGCCAGAAAACTCATTCATTTATTTATTCAGCCTTCAAAAATATTTATAGAGGACTTTGTATATGCAAGGCACTCTTCTTAGTGTGAGAGAATATTCGAATAAATTTAAGACAAGGCCCTTGCCTTCAAGGAGCCCCATGCTTCTTATAGAGACAGTAAGAGAGGCTTCTTATAGAGACAGTAAGAAAGCAGTGTAACGTGAGTGGTGAGGGCGAGGGAACTACGTATTGATCTTCTAAGTGCATTCCCATGTGAGCTCATGGCATTCCTACAGCCTTCCCCTCCCAGAGCTATTATGATCATTCACTTTCCTTAGGATAAACAATGAAGGTCATGGGGTATGACTGTGGATTTGAGTCTGAGCCCTCTGCTCAGTCTTGTGGGAACACAGCCTTAAACTTCCAAGAAAGAAGAAAACCCACGTCACCCTGAGGTGTCAGGACACCCAAAGCTAGGAACGGAAGCAAGGTTTGGAGAGAGATTGTTCTGGGATAAGGAACAGCCAACAAAGTGGGTGGGAAAGGGAAGAACTCACTTGGGGAACAGCAAAGAGTGCAGAGAAATAGTGGGGAACTGGGCTAGAAGTAGTACCTGTAGACCTGAGGAGTATGGAGGCCGTGCTTCATCCTGCAAGCGACAGGACCATTGGACAATTCTGCCTAGGGGCCTGGGATAATCAGTAGCATCTATAAAAAATTTCTGCTGGGGCTGGCGCTTTGGTGCAGTGGGTTAAAGCCCTGGCCTGAAGCGCTGGCATCCCCTATGGGCACCGGTTCTAGTCCCAGCTATTCCTCTTCTGATCCAGCTCTCTGCTATCGCCTGGGAAAGCAGTAGAAGATGGCCCAAGTCCTTGGGCCCCTGCACCCGCGTGGGAGACCCAGAGGAAGCATCTAGCTCCTGGCTTCAGATTGGCACAGCTCCATCTGTTTCAGCCATTTGGGGAGTGAACCAGCAGATGGAAGACCTCTCTCTCTCTTTCTTTACCTCTCTCTGTAACTCTGTCTTTCAAATAAATAAAAATAAATCTTTTTAAAAAAATCTGCTAGGCCGGAGCTGCGGCTCACTTGGCTAGTCCTCTGCCTGCGGCGCCGGCACCTCGGGTTCTAGTCCCTGTTGGAGTGCCAGATTCTGTCCCGGTTGCTCCTCTTCCAGTCCAGCTCTCTTCTGTAGCCCAGGAAGTCACAGCCTTCCTTGCACCTGCATGGGAGACCAGGAGGAAACACCTGGCTCCTGGCTTCAGATCGGCGCTGTGTGCCAGCTGCAACGGCTATTTGCGGGGTGAGCCAACAGAAAAGGAAAACCTTTCTCTCTCTCTCTCTCTCTCACTAACTCTGCCTCTCAAAAAAATCTGCTAATAAAGAACACAATACAGAACAGAAGAAAGAGTTGTAAGCCATTCCATAAGTCCTAGTGCAAGCCACACTTCTGGTTTCTGGGTTGGCCCAGGAAGCTGCCAATCATGGTTTCAGTGGTCTGTGATGGTCAGATTCACGCCTTTCAGTGTGAAACTCACAGTTCCTTCTTGGTTCTAAGTGTGTCATAGAGACTCATGGCTGACAAGACAAAGCGAACAAGGCAAGAAAAATGGAGGGTGTAAAATCATTATGACATAATTAAAATAATAATTCTACGATTGAGCTCAACTTTTTGTGCATTTTAAAAATATCTTGCAATAAGTGTTTATTCTGGGAGTGGTGGCAGGATGAGGGAAGAGAGTCTGGGCTCATTGCTACTTCATAAACTCTTACTTAAAGGGCGTTCTGGAAGATCCAGGTGGGGAAGCGTGGAGGCATGGCCACCAGCTTGGAAGGAAAGGGCATCCTTGAAACTACCATGTAGCTTGCTGCTAGAGAGCCAGGACAGGAGTTCAGTGGCAGCAGAAGCAGATGTGCCCAGATATTGCAGGACAGCCTCTCCCTGCACTCAAACTACTCCAGGCTTCCCTCTATGGCAGGAGAGGCTTATTACTGTGGTTGCATTTTAGAATCATCTTGAGTTTTGAAAAAAAAAAATCAGCCACGTCCTAGACCCATCTCTGCAACACTAATAGTTGCTGAATTAATTGATCTGCAGCATTTTCCCCTATTTTCAAACTTCATTTTTCAAATGAAATTTAATTTACATAGGGTAACAGATGCAGGTCTCTGGTCTACCATTTGATGCATGCCCCCAGTTTTGACAAGTAAGATGCCATAAAATGCAGAGAAGTGCCTTCTTTGATGGGTCTGTAGAGTTACAGAAAATTCAGAGCCTAAAAGACCCTGAAATCCATGCATAATGTTTTCATAGTATGCATTCTCCATAAATTTTTAGAAGACTCCATTGTATGCATGATTTCAAAAATATTCTGCACCAAAATAAACTTATTGTTTAACTCCATTTCCATGAACTTGTTGAAAAAGAATTTGTCATTTGAAAGGCAGAGGAACAGAAAGTAGAAGCAGAGAGAGAGAAAGAGAGAGAGAGAGAGAGAGAGAGAATCTTTCATCCACAGATTGCCTCCCCAATGGCCACAATAGCCAGAGCTGGGTCAGGCTGAAGCCAGGAGTCTGGAACTCCATTCAGGTCTTCCGCATAAGTGGCAGTGGCCCCTGTACTTGGGCCATCCTTGGGTGACTTCCCAGGTGCATTACCAGGGAGCTTGGTCAGAAGCAGCACAGCCAGGACTCAAACCAGGACTCTGATATGTGATGCTGGCATCACCAGCAACGGCTTAACCTTCTGTGCCCAGGCCAGCCCCTTTCCACGAACTTTTTGAAATACCCTCATATGGGCTGAATTAAATTTATGATGCACCTCAATGAACTCTGGGAAGACTGAGCATCCTGAGGTCTACAGGGATCCTCTCCTTTGTGGAAAAAAAATCAGTATGATCCACCAGCCTGACACGGAGGAATGATGTGTGCCCCAAAGGTTTAACAAAGCCCCAAGTTGGTCCTGTTATGTAGGGAGGAGCTAGGAGAGGAAGTGAAACACACCGGGAACTCTGCCAGCACTCGAATGTCTACAGGCAAAAATGCTGCCTTGGGTTTTGCTTCCAAACGTAAGATCCTCTGTATGGAAAAATACCAGAAAATACCAAGAGGGCAAGCCCAGAAGGGCACTCAGGTAGGGAAAACAGAACAGAAATGTAAGACTTTGTTTAATTTTCCTTGTCAGAATTAAAATTCCTTTTTAAGAGAGTCAAAATTCCTTGGTAAGAGAGAAAATTGGGAATTTTATTGGTATGCAACGAGTGATTTTGGCAAATGAGTAAGCTATTAAACATGCAAGATATAACTTTATTATTTGATATTCATTTTGGCATTCTGTCTGGGAAAACTAATGATACACTAAAACCTAATTTCTGGAACAAGTCTGGAAGCTCAGATTTTATTGGTTATTGACAATAAGCAAACAAACTTAACAATGCAATGAAATCACACATGATCTCTTCAAGTAGCATTAGACCTAGGAAAACACTGTCACAATTTTAACATTCTAACTTCAGAAAAATATTAAAAATGAGCAAAGAAATTTTACATGTAAATTAAGTTAGCTAAAGAGATTGTAGTATTTGGGAATGTGGGCATCCCAATGAAACCAATGAAATGGAGTACACCCACACACACATGCACACACAGGTGCTTCAAAAATTCATAGAAAATGTGTATCGTGGAAAAACTATGCATGGATTTCAAGTTTTTTAGATAAAAATGAATTTATCTTTTAATTCTATTTTCCATGTATTATCTGAAGTACATTTGTGTGCACACACAGAAACAAGCACATACAAGCACACATACCTGGAGAGGGAGGTCCAAAGATTCACAGAAAATGTGCAATATCTTTGAATTCCATTTTCTACAAACTCTTTGAAATCCTGAGAGTTCACCAGGTGCTAGTGCAGGCTGCAAGAAAAGTCCTTTATGTAGATTATCTTGTTTTACATCACACTTAGGTGCTGTTGATCTCATTATTGTTGTCCACTTTTCATATAATGTCTTACACCAGCATCAGGAGTGCATTCCACAGCCCTCACAGGAACTCACTGTGCGGGAGGTCAGGGAAGGCAGGACGTGGAAGCCCATAATTCTATTCGCTGGCCCTCCTCCTCCAGGGCTTGGTCCACATTCAGTCGAAGGATTACATAACCCACTCATTGCTTTGTTTTCTTCTCCAGCCTGTCCTTCAAGCAGCAGGTTCAAGTGACCACAAGGACAACCACAGGTATGGACAGGGACACTGGTTGGGTCTCCTATGACTGTGATGCTGAGGACATTGCAATGCATTGTCACCAGCGGGTCCTGCAGAGGCCCCCGTGCCTGGGATAATTAGTTCTGAACAGGCCTCTCCCCTGGTGACCATCTCTGCCATGGTTTGCCCTTGAGCTCCAAATCCACTATCCAATCTCTGGACAAAAGGAGTGCTTCTAGAACAGCAATAATGATAATTAAGATCCACATAACAGTCATTGAGTGCAGGCACTGTTATAAGCACCTGCATCTATGTCCCTGTGGGAGAACAGGTTTGTGTTCCAGGTCCTGGCTCCAGCCTGGCCATTGGGGGCACTTGGATAGTGAACAAGCAGATAGCAACTCTTTCTCTTTTTGCCTCTACGGTTGTTCCCTTCCCCCAGGGGAAGGAGCATTCTGTGCCTTGGACGAGGCCTCTGGGATATCGGCTGTGGCCCTGGGTAAACATTCCAAGCAGCATCTGGTGGAGAAGGTGGACGGGAGCCGAATACAGCTGCACACTTGTCCTTGAGTTAACAGCTTTGTGGAGCACCAGGGAATAGCCTGGATGCTTTGACCACCGGCCAATTGTGCTTGCTTACTGTGCACTACTTAATGCTGTGCAGTCTGAAAAGGTGGCACGAATTACTGACCAACTAGCAGCCAGGCACTCCTGCAAATAGAACAGAGCCCTGTCTCTCCCAGTCGGACTCCAGTAGTTTCTTTGGAATAGGTGAAGATTATGCATGAGTCCTCTTGGACCTTGGGCTCCTGTAGCATGGTAGCTTCTCAAATAAACAATAATAATAATAATTAAAGAAGAAATAAAGAAAAAAGAAGAAATGGAGGTGGGGGCGGGAGGTGTTAAGGAAAAGGAAAAAGCCTGCTCCAAGAGTGAAAGGAAGAGAGAATGAGTAGGCCAGGAGGCAAAATGGGCAAACAGTGACAGAGAGGGATCAGGCCCAGACTTCCTGACATTTCAGCTAAGGCCAGAACAAACACACTTTCTCCATAAACCCCTCTTCTGTTTCAGACTCATTCACTCATTCCACACATACTCAATGAATATCCAACCTGTGCCAAGCAAGACAGATTTAGGGCAGCGGGCACCCCGAGCGTGGGGCCAGGAAGGGGAACACCACCACTGTGTATGATTCCTGCCAGTCCTGGCTCTTCCCACCCTGGCGCAGGGTGGGGGACAGCTAGTTTGTGCAGTGTTTGCCAATTCACAGTGAAACACTCCCATCTGTGCCTGAGTGCTACTACCAAGGCGACATCAGGAGCTGAAAAAATTCCTGAAAAGGTCCCAATCCATTCCTTGGAATAAGCACATCCTTGAAACCATCCCTACTCGTCCTACTCTCAGTAGGAATTATACATTCATACGCAGAGCTGGGGTTTTCCTTCCTGGCCCATGTTCGGGGTGTTTGCTGCCCTGGCACAAGTTGGATATTCATGGAGTATGCGTGGAATGAATGAACGAGTCTGAAACAGAAGAGGGGTTTACAGTGTTGTGTGTTTGTTCTGGCCTCAGCTGAAATGTCAGGAACTCTTGGCAAAGTCCCTCTCTGTCGCTCTTTGTCTATTTGGAAGTTCCTATGGCCTCCTGGCCTCCTGGCCCCCTCATTCCACCATTCTTGCACTCTTGGAGCAGGAGTTGGTCCTTTGCTTTTCACAGGCAGTGGGAGTAGCACCAAAGTTGAGAAACTGAGTGGGGAGGGTGGGTGTCTGCCCATAGCTACAGAGGTGAGGGCAGGGAATTCACTAATACTCCTGACCACATCTATTGAGTCCTAAGGGAAGCATTAAAAGGAAAATCTTTAGACCAATTACATTTAGTAGAGTTTATTTAAGCAGGGCAAAAATGAAACAACTCTTAAATCAGGCAGCTCCTAGACTCAGATCAGGTTTTCAGAACTCTTACCAACAATGTGATCAGAAGGCATTCATAGAAAAACAGAGGCAAGCTGTAGAAAACAACTTAATTGGCTACTGCCTAGTCAATCAACCAGTCTGTTGGTTATAGCTTAACTAGTTAACTATTTATAGCTTAGTTAATTGGCTCTACAGCCTCCTGCAACACACCAAAGCTGAGCTACAATGATCACACTCTTCCACACTGATTCCATCTGTTGGGCTCAATCCAAGTCCATGGCCTCCCATTTTTATTGAACAGAGAAACCTGGAGCAAATTCAGAGCCTGCTAAAGATCTAGACATGTGCTTCTCCATTCCAGGAGACAAACTTCAGTAAGTCTAATTTCCCCAACAGCTTGCCTTACTCTCCCAGGCCCGTTTGATCACAACAGTCTTACCTGAGACAAGAATCATGATGATCCATGAAAATAGGTTGGCGGAACCCATTGGTCCACATTTTGCCATTGCGATTGTTAATGAGTGGTTTGGAAGGGAGGCAGGAGTGGGATTTAGGGGGCGAAAAACCTGTGGGGAGAGAGTAGAGGTGAGAGCCGAGAGGCAGAGTGGTGAAAACATGAGTGCCTTATGAGCCCGACTTGATTTTGTCCAGGGCTGGTGAAATAAGCACATTTTGCTATCAACAGATAGAAAGTGTAATGATAATAAAAGCAGGTCAAAAAAATCAAGTAAGGTAACTTGGAAGGATTTGCCTCCTATCTTTTCTAATAACCCTGCAAAAGACATTTGACAGCAAATAAGGGTTTACAGCTGTTAGGGCTTCCCATTGAGATTAAAGGCTAGTCTTGGCAATCTCTGCAGTACTTAGCAGCATGTGCGAAATTACTCATGGAAATGCTTCTCATTTTGTGCATTTTATTTATTTTTTATTTTTTTAACCACGGCATGAGACTGAATTCTTTCTGGATGCAGTAAAGTGAACTGCCAGATTGCTTTTCAGTGATAGTACAACAACTTCTGCCCACCTACGGCAGAGAAAAACATTACAAATGATGTGTGGTGCTACATAATAGTTCTTGAAGACTCGCTCAATTGGAAATTGTTTATGTAATGCTTGAAGGTGTTTGATAATCAGAAAATATTGCCAAATCAGAAGGAGAAATCAATCAAATGAGTTGATGGTGACAATATATTTAATGATTTCATTAATACAGAAGGTGTAGATAAGACTCAGTCCATTTGTTATGGAGTAACTAGGCAGTTAGTTCAAGTTTAGGCAAACTGGAACTCTTGTATCCCTGCTGTCATTTGGCTGTCCTTTAACTGTCCACCTGATACACCACTTTCCCTGATGCACCTGCCGTATCCGGGATCAGGGCCCATGCTCAAACCCCACCCAGGTTGTATATGTGATTGGAGCACCATCCCTTCCTCATCAAAAGAAGTGAAGGAGGGAGAGAGGTCTCTTAGATGTTTTCCTCTCGTCTCCAGGGGAGTACTCTGGGATGGACCTCTCACTCTCTCTTAGGGCTTCTGCTTTTGGGTTTGTTTATTCCGCTCTCATTACATGGGCCCGCTCATGATAGGTAGTTCTTGGTGTGGAGTGGCTCACCATCGCATATGAGGGTATATTTATTCTCTCCTTTTGAATAAATTCTGTTCCTATTTATTCACAATACAAGCCACTTAGTGTTTTTCTTTTTTAAAAGATTTAGTTATTTATTTGAAAGCCAGAGTTGCAGAGAGAAGAAGAGACATAGAGATAAATATAAAGAGAGAGAGAGAGAGAGAGAGAGCACATTTCCATCTGCCATTCTACTCCCCAGACGGCTGCAATGACCGGGGCTAGGACAGGTTGAAGCCAGGAGCCAGGAGCTTCATTCAGATCTCCCAATAGGTGCAGGACCTAAGCACCCAAGCACTTGGACCATCTTCCACTGCTTTCCCAGGTGCATTAGCCGGGAGATGAATTTGAAGTGGAGGAGTTGGGACATGAACTGGTACCCATATGGGATGCTGGTGTCACATGCTGCAGCTTAGCCCACTGTGCCACAATGCCGGCTCCTCCAGTTAGCATTTGTACCTCTGCAGGAGACAAGAACCTGGATTAGAAATTAACATATCCATTGCTCATATTATGTTGAGACTTACTTGGTAAACAAATAACAATAACCGAAAAGCAGACCAACAACCTCTGTGTGGCTGGATTTAGCACAGCACAAAGCTGGATTTAGTCAGCACAAAGATGATCCCATGTCTAAAACAGGAGCTGTTATGCACACAGGAGAAGATGATGGTTATGGTGAGAAAGTGCAGTATGTGTGTGTTTTTGTTTGTTATTGTTTCATTTTTTAAAAGATGTATTTGTATTTATTTGAAAGGCACAGTTACAGAGACAGAGAGAGGAAAAGACAGAAAGAGAGAGATGTTCTGTCTGCTGGTTCACTCCCCAAATGGCTGCAATGACCAGAACTGGGCCAGGTCAATGCCAGGAACCAGGAGCTTCATCCAGGTCTCCCACGGGGTGCAGGGGCCCAAGCTCTTGGGCCATCTGCTGCTGGGTTCCCAGGTACATTAGCAGGGAGCTGGATCAGAAATGGGGCAGCCAGGACTCCAGCTGATGCCTGCATGGAATGTTGACACTGCAGGCGGCATCTTTACCCACTATGCCATGGCACTGGTCCCAGTGCAATGGTTTAACGCAATAGTTTATTGTCATTTATTTGTCAATATCTTTCATAAGATGTGTGACAGGTTAAATGATCCCACTAACACATTCATTTCTGAAACTGCATTATAGAAAGCATTGACCAACCCACGATAGCTTCTAAAATGATGTGTCAACCTCTCAGCGAATTCATTTGAGCAACAGTGTATGTGTGTAGGACTACCTATTTTGTAATTCTTGCTTGTAGGACCAATTTAACCTTTTATCCCCTCCTGTCATTAGGAATTACAGTTTGACTATGTAACAAATGGGTACCAAACTTTAGTAGGTCTTTGTTTTAGAAGTGAGATTTTTCTCTTTATACAGTTATTACCACATCATCACCAACTCTTAACCCAAATGATGCTAAGTTTCAATACTCAGGGAATCGAATTAAAACTAGGATAAAAATGAGAACCCAATTATATCAGAGAACCAAGAACTCACCAAAAATACAGTTCAAACAAGTTACATCTAGAATCTAACTTGTCAATTTTCTTCTTTGATCTCTTGAAAATTATAAAAATCAATATAAAGTCAACATCAAAGAAATTTTTGGAAAAAAAATCAACTGGCATCCTGGATACCAATATAATCACTATGATGTTTGCATCTGCTGTTGCATTCTTCAACCTGGTGTATGTACACCTTATATAGTTACAATTACAGCATATGCTGAAATTTGTATCACTTCATTTTCCTAAATGCCTTTTCATAGTTATTTGCTATTTTTTTTCTTTTTCAGGGTTGAATATTCATTAAATACTTAAAACAGTGACTGGTGCATAACAAGTGTCATAGCAGGCATTTGGTGAGTGAACTAGCAGGTGGAAGATCCCCCCTACCCTCACCCTGTTCTTTCTGTCACCCTGCCTTTTGAGTGAGTATTTAAAAAAAAAATAAAACAAATATTAAAAAATGGACAGGATGTTAATGTTAATCTCCTTAAAAATAGTGTGTTTTATTTTTTTATTTTTATTTTATTTTTTGACAGACAGAGTGGACAGTGAGAGAGAGACAGAGAGAAAGGTCTTCCTTTTTGCCGTTGGTTCACCCTCCAATGGCCGCCGCGGCCAGCGTGCTGCGCCCGGCGTACCGCGCTGATCCGATGGCAGGAGCCAGGTGCTTCTCCTGGTCTCCCATGGGGTGCAGGGCCCAAGGACTTGGGCCATCCTCTACTGCCTTCCCGGGCCACAGCAGAGAGCTGGCCTGGAAGAGGGGCAACCGGGACAGAATCCGGCACCCCGACCGGGACTAGAACCCAGTGTGCTGGCGCCGCAAGGCGGAGGATTAGCCTAGTGAGCCGCAGCGCGGGCCTCTTTTTTATTTGTAAGAGAAGAGATAGAGGAAGAGAGAGAGATATCTTCTATTTGCTGGTCTACTCCTCAAATGCCCACAACAGCCAGGACTGGGCCAGGCAAGAGCCTGGGAGCTCCTATGAATGCTTTTCATTTTGTGCAATTTACTTACTTACATACTCAGTTACCACCATTTGAGACTGAATTCTTCCTGGACGCAGTGGGTGGCAGGGAGCCAAGCATTTGAACCATTACTTGCTGCCTCCCAAGGTACCCATTAACAGGAAGATGGATCGAAAGCTGAGCTGGGACTGGAACCCAGGGATTCTAATCTGGGATGCGGCCCTCTACACAGAATCTTCACGGGGGTGTGGAATACCTGCTCCGTGCGTTTCATTATGCTAACCTAGATCCCCGCAGGTTCTAGTTAGAGTGGAACCACAGTTGTTACTGCAAGCAAAGTGTGAGTTACTGAGTCATCTCAGCCTTGGCACTTCCTTGTGAGCTGTTCCCAGAGTCCCCTGGGCAGGGGAGCTTCAGGTTCTGTCCATATTGCCTCAGGCTGGCTATTGAAGAAAGTGTCTGCTGTGGACTGGGAGGACTCCGGGGGAGGTGGGGAGGGCACACCCTTCCTTTGTGGCTAGTGTTTGCTTTCCTCTCATAGATAGGGGGCCCACACCCTGCCCAGTCGATGGGATTGGCAGGTAAAGGCTAGGGCCAGCAATGCTGTGAGAAATCCATTCCACTTTTACACGGTGTAGCACGGGAAATGAAGCAGGGCTTCCCCAAGTGAGCCACATTTAAACAATGCCAGGGTAACTCTCTGCTTTGGGATGGTCGCCTGTGGAGGCTGCCTAAATGGCAGCTTAACACATCGCAAGGTGTGTAAGTTCACTAGAATCACTCACACCAGAGCAAGTGTAGCCCATCCTCGCCTGGTCTTGAATTGGCATCGTGCATAAAATAGATGCTCAGCAGCATTGCAGACACCGTAATGCAGTCCTTCGACATTTCATTGGAAGAGTCTGGACTTTGCATTTAGACAGATGTTAGTTCAAATCCCAGCTCTGGTCTGCAATACCTTGTCTGTATGACATACGTCGTATGACTGATACCTTAAGTCCTCGGTGTTCCATCTTGGAAAGTGGAGAGAATGCTAACACCGCAGTGTCTTGTGAGTCCTGCAGGACAGGTGTGATGATTTGAAGTAGCCTTAGCCCCTTGGAGTAGACACTCGCTCAGTCTGAGTCTCCCCATCCTTTAAAGATCAGCAGAGTCCCTGGGCACAGTATAGTTTCTTAAGCACAGATCTGTCCGCTGCCATGGGAGTCCATGATCTTCTAGTTTTAAAATCATCCCAGACAAGAGAAGTCTACAGCTGTATCACACATAAGGGTCTATGAGAAGTCTCTAAGGCTGTCATTCTGCTATCATAGGAGATCGATTCCTAGACGTGACTGTCCTTTCTGCTGCACGGTGCAGCTCATCTCGCCCAATACTGTACTCACCCGGCAGCCAGGTCCTACGCCTCCCAAGGTAACTGACACAGGGCCGCCTGGCAGCTGGTCCTGCAGAGCTCCGATTCCCCTGGATGGAATTCAACCTGAGACACAAATTACACGGTGCTTACAAGGAGAATGAAACACAATCTATCAAGATGGAGTCACGAAACTTGCATCTCACAGCCAAAAGGGATGTGATTGAAACAAGCTCCTGTGCAGAACCTTATTTCGGACTCTGACATTTTCTTAGTTTGCCTAAAAGTTTTCCGAGGTAACTAAACAGTAATTATATTTTTTTTGGCAATGTAAGCTTGCTAGGAAAGTATCAAACATGAGCAGCTGCAGGCATAGGAAGAGGAGGTTTTTGCTTGACTCGGACACTCTGCCTGAGTGTTACAAACACTTTCATACACTAAGAAGTGCAAATGATTTATTGTGCTTTTTGCAAAGAACACTTTCCTTGTCTCCATAACAGGGTGCATATAATTTACCAGTCAGCAACAATTCTTGACCAGCCTGTTCTCTGGAGAAATAACAAGGCCTAAAGAAATAAGTGAGGAGTAATAAAGAAATCATGAAGACAGATAAACTCAACCACCCTGTCTTTTCTCCCCTTTGTTTATCTACATTCTGTTTTGCCTAATTTTTCTGGAAAAAGGTTGCTGTTTTTTCCTCTTCACCTCTCTTTAATTCTACAAGTAGAACACATGACTAGATGAAGATAGATCAAAAAGTTTGTGGGAAAAAATGGAATTAAAAGATAATTTTAGTGCAAAAACTTTTTGAAATTCGTGCATAGGTTTTTTTTATAATATATATTTCCATGAATTTTAGGAAGACCCCTTCTGAGCATGGATTTCCAACATTTTTTTTTAACACCAAAGCAAACTTATCATTGCATTCCATTTCCCACAAACTTCCTGAAGCACCCTGGGTCTCCTCGTAGCACCCACCCTGCCACGTGTGAATGGCCCTTAGCTCTCCTCTCCATCCCGGGAAGTCTCCAAGGGAGGCAGCTGCTGGGCTTGGCAACCGACATCCTGGCAGCTGACCTGGGAATCCTTAAGCTGCCTGTAGCCACTCTGCAGGGCACTCATTCTCCAGGCTGCCTGCAAGCAGTGGTCCAGATGGTCTTCCCACTGCCTGTTGGGTAGGGAAGAGGGTGTGTGTGGCCTGTGGTGTGTCAGGCCCGTAGGACAGGGGGCTCAGGTGCAGAAATGCACTTCCTTCCGGCTGCTCCTCTCCCCCACCCGCAGCTATTTGTTAAGGATTACTAGGGCAAGCTGCCTGCAGAACCTGTTTCACCTTGCTGGTGTGCTCCACCCCTGCCTTGGTCTTGCAGGTCTTGGGGCTGTACCCATCAACAGTTGCATAGGCAGGCAGAAGACAGCACTGTATAGAACTCATTTCCAAAGCGCCAGACAAGGAATTCTCCACAATAAAATAATTTCTTTGTTCTATCACATATGTGGCTCACTACATTCCCGTTTCTGGCCTCATATCAAATTTTTTCAAACTTCTCTTACTGAGTATGCCTTTCTGACAGTTGACACTTCTTAGCGTCCACTCGCTGGGCCTTACCAGAAACCCATGCTACACCAACATGTATCAGTAAACTTGACAATTCATTCATCTGTTTGTCCAACAACCATTATTGAATACCTTCTCCATACCACACAGTGAGCTGGAGAGCAGGAGTAACAAAGAAAAAGAAAATACTGGATCTCTGTCTTCAACTTGCTTATGGTCTCATCTCAGGCTGTAGCACTGAGAGAACCAGTCTCCTGCCACGGCTACACACTGATACACACACCCATGGCCAAATTACTTAGGAACCACTCTACCATAGTGCACGTCAGCATATTAAAGGCTCTGGGCATCTGCAGATCGAGAATCAGATTTGCTTTTATTTCACCCTAATGTTTCAACATACCTTTTGTGTAGCACCTGTTGACAGTCCAAGAAACTAGCATTTTTTGAACCACCAACACAAAATATTTTTCTGGACATCTGTTCCAGATGGAAAACCCTAGATTTTTCAAATAGATGCTTGAACTTGGAGCATTTTCAAGTGAGAATGTATGTTACACGTTTGAAAACGTATCTAAATTCAAGTTAGGCTTTTTTGTCACATGTTCATTGCATTGAAAAAAAAAAAAAATCTGAACTCCTCCCAGGCAGGTTTCCAGAGCTGTGCTAATAGATTACCTTTCCCTGAGGATTCATGCCCAGGGTTCAACAGTTTTCTCTGCATTTTATGCATCTCCGAGTGCTGTCAAGTCTTTGGTGATTTTCCTTGTTGTAATTAACAAGATCTCAGGAAGATCGCAGGGTCTGTGGCCTGGCATGAGTCGCGAGCGGAGTCCCCCTCCTTCTGGGGAGCACAGCTTCTGTTTTCCAACGCCCTGCCGGCACAGAGGGCTTCCTCGGGCATCTGGCTCTGTCACTTTCCTGCTTGAAATCCTCCCAAGCAGCTGCCCCTCACAGCAGGGAGCCTGCAAGCCACTGGCTGGAGATCCTGGCCGTGAATGACAGCTGCAGGGTGGTTTTGGTCACGGCTGCCAAGAGACGGGAGTTGAGGGAAACAGAGAATCTCCAGGATTCATGGCAGCAGCCTGTGCTGGGCCAAACAAAGAGGGCACCAGCTGAATACAGAAGAAAAACAACACTGGGACTGTTCCTTGAAAGCCTCACTGATGTCCTTTTCTTGCCAGAAAGTCAAACAGCCACAATAAAACCGAGACACGCCGAATGTGCTGTTCTTCCAAGAAATTCACAGCTAAATGCCTATGATGAAAAAACTACGCATGGGTTTTGCAGATGTGTGCACCAAAATAAACTTTGTCTTTTAATCCCGTTTTCCATGAACATTTTGAGAGACTGTTGCGTTTTAGCCTGACTACCCTGCCTACTTGCCACATCGTTGGTCTGAGAATCTGAGGAATGACAATTGTGCCACTGCCACCAACACAAGATGGGAGCGCTTCCAGATCCCAGGACCACACTTTGTATCATTATCTGAATTCAAGACCCTTATGAAGTAGTTGCCATTTTACAGATGGAAAGAAAAAAATGGGGAGCAGTGGTGTAGTGGGTTAAGCCACTACCTGCAATGCTGGCATCCCATATCAGAGCACCGGTTTGAGTCCTGGTTGCTCCACTTCCGATCCAGCACTCTGCTAATGCACCTGGCAAAGTGTCTGAAGATGGCCCCAGTATTTGGGCCCCTGCCACTCACATAAGAGACCTGAATGGAGTTCCAGGCTCCTGGCTTCTGCCTGGCCTAGCCCCAGCCTTTGAACCCTTTTGGAAGTGAACAGGCAGATGGAAAATCTCTCTCCTTTCTCTGTCACTCTGCCTTTCAAATAAACAAAGAAATCTTTTTATAAAAAGAGATTTAGAGAGATGTATAACATGGCCAGAATGCGCAGGTGGTAGTTTCTAAAAGAGACTCAGACCAAGACTAACTCCAGCGGGGTCTTGCTTGGAAGATCTCTCTCCTTCAGTCCGGGCCGGGAGAGTCTCTAACGTCCAGGGCTAGGGAATGTCCTTTCGATCGAGATGGCTTTCCCAGCACTCTGGCCAGATCACAGCACTGAAACAAGGTGGCGCTTGCATGCACAGGTGAGCAGCAGAAAATGAATTGAGTGATTGAAATCCATTGTTGGCTGCTGCATTTCAGTGCCAACTGCACCTGTTTTCCCCTCCAGTAAACAAAGCTAACGACAGTAAGCAACGATTCCGGCACGAAAATGAGTACCCAGCCCATGCCAAACTTCGTAACCGCCTTCAAGTTCAAGGGCGGCTTGGTTCTTTTCTGTTTCTCCACCTCTGACGCCATCTAGGCCCCTGGCTGCTGATCCCGGGCGCCCCAGGTGAGGGCACTGAGTTGGAGAGTGGACAAGACACGTGGGAACTGGGTCTGAAGTTTGTGGAATAGTCAGTGCGGGAGGCAGTGAGAGTCTTCCATCCGCTGATTCAGCCCCCAAATGGCTGTACTGGCTAGGGCAGGGCCAATCCAAAGCCAGGAGCCAGGAGCTTCCTCTGGCTCTCCCACATGGGCACAGGGGCCCGAGGATTTGGGCCATCCTCTGCTGCTTTCCCAGGCTCATGATCAAAAGTGGAGCAGCTGGGACTTGAACCCGGTGTCCCACTACACCACAGCGCAGGCGCCAGGGATCTCATTTTTCAACAGCTCAGTTCCAGTGAGAGAAGCCTTGTGTGCTCCGGGGAGGGATAGATGGAAGGCTGTTCTCTTGTAGCCGCTCGGCACTGCCTGATAGAGGCATCCAAAGGTCTGCCCAGGGCTTCTGGCTGAGAGAGCAGACATCCCTTGTCTGACACTGAAGCGAGCGCCTCGTCCTGATGTAATTGCACTTTTCTCTTCCTTGCGGGTCCAACAATTCATCCTGATTTCTTCATCGCCAAGTTTTGACCCCGAAGCTTCCTTGCGACAAGGCTGAGTGCTCGGGGCTGCTGCTCACCATGCCCAGCAGGGCTAAAGTGCTGGTCAGCCTTCGAGATAAACTTTTATTAGAGTGTTTCCATTAAGGAGCGCCAAGGCCATTACTTCAAGGAATGAGACCCATCTATCTCGCGGTGGTTTAATTGCAGACGGGGAGGTTGGGTTTAGACGCTTTCAGGAGAGACGGAGCTTCATCGCTCTAGTCACAGGGCTGCATTTGGTTGCAACCTTCAGCTTCTCTGAATGCTGCTGAAATGATAATGCAGTTTCACTTTATGAGGCTCTGGAGACGGTGGCTCCCATCCCTGCCTGGTTTCCCAAATTGACAGTGACATGCACAATATGAGTGCTGGGAGCCGGCTCAGCCAGTGTCACAGCCGTGGGTCACAGATTCCCCACGCTCGGCCTTAGGAGAAGGCTTCCGGATGCTGCCTCCAGGACTTTGCTCCTCCTCCCTGGCCACCTGGCTTTTCTCCTGAACAGCAGCACCCAAGTCCCCCCTTGCTGCCTTACACAGCAGTGTTCCGTTCTTGATCAAGGGGCTCTGATCAGCACGAATCGCCTCTCTCTGTGCCTTTCTAGCCGCCCCTCACTCTTGTAGCCAGGGTCAGCCTTGCAGTGGTATGTGGTGCAGGATAAGCCCCGGGGGAGAGGGAGAGGTCACAGTCCTTGCATTCTGGCCTGTTTGGCCTCTGGTTGTACCCAAGCCCCTGGACTCCGGAGGAGAGTGTAGGCTGAGGCAGCTACAGCAGCTCTGACACTGCCGACCCCTCTAGTACCACCTGTTTCCTGCATGCACTGACCAAAATGAAGATCAGTCAAGCCCTAGGTCACTGGTTCACCGAAACCAGTTTTTAAAATGTTTTTAAATTTTTATTTGATTTATTTGAAAGGCAGAGAGAGAGAGAGAGAGAGAGAGATTGAGAGAGAGAGAGAGAGAGAGAGAGAGAATCTCCATCTGCTGGTTCACTCTTTAGATGCCCACAATAGCCAGGACCGGGTCAGTTTGAAGCCAGGAGCCGACTCGATCTGGGTCTCCCATGTTAGCAGCAGATTCACCTGCTTGAGCTGTCAACACTGCTTCTCAGGAAGCCAGAATCAAGAACAGAGCCAAGACTGGAACCAAGCATTCCTGCATGGGATGTGGACATCCAAAGATGCATCTTAACTGTTGCATAACCAAGTAAAGAGCAAACTAGTACCAAAGCACAGAACCTGACAAATTTAAGACTTCTGCGTCCTGGTTCTTCTGCTTCATAGTCGGTGGTTCCCATTGGGTTGGCATGGAGCTCAATTTCTCTGGGCCATGAGGAAAGAAGATTGACAAACCTCAGGGCAACCAGTTCCACTCCTCTCCCAGGCTTCTCCGAGTATATTTGTAACATGTACCCAGAGAAGACTTTTTCCAAACCCACCAGTAATCATTAACAGGCAAAGTTATACAAGCATAATTCATAAAGTTCATGGGAAAATGAAATTAAAAAGTAAGTTTATTTTATGTTGAAATTCATGTATAGTTTTTGCCATAATATGCATTTTTTCCATGTACTTTTTGAAGTACCCTTGCACACACTGCAAATGTATCAGGTGTCATTTCAGTCTTGGTTTCTACCAAGGGGTCCTTTTCTCCCTTTCCTTCTCTCTCTTCCCCTGAGTCTGAACCTAACCATCTTATTTCATAAAAGCTAATTTGAAAGCACCAGCAGGGTACCCCAGCCAAACAGTACTGTGAGGTTATGTCTATTCCACCCTTTGCATTAACACCCAACCCTTCTATGAGATTTCCCTCGGTGCCAGTCTGGCTCTGGCTGCTCTTTATTCTACCCTGATGAATTGTTCCCAATAATGGAAGAGCCTCTGAAGAGGTCTCTGAGCTCTTTCTTTTTTTGGACAGGCAGAGTGGATAGTGAGAGAGAGAGAGAGAGAGAGAGAGAGAGAGAAAGGTCTTCCTTTTTGCTGTTGGTTCACCCCCCAATGGCTGCTGCTGCCAGCGCACTGCGCTGATGGGAAGCCAGGAGCCAGGTGCTTCTCCTGGTCTCCCATGCAGGTGCAGGGCCCAAGCACTTGGGCCATCCTCCACTGCACTTCCGGGCCACAGCAGAGAGCTGGACTGGAAGAGGAGCAACTGGGACAGAATCCGGCTCCCCGACCAGGACTATAACCCGGTGTGCCGGTGCCGCAGGTGGAGGATTAGCCTAGTGAGCCGCGGCGCCTTTCTTTTTTTCTCTTTCTCTCTTTCTCTCTCTCTCTTTCCTTCTTTCTTTCTGATTTACTTAATTATTTGAGAGGCAGAGTTACAGACAGAGAGAGCAAGAGGCAGAGAGAAAGATCTCCCATCTGCTGGTTCACTCCCCAAATGGCTGCAGTGTCCATAACTGGGCAGATCCAAAGCTAGGAGCCAGGAGCTTCCTCTGGGTTCCCATGAGGGTTCAGGGGCCCAAGCACTAGGGCTATCTTCCACAGTTAGCATTTCCCAGGCGTGTTAGCAGAGAGCTGGATTGGAAGAGGAACAGCCTGGACATGAACTGGCATCCACATGGGGTGCCGGCCATGCTACAGCACTGGCCTCTCACTTTCTTTATTTCTATAGCTGAGCAGATGGCCCCATCACACAATGCACCAGGTGTGTTCATGGACTGTGTGACATGCTCCTGAGACGTGCCACCCTGAAAGACAGTTGTTGTTTGTCTGACAGCATAATCCAGAGCTGTTACATACGTATCTGGCTGTGTAGGAAACACTACTTAATGATAATGGGGGGGAATTCAGAAATCAGGAAATGCCTCTGTCAAAACCCGGAGTTAGTGCTTCAGAATAATGAGCTGTTCCCTCCAACGCATAAGAGATTAACCCTAGGAAGTTAAGATGTTTGGGGATAACACCATTCTGGAAAAATCACAAGGAGTACTAAATAAGGAGGCAATACGAGAATCCATCCTGGTATAAAATTCTGTCTCTTTTACAGCAGATGTTAATTTCTAGTCTAAATTCTACTTGAAGGCAAATGACATAAGATCCCCAAGGGCAGGATCTCTCTTGCAATCATCTTGATATCATCCTTGTATTCACATAAGCATCCCACCTGCCCGCTGGTGTCCTCAGGAGCTTCTGGAGCAGTGGAGACAGGGTGGGCTGTGGGTCTGCACTGGGCCATGAGCTTGCTGCTGGGCCTGGCTGGCATTTGTGCTGTGCTGCTGGGGAGTCAGCTGGGCACTCTTGCCCGGTCCAGGCTCCTTCACAGCACACTCATGCCCTCCTCACTGTGGGGAGCAACCCGGACTAGACTAAGTTACTGGAATTAAGACTTATTCTATGCATCTGCTCTCCCACAATATGGCGCTGAGAAGGGAGAAGCAGCTTCTACACAGCTGCCTCCAGTTCAACCAATAAACTGTAGGACCTGCTCCTGATTGGAGGAGAGCAGCGTACTCGGCGTGTGGGTAGCCGAGTTGGGATTGGTGGAAGAGGACTATAAAGGAGGAGAGAGACAACATGCACCAGGAACATCTAAGGGGAACATCTGTCTGAAGGAACACCTGTGCAGCCCCCGAGAGAGCCGGCCGGCGGTGTGCCGCTCCCCCGCAGAAGTGGGGAATGCGGCCAGGGGGAACTGCCCTTCCACGGAGGTGGAAGGGATAGTAGCCAACCCGGGAAGAACCAGCAGCAAACCCGGGGAGGGCCGAGCAGACAAAAGAACAGCGCAGGGTCCTGTGTCGTTCCTCCACGAAGACGGGGAGCGACATAATGGTGCCGTGACTCGGATAGGAAACTTAGGAGGGAAGAAGCAGGAAGAAACGGGAAGAAGTGGAAAATACCGGAGAGAGAGACTAGCAAAGAGCCTAGGGAAAAGCCGGACAGAAAAGGTGCCAGAAGAAGCTATCGAAAGCCTAGGCATAGACTCGGATACGGACTGTGGGAAAGAAGTTAAAGTGAAAGCAAGAAGAAACTTAGACTCAGATACGAACTGCAGGTTGAAAGTGAAAGTGAAACCTATAAGAAACTTAGACTTGGATACGGACTGTGGGGAGAGGCCAGAAGTAATGAGGGAGGAATATTGTTGGAAGAAAACTTAGGGAAACATACCGGGTAGAGAAAAATGTTAGGGAGGATGAAGCCGCGAGTGCAGGCTGAAGCGGAGACGTAAGCTATCTTGGGATTCTTCAAGTCAGCCCGGGGAGCAAAAGGCGAAAATCTGGAACCAGAGGCAGAGACGTGGGCCGCCAGGTTGGAATTCGCCAGGTTAGCCCGGGGAACTTGGACTGAATGCCGGTGGTGGCGGAAACGTGAGCTGGGCTGTGTGACTCGGGAAGCCGCGCAGATGAGAGAAGCGCGGGCTGAAGCGGCACAGAGCTGGGAACCCGCCGCGGGGCGAGGCACCAAGAAGCAGCCTCGGGGCGGGCGCCAGGAAGCCGCAGGGATAAGAGAAACAGAAGTTTAGAAGTAAAATGAGAGAAATAGGAATGCTGGTAGATAGAAGTAAAATAGGAGAGATAGGAATGCCCGGAGATAGAGAAATAGAGAAAAATAAGGCCTCCCCACAACACAGCAATGAGAGAGCTTGGATTCGGTCTGCCTGATTAGGGAGACAATAAGCACCTGCGGGCGGTAGCAGCTTATGCGCCGCGAAGACAGGCATGAATTAACATCAATAAGTCTCCCCACAATACGGCAATGAGAAGGCTTGGATTCGGTTTGCCTGATTGGTAGGGCTTGTAAGCACCTGCAGGCAGTTCTAGCAGAGCAGAGCATGCGCTGCAGGGCACCGAACACAGGCACGCATCAGCGCCTAAAAACCTCCTCACAACATGGCGAAGAGAGGACCCGGATTCGGTTTGCCTGATTGATAGGACTTGTAAGCACCTGTGGGCAACTCTAGCAAGCAGAGCAGAGTGTGTGCCGCGGGGCACCGAAGACAGGCGCGTATCAACGCCAAAAAATAAAAAGAAAGGGGGATCTGTGGGGAGCAACCCGGACTAGACTAAGTTACTGGAATTAAGACTTATTCTATGCATCTGCTCTCCCACAATATGGCGCTGAGAAGGGAGAAGCAGCTTCTACACAGCTGCCTCCAGTTCAACCAATAAACTGTAGGACCTACTCCTGATTGGAGGAGAGCAGCATACTCGGCGTGTGGGCAGCCGAGTTGGGATTGGTGGAAGAGGACTATAAAGGAGGAGAGAGACAACATGCACCAGGAACATCTAAGGGGAACATCTGTCTGAAGGAACACCTGTGCAGCCCCCGAGAGAGCCGGCCGGCGGTGTGCCGCTCCCCCGCGGAAGTGGGGAATGTGGCAGGGGGAACCGCCCTTCCACGGAGGTGGAAGGGTCGGTAGCCAACCCGGGAAGAACCAGCAGCAAACCCGGGGAGGGCCGAGCAGACAAAAGAACAGCGCAGGGTCCTGTGTCGTTCCTCCACGAAGACGGGGAGCGACACTCACCGCTTCCCTGATCTCTATCTGAAAGGTCCATTCCTATTGAAAAAGTTCATGAATATTACTTTCAATTATTTCACAGTAAGGCCTGTGGTAGAGTACCAATTCTTCTTTCCTCTTCATCTCTCCTTTTGTTCCTTCTATTTCTCTTTTCACCCTCATCTCTTTTTTTTTTTCTGAAGCCCTACCTCATACATTGATTCTATTTCTTCCTACAGAAATGACCATCAAAGAGATGAGAAAGAGATAACATAGGTAGATACATCCAAGGGTACTTGAAATGGAGGGTTTGAAAGATGGTTATCTCGATGCAAAACTTTTGTGATCCATGCATATGAGCGGTCTTCAAAAGGTTCATGGGAAATTGTATTATGAAAAAAATTAGGCATGCATTTCAAATCTTGTTATAGACTGGAATATGCATTATGTTGCTGAGCCTGTCATTGTATTGTGTTCATTTTAATGCTCATTTCATAGGATATTTATTGAGTGGATTTTTTTTTAAAGAGCAGGATTCCCAGTTGTGTGATTAAATGCAGCATAATATGACAAAGTGGTTTTGGAATGCCCATAGTATTACTGGGAAATTAAAAAAAATCTTTAACTTGATTCTTCTTTCCTTTCACAAACTCTTATTAAGTGCCTACTATATGCCCAGCAACATGCACAGTAATGAGCATGCAACGCTGTGAAAAACTAATCTTTGTCCTCAACTAGCTCCACCGAGTGGAAAGGTCAGGAAATGACAAAATCCCCCATCAGAGAAACCCAGAACACTGGCTCTTGAGTCAAACTTTCTGGAAGCCAATCTTGTTCAGAAGGAAAATAATTCATGAACCTTTCCTTCCAGCACTCCAGAGAAAGAGAGAGACAGAGAGAGAGACAGAGAGAGACAGAGAGAGAGAGAGAGAGAAAGAGAGAGAGAGAGAGAGAGATCCCTTCTCCCAATGCCATCTCAAAGTTGTAAATATTAATACGGCATCTATTTGTATTGTTATTTATTAACAACACAAAGAATGGAAACAAGTTATGTCATTGGGCAATTTCTACTTTGCTGTTATAATTTTACCTAATTGTTTAGTTAGTTCACTGGTTCTCAGTCCTCACGGAGTAGCAGGGCCACATGGACTGCTGTTAAATATTCCACTGCATGAGAAATTCCAGGTGAATGGGCTGGTTATTAATTAGCCAGATCACAGTCATTACCACAGCCTTTCTCCCGTCACAGTCAAGCTCTCGGGAGTGGCAGTGACAAGAGCGAAGGGAATTCAGCAGAAGGGCGTGGGGTGGTACAACGCACCTTGTAACGAAGGGCAGTTGTTTGGGGGTTTGCAGGGCGGTGATTTCTGTGTCTCACCCAGAGGTTGTCAATGAGGCATCGACAGAACTTAGAATATGGTCTCAGAGGAGGAGACGGCGCTGGCCCCGTAACTCAGGCATCGGGACAACACTGCCTTCAAACAGCTCTCGGAGGAAGCCGTTATCAGGTGCATGGAGAGTCTCCTTCCTGGAGAGGCTGTGGACAAGCTCTGATCCTGTCACTCCTAATTCATTAGCTCCAGGAACCCTGTAGGCAAGGAAGGGGGAAGGGTATTTAATGATCAAGGGAAGGCATCTTTTCCTCTGTGTGAAGGGGTGTTTTTTAGGAAACGGTTGTGAATCCCTACACCACTCATACCAGTGCTTAAGACTTCATTTCCTCACTAGAGAGTAAACTAAAATAAATTTAGACCTCAAACATATTTAGACCCTCACTCAGCAAATTGTAGGAAAATTATTTGCCATATATGTCGTATCTCTGTGTATAAAGATACAAGTAAAAAACCAATCAAAACACAATAGAAATCGAGTCAAAATTTCTTTACTGTCAGTTCACAGAAAAAGGATATCCAAATAGTTCATTTAAAAGGTGGGAAATGCTTAACTTCATTGAACATAGGAGAAATGAGAACCGGAATTAATCTGATTTTTCATTTTTTTATCTATCACATTGGTAAAGATCTAAAAACTAGATTGATTGTGGGGAAACATGCTCTGTTGTTCATATCTGATGGAAGTATACATTGACATAACCTCTGCGGAAGACAATTTGTCAATATCTAACACGATTACAATGCACATAACTTTTGATTCAGCAATTCACCTTCTAGAAACTTCACTTCCAGGAATGTACAAGGTTACTGCTGCAGAATTATGGGGAAGATCAAAACATGTCTATTTAACAATACCATTATCTGCTACATCCATCAAATAGAACACTGCCAAGTGTTAAAAAACAGAGGGCTGTTTACCTTTCTGACTTGAACGATCTGTTTACCTTACTGACTTTGAATGATACATGAATAGACTTCAAAAAGTCTGTGGAAAATGGAATTACAAGGTAAATTTCTTTTGGCACACAAAAAAATTTTGAAATCTATGCATTTTTTTTCCATAACGCACATTCTCCAAGAGCTTTTTGAAGACTTCTCACATCCATGGAATCCACAATTTTGTACCAAAATAAACTTATCATTTTCAACAAACTTTTTGAAATATCCTCATATTGTTATGAAAGTAGATAAGATAGATATGTGGATATGTGGTGCCCTTTGACTGTTTTTAAATGTGTCAAGCACCTGAATGTGTATAATTCATTTAAGGATCAATTAAAAAATAATATCCAGGGCTATTATTTCCAGTTGTCAGAAGCAGTCACAGAAACGTCAGTAATGTTGCTGCATGAAATCCCATCCTAAGGCAAGATGATCCCCTGGTGTGCCGGCATCCACAGCTGCAAATGCAGGACCAGGGCGTTTTGTTCATTCACCTGCTTTCTCTATGAATATGAGCTAATGACCTTACCTACATTGGAGAATATAAACGAGGGCCATGATCTGAGCTTGGCTGTTCTGGTGAATGGGTAACCAGCTCCTCGTCTAGTGCCAGGCACACAAGGGCTGAGCACATTGCCTTCCTGAAAAGCTCCCCCATGTGACCGACTTCCCACTTTTCTCTAATCCCTGATTCTTCTGGTCTTAACCTACCCCTGTGTTCCTGCACAGTCTTCCGTGACCGCTTCACTAAACAAGACTGGCTTGCTTGGGTTTCCCTCCTGTTTGCTCCCAAGTACCCTTTATTTGGCATTGCACTCACGAGTTAACTTGACTTCCTCCCCAAGAGTAAGTTCCTCAAAGGACAAGGACCCAGTAATAATCAGTGCTGTATCCCCAGCATCTGTCACACCAATCCAGTAACTTGTACTCAACAAATATTTGTTGAATGCAATATGGAGAAAGAATTTTTTCATCAAGGATTACTCCTGAATCAGGATACAAAAACCACCCTCTCAGCATAAGCTCTTATTCTGTTGTTTTCTTTAAACCATTTCTTTTTATTTATTTGAGAGATAGAGGAGTTCTCCCATCCACTGATTCACTCCCCAAGTGCCCACAATATCTGTGATTATCAGGCCAAACCCAGGAGCCAGAAACTCAATCTGAGTCTCCCACATGAGATCCAAGCACTGGAGCCATCACCTCCTGTCTCCGGGGGTTTGCATTGTCAAGAAGCTGGAACTGGGAACAGAGCCAGGACTCATCGCCAGCCACTTTGATACAGGGCGCATGCATCCCAAGAGGCATTTTAACCATTAGGCCAAATTCATTTTTAGATGAACGACAAGGAGGATAGGTGTGGAAATACTGAATTTTTGAAACAGAAAAAAACATTCAAAGCCATTATAAACTTATCAAAAGATTAAACATATCTCCTTTTTATTTTTTTATATTTAATAGGATTCATTCTTTAGAGAAGTTTTAGGTTCACAACAAAATCGAACAGAATGGGGCCAGTGCTGTGGTGCAGCCCCAAATAGGCGCTGGTTCTAGCCCCAGCTGCTCCTCTTCCGATCCAGCTCTCTGCTATGGCCTGGGAAAGCAGTAGAAGACGGCCCAAGTCCTTGGGACCCTGCACCCACATGGGAGACCCGGAAGAATCTCCTGGCTCCTGGCTTCGGATTGGCGCAGCTCCGGCCTGTGGGCCATCTGGGGAGTGAACCAGTGGATGGAAGACCTCTCTGTCTCTACCTCTCTCTGTAACTCTGTCTTTCAAATAAATAAAATAAAAATCTTTTAAAAAAAATCAAACAGAAGGTACAGAGATTTCCTATATACCTCCCACCCCTTCATGTCCACACCCCTCTCCATCATCAAAACCCTCTCCTCCATCCCTGCCAGAGGTACATTTGTTACAACTGATGAGCCCACTCTGACACATGATTCTCTCTCAAAGTCCATAGGTTACATTACGGTTCCCTCTTGCTGTGTTAAGTTCCATTGCTTTGGACAAATGTTACGTATGCTCTGTTATAGTGTTGTACACTATAGTTTCATTGCTCTAAGAATCCACTGTGTTTTGCCTAGTCATTCCTCTCTTCCCCTCAATCCTTGTCAATCACTGATTCTTTCATATTTGGGAAGGTGTTGACACTTACCTGGTTCAGGCACTTATCTTTCTGTTCCTGGAGGCAGGGATGGCGACAGAGACACCTGTGTACAACATCCTCCCTTCTGGCATAACCTGGACAGGAAGCCAGGAGTTGAGAGCTGGGATTACCAGCTCCTTTCCGTTTTTGCATCCTTTCCATTCAATAAATGGACCATTTATTTGAAGCATGGTATTTTTCAGAAGTTAAATAAATCTATGGAGAGCACTTCAAATTAATGTTCAGAATTATTGTCAGAAGACCAATTTCCCTTTAACAAATGGTCATGCATCAACAGACCAAATTGCAAGTCAGGACGGCACACAGAAGCAGCTTCTCGGCCCTTCAGACTTTAGTGCTAACAATAATACTTGACTTTTTTATTTATACACACAAGCACATTGCCCAGTTAGGCTGCTGTTGCTTAAAAAACTGGTGAATAAATTCTTGCCTGATACCTCCAGGCACAGCCAACAAAGAAGAGAGACCTGGGCAGATCGAAGCCGTGGTACCCAGAACAAAACTGCCCATTCATAAACTTTCTGATGCCGACTTTTATAATAAGTATACTTAGAGTAAAAGTCAAGTGTCATAGGGAGGGGAAGGACATTTTGGGGATGAATTCGTTGCTCTACCAAGAACCTTTTGTCTTCCTAAGAACAGGAATTAAGCCTAAAGATTTAGTTGTGTGCTGCCAATTAAGCACGGAGTTTACTTAATTCTCACTGTATCTGAGATTTCTGCTTCCTTAGAAGCGAATTTTTCGAACTACCTTAGCTCTCCTTCCTTAGGTGAATCCTTTCTTTGCAATCGAAACACCTTAGAAAAGATTAGAAAGTTTTTGTTGTTGTTGTTGTTTTGTTTTTTTTTGACAGGCAGAGTGGACAGTGAGAGAGAGAGACAGAGAGAAAGGTCTTCCTTTTCTGTTGGTTCACCCTCAATGGCCACTGCGACCGGCGCGCTGTGCTGATCCTAAGCCAGGAGCCAGGTGCTTCTCCTGGTCTCCCATGAGGTGCAGGGCCCAGGCACTTGGGCCATCCTCCACTGCCCTCCCTGGCCACAGCAGAGAGCTGGCCTGGAAGAGGGACAACTGGGACAGAATCCGGCACCCTGACCGGGACTAGAACCCGGGGTGCCGGCGCCGCAAGGCGGAGGATTAGCCTAGTGAGCCACGGAGCCGGCCAGGGAATTTTTCTTAATACCGGGTAATCAAAGCCATTGCCTTCCCTTTTACTTTCTGCCAGTTCTGGTGGTGATTTTAGCCATTGCCAGAGCGTAGACAAGGGACAGATGAAAGAAATGCCCGACTCTTTCCTCTCTGCTCTATGTCGTCCCTTGGGGGAGGTTGGCTCCTGCCCTCTGCTCTGCTTTCCCACAACTCCCTGCAGGAATGTGCCTGTTTCCAGGGAGTTGTATAAGTGTTTTTAAACAGCCAAAGTGATGGTTGACGCTTGGAGAAAAGCTCATCAAGAATTGAAAAGAATTCCCAGCTGCGTCTTACTATTCCCTAATCCCAGCTGCAGCAATGAACAGAGGTCTCTATTTCCTATGCCCTGTATCTAAGTACACGCATGACTTTCGAGTACATAGGCAGCCCTGAGCCTCAGAGATGAATTCATTTTTTGTGAGGCAGACCTGAGTATCTATAGTGATAGGGCAAATACATTATACTTGCCTGTTTATTCCATGTCTCATCATGATTTCAAATATTTGGGGTATCAAAAAGAAATCCAAGCCGGCGCCGCAGCTCAGTAGGCTAATCCTCCGCCTTGCGGCGCCAGCACACGGGGTTCTAGTTCCGGTCAGGGCGCCGGATTCTGTCCCGGTTTCCCCTCTTCCAGGCCGGCTCTCTGCTGTGGCCAGGGAGTGCAGTGGAGGATGGCCCAAGTGCTTGGGCCCTGCACCCCATGGGAGACCAGGATAAGTACCTGGCTCCTGCCATCGGATCAGCGCGGTGCACCGGCCGCAGTGCGCCAGCCGCGGCGGCCATTGGAGGGTGAACCAACGGCAAAGGAAGACCTTTCTCTCTGTCTCTCTCTCTCACTGTCCACTCTGCCTATCAAAGATAAAGAAAATTAAAAAAAAAAAGAAATCCAAAGCATATGGCTCCATATAAGGGCAAATAGGAGGATGGAAAGAAACAAAAATATTATCCAAGGTAGGGCCAGCCTTGTGGCATAGCAGTTAAAGCCACCGCCTGCAATGCCAGCATCCCAAATGTGCACTGGTTTGAGCCCCAGCTGCCTCACTTCTGATCCAGCTGTCTGCTAATTAAGCCTGAGAAGGCAGTGGGAGATTGCCCAAGGACTTGGGGCCCTGCTACCCAGGTGGGAGACCCGGAAGAAACTCCTGGCTCCTGGTTTTGGCCTGGCCCAGCCCTGGCTGTTGCAGCTATTTGGAGAATGAGCAAGCAGATGCTAGTTCTTTCTTTCTCTCTCTCTCTCTCTCTTTCTGTAACTCTTTCAAATAAATAAATCTTTAAAAAAGTCATTCAAGGTAGGTAGAAAGTATCAACACATTTTGAGGGAAAAAAACCAATAGGGTTTAAAGTGGATTTAAGATTAGTGAATGAAAACACTGCTTCCCTCCGGCCTGGGACAACATCCAGTGCACTGATTTCCTCCCTACTGGTGACTAATTTTTAGAAATACACTGAGCCCTCCATACTTGCAGGTATAACCAACCACCTACCAAAAGAAAATGTCCAAAACCCAATTCCATCTGTATTGAGCATGTGTGTCTTTTTTCCTTGTCATGATTCGCGAAACAGTACAGTATAACAGCTATATAGCATTGACATTACATTAGGCATTATACGTAATCTATGGTGACTTAAAAGTATATGCGAGGCTGTGCGTAAGTTATATGCAGATACTACACTGTGCTAAGGGGACTGGAGCGTCAGAGGATTCAGGTGTCTGTGGGGAATCCTGGAGCAACCCCCAAGGATGCCCAGAGATGACTGTGTGTTCATTTTCCCCTTAAGTTGATCCCGAAGCAAGGGAGAGCTACTGATGCTGAAATGAAAACAGAATTTGGAAGTGAGATGTGCAGACCAGGCAATATTCTTCTAAAGAAATCAAACGAAAAGTCCGGGTCTCCCCCTTTTCACCCTCGCTTCACAGTTCATAAAGCCCAGGGGGCTAAGCCGAAGAGAAGTGTCATTAAAGGCCACATCTTCAACTTCCATAGTGCTGATCTGATCACCAAGAAGGCCCATCATTTACCACCTGGGTCAGGAGGTGTAACAGCCCAAACAAAACCACCTGACCCTAGGTCTGCCGTCACCCATCACACACAGCGCTGTTTGTGTCCTGCCTTGCGTTCCTCATCTTTGGGCACGGACTACAACCCATGTGTGGCTTTTGAGCCCCTGATTGAATGATGTGCAATTTCTGTAACAAGCTTTGAAGGCCAATTCCCTTAAGACTCTAGGTTTGGTTTTCGCTGTCTTTATTGGTTTGCCTGAAGTCATCTTTATCTGTCAGTGTAGGAGCTTTTGAAAACTTGCCCCATGGAATCATTCACACCCTCCTGGCAAACTCCAGCTCAGGAAAGGAGTGTAACTGGAAGAGTGACCAACACACTCCTCAATCATTAGCACTAGCACGGGGTGGGGGGGGGGGGCGCAGAAGCTGAAATGCCCGCATGTCCCAATGTCCTCTCGAACCCTGGCCAAGACATGGCAGGAAGAAATCAGTTTGGGGAAGGCGTGGCTGTGAGGGTGTGTCAGCCTTGATTGCCCGCAATTCTCTCTGCATTTATTAAGCTCAGTCACAAGGCTCCTGTTATTTCCATGTCACTGTTCTGTGGACAGCCTTGTTTTTATTTTTTACAAGAAGGGGGTAAAAAAAAAAATCATCACAGGGCTGTCAGGTGGACCTTTGTCTTCTCAGAGGACAGGGCTGGTCCGCAGAGCTGTTTGCGATACACGAGTTCCCCGGACCTAGAGAAGCGCTGTGCAGAGTGCGACCTACGGTCACCTTGTCCTCACTCTCAACGGCGAGGTCAAACCCGTGGTTTGAGTCCCGGGTGTGTATTGGGCCGCGGCTCCACACCAGCTGCGTTTTTATGATGAAAGGAAAACACGTGGCTGACTAGGATTTAGAGCTTTGCTCAAGGTCAAAAGGGGCACCTGCACGTGACAGACTTCCTGGGAAAAGGCCAGGGCACCCACAGGATCGAAGCTGTTTGTGAAGCCGTAGCAGGCAGCCAAGAGCACCCATTAAAGTGCTGTTGGTAGAGAATTTAGGGAATTAAAATGAAATAGACAGTATGGCCCCTTCCTTTTAGGAGTGTGAAGTCTAATGGAGGGAATAAAACACACAGGCTAGAAAATGGGACAGTTACAAATGAAAATGGATGGGAACATTTACAAAGCAGCAGCAAAATCGCGCAAAGCCCTTCCCTGCTAATTGGCTGGCGGGGAGATCTATGCGCTTACCCTAAGGCAGCCTGGCAGGGGCAGAACAGTGAAAAGGTGGGAACTCCGCTGTGTGCAGAACAGGATTTTTAGAAAGGTTTCGCAGCCCCCGGTCTCACCACCTGCTGTTCCACTCCTCCTCCTGGCTCTGTGTCCAGAGTGGCCCAGATCTGATAGCAGAGAACATAACTGGCATTCTGGGGTGGGGTGGTGAGGTGGGAGGGGTTACGCAATTGAGAGGAGAGGTTCCCTCCCTGACTCAGTCAATGATTGATAAGGCGCACCCGTGCACCCGCCCATGAAGCTAGAAGTGCGCATGCGCCGTCTGCAGATGAGGCAGCGGAATGAGTGACTGGAGCTGTAGACACCCACTGCACTTCATGTTCTGTCCAGCAGATTCTCGTATTTGAAGGTGAGATAAAGAACCAATGGAATAGTCCTAGGAGTTCTTTGTAAGTTTTGCTCACCAAGGGAAGGGATAAGCCCCTGTGTGATGCCTTCCCATACCTCATCCCTGATCTATGGATGAGCTAATTTCTCTCAGAGCGGAAGGTGGAGAGATCCATGGAATATGGACCAATCCACCATCCAGGAAAGAAGCCCACTGGACTCTTCCACCTGCTACCCTCCTTGGCATGAAGTGTAAGGCCCCGATTGCAGAGATGTGGACATGGGAGTCAGGGAGATACTGCAGAGAGAAAAGTCAGCCTGCAGAAAGACTGCACAGAGTGAGCGTAGCACACGAGACTTAAAAAACTGAACTTGGGCCACCATCTCTCGGAGGCGTTGTCCAAAGACCTTTGTCTGTAGTTTGCATGGAAGATGGCTTTCAGGAGCAGGTAGAGAAGGCTATGAGAAAAGTGTACACGGTGTATTTATACTGGAATTCCATTCTAAACATGAGGCATCATCCAACACACAATCTCCAAGCTCTAAGCTACAAGGGAGAAAGAGCCTATTTTTTAGTCTTCTGGTCTCCCTTTTTTTTTTGACAGGCAGAGTGGACAGTGAGAGAGAGAGAGACAGAGAGCAAGGTCTTCCTTTTCCATTGGTTCACCCCCAATGGCCGCTGCGGCCGTCACGCTGCAGCCAGCGCACCGCACTGATCTGAAGGCAGGAGCCAGGTGCTTCTCCTGGTTTCCCATGGGGTGCAGGGCCCAAGCACTTGGGCCATCCTCCACCGCCCTCCCGGGCCACAACAGAGAGCTGGCCTGGAAGAGGAGCAACCGGGACAGAATCCGGAGTACCGGCACCGCAGGCGGAGGATTAGCCTAGTGAGCCGCGGCCCCGGCCATGGGTCTCCCTCTTCTAAGGTCTCACTGTGAAGTGACATTCTTTGTCCTAAATTCTAAATCAGAAAGGCATATAAAGCACTATTGATAGGAATGTAAAGTAGCACAGCCGTTATAGAAAACTGTGGAGGGTTCTACCAAAAAATTAGAACTAGAACTATAGTAAAACCCGGTAATCTCATTACTGGGTATGGATATCCAAAGGAAATGAAATCTGTGTGGAAGAGACATCGCCACTTGCATCTTTTTTGTACAATATCTGCAATATGGAATCAACCTAGGTGTCCCTGACAGATAAATGGATAAAGAAAAGCGAGTACATATACATAATGGAGTATTACTTAGTCACAACAAAGAGTAAAGTTTTATCATTTGTAGCAATATGGATAGAGTAGTCCTAGTGGAAGACATGATGTTAAGTGAAGTAAGTCCGACAGAGAAAGGCAAATACTGCACATCTCACTTCTGTGTGGGAGCTAAAATGTTGATCTCATTGGAGTAGAGGGAAGAATAGTAGAATAGCGCTTACCAGAGGCTAGGGGTGTGGGAGGGGGTGGAGTGGAGAGAACATGGCTACTGGATGTAGGGGTGCAGTTGGAGAGGAGAAATGACTCCTAAACTTCTATAGCACAGCAGGAATACTGTGGTCAGCAAGAATTAATTCAATATTTCCAAATAGCTACTAGAGAGAGTTTTAACTGTTCCCAACACTAATGAATGAGGTGAGAGATATGCCAATTACTGCAACCAGACCACTACACATGGTGTGCATGTTTTGAATTGTCACACTATGCCCCATATGTATGTATAATTTCTATTTCAATTTTTAATTAAAAAAGAGCAGAAGATGACATAAACTATCTCATGGGCCTGCTCCACAAGTTTCCATACAAACTGCCTGATACAACTTCATTGGTTTGCTTTAGACTACTTAAGGATTCCAATTATGGTAAAAAAAAAAAAAGTTATACATTTAAGGATTCCAATTATGGTAAAAAAAAAAAGTTATACATTTAAAACAGTTGCTAAAAATGTTATCCTATTTATCTCCAAATCAATGCTGCTAAGAGGTGTTAGGGACAGAATTCATCCTCTCTTATGTCCATTTTAAACAAGACCAGTTATGTCACACTACAACTAAAATTAATGCCAACTCTAATCAGAAAAGATGTGCTGGAAGGATTAATTGTCTGCCCTTGAAAATGTGCAGCTTCCAAGACTCCTCTCTAAAACTGTTTCTAGTAACGGTAACAGCTGTTCTGCAAGGAGAGGATGGAGGCTGGGCCCCTGAGGAACACACAGAGGATTTTAAGTTTGCCCCTGTTCTTTCTTGCTTAGCAAAACAATGCTATGGTTCTTGAGAAATGACTGCTCTCCCTTCTTTCAGGATGTTTGCATTTCAGAAAGCAACTTCTAACCAGTGGTCTTGTCTTCTCTAGGGAGATCATGGGGCTCAGTACTGATGCTAGCAATGAACAAGTGCTTTGCAGCTTGCACTAGTGGCAGGAGTCCTGGAGATCTCCCTGACAGGATGTGAATTACCACAGACTTCATCCTCAACACCAGCAGCTGTCGGCCCGCCATGTGGGCAAGAGCCTGGCGATCAAGTCGGGGCCCTGTCGCCACGCCAGCCAAGAACCTCTTCTGCAGAGTGAGCGTCAGGGAGTAGACCAGAATCCATATAATTTCCTCCGCAATTAAAATGCCCACTAACAGTTTCTAAGTGGATTCGTGAGAGGTTAATTCTACAACAAGCAGGTGGGAAATACTTATTAAAAACAGGACAATCACAATTCACTGCAGGAACATTTGCCAGCATAACATTTTGGCTCAAGGTACTAATATTGAGCTGCGGATTGCAGCCTTTGCTGTGACTATGGCCGTCTACAATTAATTGAAAGGAAATGATTTCCTAATTAGGACTGCCACCCATCTGGAGCCTGGGGCTGAAAAGTAGCAAAGAGAAAATGAAAAGAAAAGGCACACTTTTGCCCATTAATTTAATGACCTTTTCTATTTTTAATGTTCATTGGCTTAAAGGAGCCATAAGAAAATAAGATCAACCACCCGAAAATTTGAGTGTGGCATTTATTCTCTTATTGAAAATTAGACTCCTGATGCTCTAAACATTTGGTTGCCAATTAGTGCTTGATGCCTTGGAGTGAGTATTATTCCATGATACTGAGGCAGGATTGAAATCCAGAAGGGCCAGCTTTCACTCCAAGATTTTTCAAGTGCCTAAATCATTACAGTGCCTTATCATTTGGGGTCCTATCTGTTCCTCCTCCCATTGGGAGAGGTAAAGAGAGAGGTGAAAAACACAGTCCTGGGAGTCAGAGGGTTGAGGATCCAAATCCACCCATCAGGAACAAGCTCTGTGACTGGACAAATCACTTGATCCCCCAAAGCTTCGGCTTCCACGTTTATGCAAAGAGGGTGATTTTTACTACCAGCATGGTGGTGGGTTTTTTTTTTTTTTAAGATTTATTTATTTATTTGAAAGGCAGAGTTAGAGAGAGAGAGAGAGAGCGAGCAATCTTTTCATCTGCTGGTTCACTCCCCAAATGGCCACAATGGCCAGGGCTGGGCCAGGCTGAAGCCAAGAGCCAGGAGCTTCATCCAGGTCTCCCATATGGGTGCAGGGGTCCAAATACTTGGGCCATCCTCCACTGCTGTCCCAGGCACATTGGAAGGGAGTTGGATCCGGTCTTGAACCGGTGCCCATATGGGATGCCAGTGCTACAGACAGCAACTTTAACTGCTACACCACCATGCCAGTCCCTGCCAGGATATTTTGAATTTGTGGTTCGTTGATGTGCACCTGCTTTGTGTTGGTCAGGGTTGTGCTTTCTTGCATCATGTTTCTGAAGGACTAAGTTTCCACAAAGGCTAAGGGGGCGGGAAGGCAAAGGAACTGGGCAGACTCCTGGGTCTCCCTGACCTGATTTGCCTGGCCCAGCTCTGCTTTTCCAGTTTATGTAGTGTAAAATATCTCTGATGGGGGGCACACTTCTACTGCTTAAACACAAAGTTTGAATAGCTCTGAAGTAGCAAATGGATTTACTAGACAGAGTTCCTTACCATGATCCTTTCTGAACATTTCTCTCTGCCTCGGTGACGGAGTTCTCGGCGTGGGATCCACCCATCATCGTGACACAGTCTCCCTGGGAGAGTTCCAATTCGGGTTACATCTGTCAAACTGCAATGCTTTTTCTAGGAACGCAGCTCTCAAAGGCACTGTCTGGATGTGGCAAGGAAGACGCAGAGTTTCCACTGTGTGCTCTTGGATTGCGAGGGGGCAGCCTGGGCTTTTTGCTGAGAGAGAGCTGCGATGCTTTCCCGGGTCGGGTGGCCCCTGATTTGTGGTCGCTGCATTCCAGTGGTCATGAGCAAGTCAAGAACAAGGGCTTTCCAGATGACGGCGGGAAACAGAGCAAAACGTGGGGGCAGGAATGCACGGCCGTGTCTGCAAAACAACAAGCAGAATAATTTGGCTGCAGCCTGAGCACTGTGTGGAGAGATGTATGAAGTTAAACTAAAGCTAGCTCGGGGCCACATAGTAGCAGGCCAAGGAAGACAGATGATTTACCTTCTTGCCTCAGGGCCTTTGCATCTGCTACTCTACTTAGAATTCTCTTCTCCTAATCTCTGACCAGCTCCTTTGCACCAGTTAGGTCTGTAATCAAAGTTCGTTTTCCAAGAGTTCGGTGTTGACGAATCTGTTACAACTACTCCACTTCCTCCCAGCAATGGGTCTTGAGCACAGTGCTACGTCTCATTGCCTTCCCACCATTAAGTCATCTTGTTCATTCATTTCCTTGTTTTGTGTTCATCTTCTCACAGGAAGGCAAAAGCCACAAAAATGGGGACGTTTTATTCCTTAAAAATGTTAGCTATTTGCTTTTTTTTATTTTTATTTTTTTGACAGGCAGAGTGGGCAGTGAGAGAGAGAGACAGAGAGAAAGGTCTTCCTTTGCTGTTGGTTCACCCTCCAATGGCTGCCACGGCCGGCGTGCTGCGCTGATCCGATGGCAGGAGCCAGGTACTTATCCTGGTCTCCCATGGGGTGCAGGGCCCAAGCACCTGGGCCATCCTCCACTGCACTCCTGGCCACAGCAGAGAGCTGGCCTGGAAGAGGGGCAACCGGGACAGAATCTGGCGCCCCGACCGGGACTAGAACCCGGTGTGCTGGCGCCGCAAGGCGGAGGATTAGCCTAGTGAGCCGCGGCGCCGGCCTGCTATTTACTTTTATTATTCAAGACCAACAGCTACTGGTTCACTCCCCAAAAGCCCAACTCAGCTAGGGCTGGACCAGGTCAAAGCCAGAAGCCCAAAACTCAACCTTGGTCTCCTTGAGGGTGGTGGGGACACTTGAGCCATCACTCACAGTCTCTCAGGGAGCTAAAGGAAGCAGAACCAGGGCTTCAGGCCGGGCACTTCAATACAGGATATGGCATCCCAGGCAGCATATGAGACAGCTGCCCCAAACATTTACCCCTGGACCAGCTTTCTGTCTGGCTTGTTGCTGGATCCCCATCACCAACTAAGTGGCATATAGTGTGTACTCAATAGATATTTATTCAATGAACAAGTATATGAGTTGTTCTTCAGTCAATGTCTTATAAAGGGTCCTAGAAATTTTTTAAGATGTATTTATTTATTTACTTGAAAGCCAGAGTTACACAGAGAAGGAGGGGGGAGAGAGAGAGAGACAGAGAGAGAGAGGTCTTCCATCCGCTGGTTCACTCCCCAATTAGCCACAATGGCCAGAGCAGTGCCAGTCTGAAGCCAGCAGCCAGGAGCTTCCTCTGGGTCTCCCATGCGGGTACAGGGTTCCAAGCACTTGGGCCATCTTGTATTACTTTCCAGGCCATAGCAGAGAGCTAGATCAGAAATGGAGCAGCCAGGACTCGAACCGGTGCCCTTATGGGATGCTGGCACTGCAGGCAGCAGCTTTGCCCACTATGCCACAATGCTGGCCACCCCTAAGAATTTTTGAGTAAGCAGTATTCAAGAGAAGCTAATTTGACAGCACACCTTAGGCTGGAATGAGGCAGTATGAGATTAAAGGCAGGGGGATCAATTAGGAGGCTGCTTCCACAGTCCCAATAAAAGATAACTCAGACAGTGGCAGTAGATATGGGAGTACAGGGATAGAAGAGATGGTTGTAAGAGCAAAGGCACATTACTTGAGGACTGAGTGGATATGGCAGGCAAGGACAGCTGCAAGTTGAGGGAATAGTGGGGTCTTATTCACCAAGGGGAAAATAAACCAGTTTTGGCAGAGTTCAGTCTGAAGTATCTTGAGATTTCAGTGCCCAAACCTGTGGAGATGAAGTAGGAAATCAAGCAGGCAAGGTGTGCCTCTGCTAACAAGAAGCCAGGGGAGGAAATAGATCGGGGACTTAATAGCTCGGAAGGGAAAGTTGACCCTTTGACAGCGATCAAGGTCTTTGAGGACAGACACAGAGGGAAAGGGGGAAGAGTGTGGAGAGGGGCTGCATGTCAAGGATGGGCCAACTGTACGGAGCCAGCAGGGTGTGTGATGAGAGGGGTGCCATTTGGGAAGGAACACTGAGCTGGGAAGAGAGAGTGTTTCCAGGAGTGGCAGGATGCCCAGAGGCAGAGATCAGTAAAGGATGAAGACCAGAGCATCCCCCTCCTATGCCAGCAATGGGAGCAGCAGTGTTCAGTGCACAGTTTATCCATCCCATTGCACTCTTCCTGGGACCCTGCACACACTTACCTGTGGATTCTGTAGAGCTTCTCCATAAGCAGTCTACACCATCGGCATCCCATTTGCGCGCTGGACTCCTGGCTGCTCCACCTCCAATCCAGCTCCCTCTAATGTGTCCAAGTTCTTGGGCCCCTTCCACGCACGTGAGAAAACTGGATGGAGCTCCAGGGCCCTGGCTTCAGCCTGGCCCAGCCCTAGACGTCTGCAGAGCGAACCAGTGAGTGGAAGACTCATCTCTCTTTTTCTTCCTCTCTCTGTCTCTGTAACTCTTTCAAATAAATAAATAAATCCTTTAAGAAAACAGTTTCATTTGTTCCTTACTAGTTTCCCGTTTATGAAAACTATGTCTTATGTCTTAACATCCATGCCTTATGTTTGAAATCTGGGTTGCATTTCCTAATTGTTAGGCATTATTTAACACATCAAGACCAGAACCTCACAAATCAGAGCAACCGTAATGAGGATCCATCACAGCGACTGTTGATGCCTGACCCCATGAACATGGCTGTCACTGGTGAGTGGTGATGTATTATGTAGACATCATAGAGTATAAGAACAGCAACAGCAAAGATAATGCTTCTCTTTCCCTTCTCAAAGTCTGTGTGGGTTCTGTTACTAGTTTTCCTTGGAATGTGACCCTGTAACTCTTGTCCATTTCATTTCATTGTTTTTCTTTTTTTTTTAAGATTTTTTATTTATTTATTTGACAGGTAGAGTTATAGACAGTGAGAGAGAGACAGAGAGAAAGGTCTTCCTTTTGTTGGTTCACTCCTGGCTGATCCAAAGCCAGGAGACAGGTGCTTCCTCCTGGTTTCCCATGAGGGTGCAGGGCCCAAGCACGTGGGCCATCCTCCACTGCCCTCTCAGGCCACAGTAGAGAGCTGGACTGGAAGAGGAGCAACTGGGACTAGAAGCCGGTACCCATATGGGATGCCAGCACTACAGGCGGAGGATTAGTCAAGTGAGCCACAGCACCAGCTCCCACCCCCCGCCCTTTTTTAATGATTTTTTTATTTACTTGAAAGGCAGAGTTACAAAGAGGGAGAGGCAGAGGCAGAGGCAGAGGCAGAGGCAGAGGCAGAGGCAGAGGCAGAGGTAGAGACAGAGAGAGAGAGAGAGAGGTCCTCCTTCCACTGGTTCAATCCCCTAATGGCTGTGATGGCTGCAGCTGGGCTAATCTGAAGCCAGGAGCTCCTTCCAGGTCTCCCACATGGGTATAGGGGCCCAAGCACTTGGGCTGTCCTCCACTACACTCCCAGGGCCATAGCAGAGAGCTGGATCAAAACTAGAGCAGCCAGGACCCAAACCAGTGCCCACTATGGGATGCCAGCACTGCAGACGGTAGCTTCATCTACTATGCCACAGCGCTTGCCCCTTCATTTCATTTCTTTACTGAGGCCTCACTGAATTCAAATAAAAGCAAAATTCTTGGTGCAGAAGAAACACAAAAATCCTGCAGAGGGGTACCTAAGGGATATTATAGCCTCCACTGTCCCTTCAGGGTCCCCCTACCTAGAGCCAAGTTGTATGAAAACAACTGTTACTCTACAGGACTTCTAAACCCAGATTGCTCAAACTTCTTTTCACTCAACTATGTTTGTTGAGTACATACTATTGTGTGCACAGGACAACTGACAGATATGAAAAGGAAGAACCAGCCTTGGGCTGGGCATGCTTGATACAACCGTGATGACAGCGTGAGTTGAAGGGAAGTGAGCAGAGAGGGGCAGCCTGTGCTCCTTAGCCATAGGGGAGCTTTCTACCCTCAGTCTGTGGGAAGCTCTCAATGGGGCAGATAGGCCATCGATCAGGCCTCGTAGAGACGAAGGAAAAGCCAGAGAAGAGTGAAAAGCATTGTCATACTCCTGGATTATTTTTAAAAGATTTTTATATTATTTATTTGAAAGGCAGAGTTGCAGATAAGCAGATACAAAGAAAGAGGTCGTCCATCTGCTGGTTCATTCCCCAGATGGCCTCAAAGGCTGGAGCTGGGCCTATCTGAAGCCAGGAGCCAGGAGCTTCTTCTAGGTCTCCTACACAGGTGCGGGGGCCCAAGCTCTTGTGCCATCTTCTACTGCTTTCCCAGGCCATCAGCAAGGAGCTGGATTGAAAGCAGAATAGCTGGGACTTGAACTGGTGCCCATACGGGATGCCAGCGCAGCAGGTGGATGCTTAACCTGCCAAGCCACAGCACTGGCCCGCTCCTGGATTCTTTGTTTCCAAACACCATCGATCCCTAGAGACAACATGGATGATAACTCAAGAGTTAGGCAGCAACTGAACTAAACCAGCTCTTCTGGAGGATACAGGCCAGTGAGGCAGCAGGAAAGCTGAGACCAAGTGGCCGAGTGTGAGCTCCCATGATGGTAACTCCTGGCATTGGTCCAATAAGCATGCAGGCTAAGGATACCGGTTGATATTTAAATGACAGGAGGAAAGGGGTTGTTGCCTGGAGAATTTTTCTATTCAGTCTTCCAGGAGTCACGGGGGGCTTTCAAACCCTCTGAGATTTAGGCAAACTCTCCTCACAGACTAGGACTATTGAAGACCCACACCATGATCACTGCACGCTTCCAAACTTATTCTTCTGGTTCTTTCTGTCTTTACTCCTGCATCCATGTATGCACGTTAGTGCAATGCCCCATCTCTCTTTAACTTCTGCAGTAAACTCTCCACACAGAGCATAGCAACATTTTTTCACTTTTATAGAATATGTGTGGGGAATGGAACAAGGTTGGTCACATCTATTCATTATGGAGCACCTATTGTGTTTTCGTTACTATTCTCAGTGCTAAAGATAGAACAGTGAACAAAATCTCTGTCTTCCTGGATCTTCCCCAAGAGTGTGGAAGGTAAATGACAACCTCCAGGCAGGGTGTGGCCAGCTTCCTGTTCTCCTGCTATATGGTCCCACTGCTGTAAGACGCAGTGCTCAGACAATGCTGAGTGATGAGGATGCAATTGCCTCCTTCCTCTCCCTGCCAGTTTTGCCTTGGTGACAGGATTACAGGTGGCCCCAGGGTATGGCGGGGAAATGCCAAAACATCACTGGTAGTGATGCGGATAGAGGGGTAGGATATTATTTTCACTCCAGGCACTTGTCTTGCACAGAAAAACATGCTAAGTGCCAACATGTGCAAGGTGCACAAAGTGATGAAATTTATTTAAAAGGTGAGAAAGTGAGCGTCTACACACACGCACATGCACACACACACGCACACGCACACGAGCCAGCTGCATCCTAAGGGAGTCCCAGGCTCAGCTCTGAGCCATCACTGCATTAGGACAATTATAGCTGATTTTCTAGAAAGCCACTAAATGGCACCCTGATGACTAGAAAAAGATAATGTCCAACCTTATACACTGAACATCCTATTAGAAAATTACTTAGACACTGGAAACAATCTGGCTCATTAATAAGTTCATGCCCATGTTTCCTGATCCAGGCTGTAAGTAGTTTACCCTCTATGTTGATCCTTGGATTTTTAATCCTTCCTCAATTTTTTCCCTCTTTCTCCACCCTTTTACTTTTTTTTTTAGCAGTATGATTGAAGTATATTTGACGTACAGCGAACTACATATGTTCTAGGCATAGAGCCTCATGAATTTTGACATACATCAACACCTGTGAAACCATCACCACCATCAAGTTAAAGAGCCTGAAGTTCTCTGTAAACTTTCCTTCCAGTATCTCATGGTCCCATGCAGGACTCCGGGCAATCACTGACAATCACTTGTCTTTCTGTCACTATGGATCCTTTGTATTTCCCAGAACTTTATGTAAACAGCACCACACAGTATATAGTTTTTCTTTCAATTTTGCTGGCTAGGACCTCCATTGTTGCGGGCATTTGGGGAGTGAACCAGCGAATGTAAGATCTCTCTCTTTCTGCCTCTCACTCTGTCTCAGTAACTCTGCCTTTCAAATAAATAAAATAAGTATTTAAAAAATCAGAAATAGATGCTGGATTTTGTTAAATATATTTTTGTGCATCCATGGAGGTGACACAGAAATGTTCATTCAAAATCTGCATTACATTGCTTCTTGACTGCTAATCTAAGCTTGCATTTCTGGAATAAACTTAACTTGATCATGCTATCTTGTTCTTTTTATCTATTGTTGGATCTGATTTGCTAAAAATTATGTTTAGAATTTTTACATCTATATTCATAAGGAATGTGGGTTTGTAGTTTTCTTGCAATATCTTTGGCTTTGGTATTGTTACAATGTATCTAGTCTCATAGAAATAGTTGGAAACTACCAACTTCTTTTCAGTTTTCTGGAAGAGCTTTTGTGGAATTGGCATCATGTCTTGTTTAAATGCAGAATGTATCTATATATTAAGATTTGAGGGTGGGGTTTTGTGAGGGAAGTGCTTCATTAACAAATCTTTTTCTTTAATAAATGTATGACTGTATTGGTTATCTGTTTCTTGTTCTGTGAAGGAATACCTTGTCTTTCTTTCCTCAAAAAACCTTCTATTTAAGAAATACACACTTCATGCCTTTCATAAATACAACTTTAGGACCGTAGTAATTCTTCCCACCATACCTGCCCTCCCACCCACACTCCCACCACTATTCATCCTCCCACTCCTATTCCCATTCTTACTTTTTTACTAGGATCTATTTTCAATTAACTTTGTAACACAAATGATTAACTCTATACTGAGTAAGGAATTGAACAAATAGTATAAAAACAACTGTTCCTCAACAGTTGAAACAAGGGTTGTTCAAAGTCATAGCTTCACAAAGGTTCCATTTCACTTCTATAAATTAACTTTTAGATGCTCTGTTAGTTATCGTTATCACAGATCAGAAAGAACATATAGCATTTGTTCTTTTGGGACTGACTTATTTTACTAAGTATGATGCTTTCCAGTTTCATCCATTTTGTTGCAAATGACAGGATTTCTTTTTTTTTCTTACTGCTGTGTAGAATTTCATGGTGCATATATCCTAAAATTTTTTATCTAGTCTTCAATTGATGGGCATTTGGGTTGATTCCATATCTTAGCTATTGTGAATTGAGCTGCAATAAATGTGGGGATACATATAACACTTTCGTAAACTGATTTCATTTCCCTTAGGTAAATTCCCGGAGTGGGATGGCTGGGTCATATGGCAGGTCTATATCCAAATTTCTGAGGTATCTCCATACTGTCCACAGTGGTTGTGCCAGTGGTTGTACCAGGTTACATTCCCACAAACAGTGGATTAGGGTACCTTTTTCTGCACATTCTCACCAGCATTTGTTGTTTGGTGATTTCTGTATGTAAGCCATTCTAACCAGGGTGAGGTTAAACCTCATTGTGGTTTTGATTTGCATTTCCCTGATGGCTAGTGATCCTGAGCATTTTTTCTTGTGTCTGTTGGCCATTTTGATATCTTCTTTTGAAAAATGCCTATTTAAACCATTTGCCCATTTCTTATCTGGGTTGTTTGTTTTTTTGTTGTCAAGTTTCTTGATCTCTTTATATATTCCTATTATTAGTCCTTTATCAATTGCATAGTTTGCCAATAATTTCTCTCATTTGTTGGTTGCCTCTTCACTTTGCTGAGTGCTTCTTTTGCAATACAGAAGCTTCTCAATTTGATGTAATGTAATCTGTCAATTTTGGCCTTGGTTGCCTGTACTTCTGGGGTCCTCTTCAAGAACTCTTCATCTGTGCCAATATCTTGCAGGGTTTCTCCAATGTTTGGGAGGTTTGGGAGGATTCCCTCCCTTTCAATTGTTTTGAATGGCTTGAGAAAAATTTGAGTTAATTCTTCTTTAAATGTCTTGTAGAATTCAGCAGTGAAGCCAGCTGGTCCTGGTCTTTTTTTTGCTGGGAGGGTCTTTTTTGCTGATTCAATTTCTGTTCTTGGTTATTTTTCTATTTAGGTTCTCTGTGTCTTTATGACTCAACTTACGTAGATTGTAAGTGTCCCAGAATCTATCTGTTTCTTCTAGTTCTCCTGATTTGTTGGCATACAGCTCTTTGTAGTAATTTCTGATGATTCTTTTTATTTCTGTGGTGTCATTACATTTCCTTTTTCATCTCTAATTATATTGATTTGGATCTTCTCCCTCTTTTTTTTTTTTTTTTTTTGGTTGGTTGGGCCAAAGGTGTGTCATTTTGTTTATTTTTTCAAAAAAACAGCTCTTCATTTCACTGATCTTTCATATTATTGTTTTGGTTTCAATTTTGTTGATTTCTTCTCTAATTTTAATTATTTCTTTTATCCTACTAATTTTGAGGTTTAGTTCACTGTTGTTTTTATAGGTCCCTGAGATGCATTGGTAGCTCATTTATTTAGTGCTTTTCCAATTTCTTGAGGTAGGCACCAACCTCCCCTCTTAAGACTGCTTTTGCTATATCCCATATGTTTTGATATGCTGTATAGCCATCTTCATTAGTTTCCATAATTTTTTTAATTTTTCTTTTGAATTCTTCAATGACCCACTGTTCATTCATGAGCATGTTGTTCAGTCTCCATATGTTTACATATGCTCTAGTTATTTTTGAGTTGTTGATTTCTAGCTCCATCCCATTGTGGTCACAGAAGATGCATGGAACGATTTTTTTTTTTTTTTTTTTTTTTAGGGCTGACACTTGCTTCATGGCCTAGCATGTGGTCTATCTTAGAAAATTCCATGCATTGTTGAAAAGAATGTGTGTTCTGCAACTGTAGAATTAAATGCTCTGTAGATATCTGTTGGGTCCATTTGGTCTATAGTGTTGATTAACTCTTCTGTTTCCTCGTTATTTCCTGTCTGGTTGATCTGTCTATTGCTGAAAGTGGAGTATTGAAGTCCCCCATTATTATTGTATTGAAGTCTATGTCTCCATTAAGATAACTTAACATTTCTTTTAAATAACCATGTGACCTGTTATTAGGTGCATGTACATTTTTAATAGTCATGTCTTCCTGATGAATTGATCCCTTAGTCATTACATAGTGCCATTCTTTATCTCTTTTAACAGTTTTTTGTGTAAAGATTTATTTGTCTGATATTAGGATAGCTACATGAATTCTTTTTAGATTTTTGTCAGCATGGAATATCCTTTTCCATCCTTATACTTGCAGTCTGTGTGTATCTTTGTTGGTGAGATGTATTTCTTGTAGGCAAAAAATAGATGGGTTTTGGTTTTTTAAATCCACTCTGCCAGTCTGTATCTTTTAATTGGAGAATTGAGGCCATTTACATTCAAAGGTGACTATTGATAAGTAACGACTTGGTTACTTAGTGTGAGAATGGATCTCATGGCAATGAGCAACTCTCAGTGTGAGAATGGATCTCATGGAATGAGCCTCACCAGGGCATCAGGGAGCCCTGGGCATGTGGAGCTGCCTGCAGTGACTGTCCAAAGTCCCAGCTGCACCCTGTGCCCTCCCACACAGCCACAGTGTTTTCAAAGTCCCAGAACACAAACCTCTGACAGTTATGAGCACAAAGCCCTCTGTCAATTCTCCCAGCCAGACTCAAGTGTCTCCTCTCTGCTGGTTGCTGGACATGTGGACACAAGTTGGCCTAGTTGTTGTGCATGTCCAAAATGGCATCTGCTCTCTCTTGGTTAATTACAGGACATGGCTGCTGTGTGGTCAGGGAGAGAGAAATGTGCCCCCCCTTTTATTCCCTCTAGATAGGCTGGTACTCCATGCCTCACAGGACTCCAAGCCAGAGTCACACCAAGCTCTTCCTGCAGCTTTATTGCAACTTCAAGGGCTGTTGCAATCTGATCTGATCTCATCTCACTCTCCAAAGCTGATGCTGAGGCTCTTGGCTGCTGGGGTCCTGAGTTGTGTGTGTCCATACCCTCCACATAGGTTCACAATGTCTCTCTAATTTGCACAGAGTTTCCCCTGCCATTTTCTCCCTAACTCTTCTCTGAAGATGCACTCTCTCCCATTTTTTAAAAAACTATCTTTCCCTACACTAGAGCAGTGAGCTCCCTCCCTATTCTGCCATCTTGAAATCCTAACTTGTCTTTTCAGAAATTTGTCTTTCCTATCTATATTTAAAAATCATTGGCATAAGGTTATTTATAACATTCCATTATTATTTGTTTAATATTTGTAGGCTGGTATGTCATTTATTTCATTGCTGATATTGTTAGTTGGTATTCACTGATTTTTTTATCCTGATTCATCAGATTAGAGGTTTATCAATTTTATTAATCTTTAAGAACCTGTTTTCACATTTACAAAATTTTTCTATTGTATTCTGGTTTTCTGTTTCATTGATTTCTGCTTTGATCTTTATGGTTTCCTTTCTTCTGCTTCTTTGAGGATTTAATTGCTCTTCTCTTTCTAGCCTTTTCAGACAAAATTTGAGATCATTGATTTGAGACCCTTTATTACATGTAAAATAGATGTTCAGGGACTACATATCATTCTAAGTCCTGTTCTAGTGGCATTGCACAAATAAAAATATGTTTTTATCTTTTCTCTCAAATCAGAATGTGTTCTATTTCCTGTTTGATTTCTTCTTTGGTCTATATGTTATTAAGAAGTGTGTCCTTTAATTTCCAAATGCTTGGTGATTTTTCCAGAGATCCTTTTGTCATTTTTTTTCTAATTTAATTATACTGTGGTTAGAGAACACATTTCATAAGAGTTTAACATTTTCAGTTTGATTTTATGTCCCAGAATGCTGTCCATATTGTTCTATTATCTCAATAAATCAGTTGGAATGTGTGTGTCGCTGCTCCAGAAAACTCGGTCAGATCAAGTTTGTTAGTACTGCTTTCCAATCCTCCTGAAACAGTACATTTTGTGACCTTGTTCTCTCAGTTACTGAGAAAGGTGCATTGAAATCTTCATTGTAAATACAGATTTTTCTATTTCACTTTGAAGTTGTATCACTTTTGTTTCATGTATTCTCATAATTTGTTATTAAGTGAATAAATTGCTCAGGATTATTATGTCATCTCAGCAAATTGACTTCTTTATTATTATGAAATAATCATCTTCACCTCTGGTAGGATTTTAATGGCAATATAGGACATAATAATTAAAGCAGCTTTCTTTTTTTACTCATATACAGTAAATTTTAAAAAGAAACAGAAATCATTGAAACTATAGCACTGTATCATTCTTAACCATTGGTTTGACAAAGATATAAAACAAATTTTGAAAAAAAATCTAACCATCCTTTAAAAAGTTTTATCTCAGTATGTCTTTCTTCTCCTTTAAATTTAATGCATATGTATGCTTATACTTTAAGTATACTGTAGGTAGAATTTATTTGGGCACAACAATATTTTCTTTTAAAAATATTTTTAAATTAAAATTTTATTGAAAAAACTTTAACATACATATAAAATTGTACATTATATGAAGTATTATGAGACATTTCCTATATGGATACATTGAGTAATATCCAAGTAGGATAAATGTAGTTTATAAATGCTCCCATTGAAGCATTTAGCACTTATTTATAGTGAAAACCTCCAAAATTATACCTTCCAGACCTTTTTCGTTTGAGAAATATACATGATATTAACTTTATCTATAGTCACTATACTATGTGATAGAATCAAGAACTACTTTTTTTTCATTTTCAACTATCTTTATCTACAGAAGATCAATTAAGTATATACTAAGTAAAGATTTCAACAGATTGCACCACAGAGACACACAAAGTGTAAAGTATTGTTTGAAACTAGTTTTACCATTAATTCACATAGTACAACACATTAAAGATTTAGGATTCCCTAAATAAAGAATCATTTCATCTGCAAAAGTGGGATAGTTTGACTTCTTCCTTCCCAATTTGTGTCCCTTTAATTTCCTTTTCCTGCCTAATGGCTCTGGATAAAACTTCCAGTACTATATTGAATAGCAATGGTGAGAGTGGGTATCCCTGTCTGGTACCAGATCTCAGTGGAAAGGTTTCCAAATTTTCCCCATTCAATTTAATGCTGGCCATCAGTTTTTCATAAAATGCCTTGATTGCATTGAGGAATGCTCCTTCTATACCCAATTTTCTTGGAGTTTTCATCATGAAAGGGTGTTTTATTTTATCTAATGCTTTCTCGGCGTCTATTGAGATAATCATATGGTTTTTCTTCTGCAGTTTGTTAATGTGGTGTATCACATTGATTGCTTTGCGAACGTTAAACCATCCCTGCATACCAGGGATAAATGCCACTTGGTCTGGGTGCATGATCTTTCTGATGTGTTGTTGAATTCTCTTGGCCAGAATTTTATTGAGGATTATTGCATCTATGTTCATCAGAAAAATTATTCTGTAATTCTCTTTCTCGGTTGCATCTTTTCCAGGTTTAGGAATTAAGGTATTTTTGGCTTTTTAGAGAGAATTTGGGAGGATTGACTTTCTTTCAATTGTTTTGAATAGTTTGTGAACTGGAGCTGGTTCTTCTTTAAATGTCTGGTAGAATTCAGCAGTGAATCCATCTGATCTTGGGCTTTTGTTTTGTTGGGAGGGCCTTTATTACTGATTCAATTTCTGACTTGGTGGGGCTGGCCTGTGGCGCAGTGGTTTAAATCCATGGCCTGATGCACCGGCACCCCATATGGTAGCTGGTTCTAGTCCCAGCTGTTCCACTTCCTATGTAGCTCTCTGCTATGGCCTGGGAAAGCAGTTGAAGATGGCCCAAGTCCTTGGGCCCCTGCACCCGTGTGGGAGACCCAGAGGAAGCATCTAGCTCCTGGCTTCAGATTGGCACAGCTCCATCTGTTTCGGCCATTTGGGGAGTGAACCAGCAGATGGAAGACCTCTCTCTGTCTCTGCCTCTCTCTGTAACTGTCTTTTAAATAAATAAAATAAATCTAAAAAAAATTCTGACTTGGTTATGGGTCAGTCTGTTTAGGTTTTCCATGTCTTTACAGTTCAATTTAGGTAGGTTGTATGTGTCCATAAATCTTTCCATTTCTGATTGATTTCCTAGTCTGTTACATTCCCTTTTTTATCTCTAATTTTATCAATTTGTCTCTTTTCTCTCCTTTTGTTGGTTAGTTGGGCCAATGGTCTGTCAATTTTTTTTTCAAAAACCAGTTCTTCATTTTGTTGATCTTTTGTAATTTTTGGATTCAATTTTGTTAATTTCTTCTCTAATTTTATATCTAATTTTAAATATTTCTCTTCTCCTACTAGTTTTCTGTTTGGTTTGCTGTAGTTTTTCTAGATCCTTGAGATGCATTGATAGCTCTTTTATTTGATGCCTTTCCAATTTCTTGATGTAGGCATCTATTGCTATAAACTTTCTTCTTAACAATGCTTTTGCTATATCCCATAAGTATTGATATGTTGTGTTATTATCTGCATTTGATTCCAGAAAGTTTTTGATTTCTCTTTTGATTTCTTCTATGACCCACTGTTCATTCAGGAGCATGTTGTTTAGTCTCCATGTGTTTGCATATGCTCCAGGGATCCCTGAGTTGCCAATTTCCAGCTTCATTCCATTATGGTCTGAGAAGATGAATGTATGATTTGGATTCTTTTGAATTTGCTGAGACTTGCTTTATGGCCTAATATGTGGTCAATCCTAGAGAAATTTCCATGCACTGCTGGAAAGAATGTATATTCTTTAAGTGTAGATATCTGTTACACCCATTTGGTCTATAGTTTTGATTAAATCTGCTGTTTCCTTGTTGATTTTCTGTCTGGTTGATCTGTCCATTGCTGAAAGTGGAGTATTGAAGTCCCCCAATACTATTGTATTGGAGTCTAAGTCTCCCTTTAAGTCCCTTAACATATCTTTGAAATAGCCTGGTGCGCTGTAATTAGGTGCATATACATTTATAATAGTTACATATTCCTATTGAATTGATCCCTTAATCATTATATACTACCCCTCTTTGTCTCTCTTAACAGTTTTTGTGTTAAAGTCTATTTTGTCTGATATTAACATGGCTACACCAACTCTTTTTTGGTTTTTGTTGACATGGAATATCTTTTTCCAACCTTTCACTTTCAGTCTGCATGCACCGTTGTTGGAAAGATGTGTTTCTTGTAAGCAGCAAATAGATGGTTTTTGTTTTTTAATCCATTCAGCCAGTCTTTTAGCTGGAGAGTTGAGGCCATTTACTTTCAATATGATTATTGATAAGTAGTGGCTTTGCCCTGCCATTTTTCCAAAGATATTTCTAATATATACTTTGAACTTCTGAGATCTTTTACTGAGAGACTTTCTTCCTTTACCTTCTTTCATATTGATGACCATGTTTCTGTGTTTCTGTGTGTAACACATCTTTAAGCATCTTTTGCGGGGCTGGACAGATGGTGACAAATTCATTCAGTTTCTGTTTGCTTTGAAAGGTCCTTTTTTCAGGTGTTAAGGGTGTACCTAAGGTGACACACCCAGTTTGGCATGGTAAATCTCTCTTTTTAAATCATAAGTGAAGCTATTTTGCTCAGCTACGCTCTTCTCCTCAATGGCAATCAGTGCCTGAGCACTAGCTCCAGTGGGTATAATATTTGTCTGCTCTGTTCCAAGGACCATAGGATCTGTGTTGTCCTCAGTGTAAGTTCAGATTCCCCTGCAATGTCTCTCACCAGCTAGCCAGAATGGCTGATCTTGTGGTGTCTCCCCTGTGATTACTCAAAGTCTCAGCCACACCATGAGTTCTCCCACACACCCTCAGTTTTGTTTTGTTTTTCATAGTCCCAATTCAGAAGCTCCACACTATGTCTTAATCTCCTGTTATTACTCCCCACCAGAGTCAGTTTCCTCTGCTTTCCTGATTGCTGGGTGCAGACATGAGCTGGTGCAGCTGTTATGTATGTCCAAAGTGGCACCTGCTCTCTTGGCTTGTATGTCTTTGTAAGGTGATCGGAGAGAGAGAATCATGTCTATTCTGTCCTTTTTATTTTTTCTCTCCTCTAGTTAGCCTGGTGCACTTTACCCCATGGGGCTTCAAGCCTCATTCCCTCTAGGATCTTCCTTATGCTTTTCTGCCAGTATCTCAGGTTACTGCAATTTCATCTCAACTCACTTTCTAGCACTGGTGCGGAGGTTCTTGGCAGCTGGGTGCCAAGCTTTTGGAGCCCATGCCTTGCACGTAGGTCCACTGTGTCCCTCTAATTACGGAAGAGTTTTCTCTGCCATTTTTTCCCTGACTCTTCCCTGAGACTACACTATCTCTACTTTTATTAAACTATCTTCTCCTGGACTAGATCAGTATGCTCCCTCCTTACTCCTCCATCTTGGAACTTCCCCACCCCAGAACATCTTACCCCCATCTAACTATAACCTACTGCTTGTCAATCAATCTTTCCCCATCCCTCTCTCCATTCTTCACTACCCATCCTCTGGTAACCACCATTATATTTTTAACTTGTATGAGATGATCCATTTTTTATATTCCACATATTATTGAGATTATGTGGCGTTTGTCTTGCTGTGCTTGGTTTATTTCACTTAATTTAATAACCTTCAGTTGCTGGCGCCGCGGCTCACTAGGCTAATCCTCCGCCTAGCGGCGCCGGCACACCGGGTTCTAGTCCCGGTTGGGGTGCCGGATTCTGTCCCGGTTGCCCCTCTTCCAGGCCAGCCCTCTGCTGTGGCCAGGGAGTGCAGTGGAGGATGGCCCAGGTGCTTGGGCCCTGCACCCCATGGGAGACCAGGAAAAGCACCTGGCTCCTGGCTCCTGCCATTGGATCAGCGCGGTGCGCCGGCCGCAGCGTGCCGGCAGCGGCGGCCATTGGAGGGTGAACCAACAGCAAAGGAAGACCTTTCTCTCTGTCTCTCTCTCTCACTGTCCACTCTGCCTGTCAAAAAAATAAATAAATAAATAAAAATAAAATAAAAATAAAAAATAATAACCTTCAGTTTCATCCATGTTGTTTCACATGACAAGATTTCATCATTTTTATAGCTGAGTAATATTCCATGATGCATATGTCATACATTTTCTCTATCCCTTCATCAGTTGATGGACATGTATGTTGTTTCCATTTCTTGGCTATTGTGAATAGAACTACAATGAGCATGGGATGCAACTGTCTTCCACAGATGAAGTTCATTTCCCTTGGATATATACCTAGGAGTGGGATTGCTGGATCATATGGTAGTTCTATTTTTAATAGTTTGAAGAACTACCATATAATTTTCCTCAATAACTGAACTAATTTACATTCTCACCAACAGACCAACAGTGTGCAAGGGTTAACTTTTATCCATCTCCCTGCCAACACTTGTTTGCTTTTGTATTTTTGATAACAACCAATCTAGAGTGAGGTGATGTCTCATTGCGGTTTTGATTTGCATTTCCCTGATTATTAGTGACATTGAACATTTTTTCATGTACTGGTTGACCATTTGTATGTCTTCCTTCAAGAAATGTCTATTTAGAACAAAACTGTATTTTTAAAATGATTTATTTATTTGTTTGAAAGGAAAAACAACATAAAGAAAGAGAGAGTGAACAAGTGATCTTTCATCCACTGGTTCATTCCCCCAATGTCCACAATAGCCAGGGCTAGGCTAAGACAAAGTCAGGGGCCAGGAATTCCATCTTTTATGGGGGTGGCAGGAACCTATGGACTTGGGCCATCATTCATTATCTTCCAGGAGCATTAGCAGGATGATGGATCGGAAGCAGAGTAGCTGGGACTTGAGCCAGGTACTCCAACATAGGATGTAGGCAACACAAGTGATGGGCTGCTTTTGTTGTAGTTCCTTCTTTCTCCCTCTCCTATTATATTTATCTGTGGTGAAGTGATTTTCTGTAGCTGTGTACTTTGTTCCTCTGCTTATTATTTTCGGTTAAGTCCATCATAGGTTCTTGCTTTGTGGTTACCGTGAAGCCTACAGAAAGTTTCTTTTGGTAATAATAATAATCTCTCTTGAAATATTACTTAACCTTGAACATAAAGTTAGGGAAAGAAACAAACAAAAATAAAGAGATACAAAATCCTAATAAAGAATTCCACATGTGTGATTGATTTCTCACCTCACATTCATTTTGATGCTGCAGTAACATTTTAGTCTTCACTATATATATATATATAAAACTGCTTTACATATCATGTTTGCAATATTAGAGCATCTGAATTTGTATACTTATTTTTACCAGTGAATTTTCTACCTTCTGATGTTTTCTTTTTTAATTAAAAAAAATAGACTTGTTTATTTACTTGAAGTATGGAGTTACAGAGAGGGAGAGATCTTTCATCCAATGGTTCACTCCCCAAATGGCCACAATGGGCAGGGCTAGGCCAGGTCAAAGCCAAGAGCCTGGAACTCCAACGAGATTTCTTATGTGAATGGCAGGGTCCAAGCACTCAGACCATCCTATGTTGTTTTCCCAGGCACATTAGCGGGGAGCTGGATCAGAACTGCAGCAATCAGGACTCAAACTAGTGCTCATATGGGATGTTGGAGTTGCAGTTGGCAGCATAACCCACTGCACCATGGGCAGCTTAACCCATTGCACCACAATATCAGACCCTGATATTTTATTCTTACCCATTAGCTTCTCTTCTCTATTTGGAGAACTCATTTCAGCCTTTCTTATAACATAGGTCCAAGGGTGATAAATTAGCTCAGCTTTCGTTTGGGAACCTCTTTATTTCTCCCTCATATCTGAAGGATAGCTTTGCTGGACACAGTATTCTTGGTGGCAATTTTTGTATGTCAGTACTGCAAAAATCTCATCCTAATCCTTCCTGGCATGTAAAGTTTCTGCTGTGAAGTCTGCAGTCAGGCAACTGGGGCCTCTTTATGTCTTATTTGTTCTTTTCTCTTGCAGCTTTGAGAATCCTTGCTTTATCTTTAACCTTGAAGAATTTACTTATGTCTTGGAGTAGACTTACTTGAGTCAAGTCTGACTGGTGACCTTTGACCTTCTTCCACCTGTAAATAGGTGTATCTTTCTCTAGGATTGGAAAGCTTTCTGCCATTATCTTTTTTTCTCCATTATCTTGTTGAGCATGCTTTCCATCCCTATGGCATCCTCAAGTCCCTCTTGAATTTCAATAACTCAAACATTTGGTCTTTCATGCTATCCCATATTTCCCATAAGCTTTCTTCATTCCTCTCTTATTTTCTTTTCTGTGTCCTTTTTTTTTCTAACTGCGAATTTTCAAATAGTCTGTCTTTGATCTCACAGCTATTTTAAAAACTTCATCCAAGGACTTGGAAATTTCATTCCTGCATGATTGGTTTCTGGCATCCTATGTTGTTCTTTGGGGGAGGTCCTGCTTCCTGGAAGTTCCTGGTGCTTGTTGATGCATAATGTTGTCTGTGATTGACAGATTAGTTTAAGATAGTCTGGCTTTATTTGTGGCTGTCCTTATAGAAACTCGAAGCAGTCTATTTACTTTATCTGAGCCTATGGACTTTTCTGCTATGTCAGCACTAGATAACGCCCTAAGTTGTGGTTTGCCCTAGGTATGCTCTTCAAATACTTTTACTAATACAGTCCTACAATACTGCACAAACATAAATATGTCCCTAGTCCACAGTTGTTCAGTAGGACCTGGGGAAGTTCCTACAAGGGGTAGGCTGTGCCTACAAGCCTCTCCCTAGGCCTGCAGTAGTCTCAGACTCCTTGTCCTGTCTCCACAAATACCATGATGCTGATCACAACTGGAGTGCTCAGCCCACATCAGACCAGTGCAGCCTGGGGACCAGACCAAAGCTCATCCTGCTCTGGTCTGTTTGCTAAGGTGACTCACTGCCCAGTGCTGTACCTATCAGCCATGGGTGATGCTGGCTGGAGTATAAGATTTTCAAGCATGACTAGAGAACTCTGCTGGGTACTGAAGCAGATGCAAAGAGTTTGTCTTTAACCGCTGGCCTGGAAACAGAGACCATTAGGATGTGCTCAATGCTGGATTTTATCAGCCTAGCACTGAGTCCTAAAACAGTCCTGTGATTCCTTGCTATTTACCCAAGGTTGTAGGAGGAATGACAAAGGCAGCCTCTCAGCTAGTCAGGTAGGCTCTTGGTGGTTAACGTGTGGGTCTCAAAGTCACCAGATCCTGTGCAATCTTGCGGGTGCATGCCAGACCTAAAAGGAGCTGGTGGTGATATATGGCAAGACCAGCCTATCTCACCAGATGCAGGTCTCTACCTAACATTAGGGCAAGTGTTGGCCTTGGGATGGACACTCTTGGTATTTGCCCAGCAGGTGGGCTTCCAGCCCAGCACCAAGTCCCAAGACACAGTCCCATGGTCCCTTGTTGTCTGCCCAGTGTTGGAGGAGAGCAACAAAGGCAGCCTTCTTTTTTTTTTTTTTTTTTTTTTTTTTTTTGACAGGCAGAGTGGACAGTGAGAGAGAGAGACAGAGAGAAAGGTCTTCCTTTGCTGTTGGTTCACCCTCCAATGGCCGCCGCGGCTGGCGCGCTGATCCAATGGCAGGAGCCAGGAGCCAGGTGCTTTTCCTGGTCTCCCGTGGGGTGCAGGGCCCAAGCACCTGGGCCATCCTCCACTGCACTCCCTGGCCACAGCAGAGAGCTGGCCTGGAAGAGGGGCAACCGGGACAGAATCCGGCGCCCCAACCGGGACTAGAACCTGGTGTGCCGGCGCCGCTAGGCGAAGGATTAGCCTAGTGAGCCGCGGCGCCGGCCCCAAAGGCAGCCTTCTGTCCACCCAGACTGGCCCCAGGCTGATCACATTTGGCTCCCATAACCACAGGTTCCTACAAAGCCCCAGGGGTGACTCCTGGGCTCCCCAGAGGTTGGCAGTGACACCACCAAGATGAGTCCAACTCCCTGAAGTGCAAGTCTCTGCCTGATGCTGGGCAAGTCTACAGGCTCAGTCTGCAAGCACTGGCCCTGGCCTTTGGGCTTTGTCTAGTGCTGGGTCTCAGTGTAACAGGCCAAGCCCTGAGCTTCCAGTGCAGTCCTGGCCTCTCTACTCCACAGGCCTGGGCCTGGGCGCTTGTGCAAGGATTGGGGGTTTCAGCTTGCCTGAGTATTTTCACTGTGGGCCTGGTACTGGTATCCAATGCACTTTCTTTTCCCAACAGAAGGGGTCTCTGCTTGCCACACTCCTTGGAGCTGGGCACTGGAAGACACAGGCAACTCTTTCCTTCTTGCTTTCTTCAACGAGACTTTTCCTATGATTATACAAACGGGGCTGGTGTCTCTGCTGGCTCCTGTAGCTCTAGTGAAGGTGACTTGGTGTGTGTGTCACGATTCCCACTGGTGTCTTTGTGGGGATGTGGTCTCTGGAGCCTCTTACGCAGCTGCCATCATGTTTCCTAAATTTTTGGCTTTTAATTGGAGTATTTCACTAGCTTGTGGTCAACATGATTACAGATATGGTTAGGTTTACATCTATCAATTTGTTGCTTTTCTCCCACTTTCCCCATCTCTTCTATGATCTCTTTTTCTTCTTTTTTTGTTATTTTTCAATAATTTAAATTATTAAATTATTTCAATCTCTCTCCTTGGTTGTATTCAGTTATCTATAACTGTTTTGTTATTTTTACTGGTCGCTTTAGGGTGTAAACTATAGAACTCATCACAGTTATCTTAGTCCATTCAGACTACTGTAACAACATGCCATAAGGTAGGAATCTTATCAACAAAATAAATGTATTTCTCACAACTCTGGAGGTCGAGAAGTCCAAAACCAAGGAACTGGCACATTTGGTGTCCACTGGGGCCCCTTCCTGGTTTACAGATGGTTTCTTCTCACTGTGTCCTCACGTGCAGTGAGAAGAGAGGCGGCTCTCCTGGGCCAAGGTTCCCACCTTCAATGCTCTCACCTTGGGAACTGCACTGCTACCCTTTTTGCTTACACACTCAATTATCAAGAGATTGAAATTATAAGGGAATGAATTTTATATAAACACCCATGATGTTTCAATTTCTAGTGTTCCTCACTCTTTTCTGTACATCTTGATTTCCATCTGGTATCATTTTCTTTCCACCTGGACTCTACTGTAAGATTTTAGGTGGGGGCTGGCATCCAGCCAAGTTGTTAAGACACCAGCTAAGGTACCTGCATTCCACATCCTGGTACCTGGGTCTGAGTCCCAACTCCGCCCCCCAGTTACAGCTTCCTGTTAGTGCAGACCCTGGGAGGCGGCAGTGATAGCCTAAGCAGTCAGATCCCTGCCACCTGTGTGGGAGACCTGATTCCCAGTTTCAGCCTGACTCAGCTCGGGGCAGTCAACAAGCAAATGGCAGCTAACCTCTCTCTCTCTTCCCCTCTTCGCACCGCCCAATAATTACCAAAAAGGGGGGCTTTTTTGTTTGTTTGCTTGCAGGATTCCTCTGGTAGTGAATCTTTCAGCTTTTGTACATTTCAAAATAAAACAATTTTGCTTCTGGCTTTCAAAGCTATTTTCACTGGGCTTAACATTCTAAGAGGAGAGTTTTTGCTTTTTCTTTCATGACTTTAAACAAGTTGTTCTTCTGTCTTCCAGCTCATGGTTTCCAATGAGAACTTTCTCATGGTTACCTTTGCTCCACTTTATGTATTGTGATCTCTTTTTTTTTTCCTGCTTGTACTTGTATTGTGTTTTTATCACCGGTTTTGAGAATTCAGTTAGGGTGGGCCTTGGTGTTGTTTCCTTCATATTTTTGTGCCCGAGGCTCATTCAGTTTCTTGGCTGTGTGTGTATAGTTTTCATCCAACTCAGAAAATTTTCAATCTTCCCCCCACCAAAATTCAGGAATCCAACTGTAGACATTCAGTCTACTTGAAAATTTTCCATAATTCATAGCACTCTGCTCATTTAAGAAAAACAATCTGTCCTCTGTATATCATTGCAAATAGTTTCTTTTGCTATATCTTCAAGTTCAGTAATCTTTTATTCTACAACATCTAGTGTGCCACTAATTCTAGCCAGTGTATTTTTCATGTTATGTATTGCAGTTAAATTTTCTAGAAATTTGACGTGGCTCTATTTTATATCTTAACTTTTTTTAAAAAAAAGATTATTTATTTGAAAGGCAGCTTTAGAGAGGCAGAGACAGAAGCAGAGAGACAGAGAGTGAGAGGTCTTCCATCTGCTGGTTTACTCCCCAGATGGTTGCAACGGCCAGAGTTGAGCCGATATAAAGCCAGGAGCCAGGAGCCTCTTCTGGGTCTCCCAGGAGGGTACAGGGGCCCAAAAACTTGGGCCATCTTCCACTGCTTTCCCAGGCCATAGCAGAGAGCTAGATGGGAAATGGAGCAGCAGGGACTTGAACCAGCGCCCATATGGGATGCCAGCCAGCACTTGCAGGTGGCAGCTTTACCTGCTACACCACAGTGCCAGCCCCTATCTTAACTTTTTTGAAAAAAGTTTTATCTGAAAGGCAGGAGGACAGAGAGAGAAAGGGAGAGGCAGAGAGAAAGAGACCTTCCATCCATCTACTGGTTCACTCCCCTAGTGACCACAATGCTGAAGCCAGGAGCCCAGAACTTCATCTGGCAAGGGCTCAAGCACCAGGCCCTTGTTCCACTGCTTTCCCAGGTGCATTAGCAGGGAGCAGGATGGGAAGAGGAGCAGCGGGGACTTGAACTGACATTCTGATGTGGGATGCCAGTGTTGCAGGCAGCCACTTAAACTTCTGTGCCTCAGTGCTGGTCCCATAGCTTAACCTTTAGAATACATGAAATGCAATTATTACTTTTAATGCCCTTGTCTGCTATTTCTACCATCTGTGTTAGTTGTGGGTCAGTTTAGGCAGATTGATTTTCCTCCTCATTATGGTTCATATTTTCCTGTTTCTTTGCAATGCCTGGTAGTTGCTTCTAGATGCCAGACCTTGTGAATTTCACCTTTTAGGGTGAAGGATATTTTTGTGTGCCTATAAATATTTTTGAGCTTTACTGTGGAATGTAGTTACTCAGAAATGACTTGATCATTCCAGATCTCGCTGTGAACCTGTGTTAGAATGAGAGCAACGTTTAGTCTCAGGCTGTTTATTTCCCACAATGGAGGCAAGAATTCCTACGTCCTTTGCTTGTGTTCTCACGCAGTTTTCTGTTCTGGCTCGGGGAACAGAGAGCAGTCCCAGACCAGGGCAAGCCAGCTCCGGCTCCCTCTCATCCTTTTGGGTACCAGTAGTTTGCCTGCTGCCTCTGGTCTGGGCAGCTATCTCCTCTCTGGTTTTCAGCCGGGTGACCCTCACCACTGTACTGTCCCTGTGCCCCTACCTCCATCTCCTCAATCCTGTCCAGCATTGCTGTCCTCAGTTGCCTTCCATCTAGGGGCTGCTAACCCATCACTTCCTGGATTCTTGGCCGGTTTGGTTGTTTCATGAAGTAGAATCAATCTGGCTCCTATGAATCCACACAGAGTGGAACTGGGAGAGCGTGCGCCATTTTTCTGCAGGTATGCCCTGGCTATCTCCATGTACTCGCCACATTAGCCTCTTGCCCTTCCGTGCAGTCTGTGAATCGCCTGGGCTGAGGGCTTGTGCATCCAGCTTTTCTATGAATCTCTGAGAGTTGCCTTCAGAATTAACAGCATGATCCAGAAGTGTTTTCTTCCCCTAAGATCCTTGTTCCCTTCCTTTTGCTCTTCACTAATACCTCTCTTCTAATCAGTTCCTTCCTTCCATTTGTTACGTTATGTGTCAAGTGGGCAGATTGTTCACAATGCCCCAGCTCGCTCTTACATTATCGATTATTTCATCATTTAAAAAATCAATAGCTGTATTGAGCCATTTATTTGCTTAATTGTATAATAGTGGACGTCCTTGATCAGTAGGCAAGCGTTTCTGAATCGTACATAATGTGACAAGAGACAGGGTATATATAACCAGAGTGAATAGGGGGTTTTGTCACATCCCAATGGGCCTAGGCTCTGAGAAATGCATCCTTAGGAAACTTTGCTGTTATTCAATCATAAAGTGCATACACACACAAGCCCAGACGGCAGAGCCCTCTGCACGGCCAGGCCGTGTATGTATCGTAACCTTCTGGGCCTAAGGCCATGATGAAGGGCAGAGTTCCAGGGTAAAGCCAGCACGAGAGAAAATGACCCAAACAAGGGGCATGGCAGACGTGAGATGTAGGAGACCATTGCCAGCAGAACAAGGCACACTGTCTGAAAGTGACTATTTTTTACCAGGTAGAAGGAGTACATCCTAAATTAATGATCAAAATATAGAATAGTAAGCACATCCACCAGTGACATAATTGTTTACCTTCATTATAAAGTATGATGTCCTGTCCATAATTGCATGTGCTTGCTTTTGTGTGTCTGGTAGAGCAGTGGGTGTGCTTACGCCAGCATCACCACAAACCCATATGAGTAACGTGTTACCCATCAAGTTACAACAGCGGTGACGTCACACCAGCAAGAGGGATTGGCTGCATTGTCGAACTGCAGTCTGTTGTTACCTGAAACATTGCTAGATGCCACGTGACTGCGGTCACTGTTATTGACCAAGAGCTAGGCAGAGAGGCTGTTCCTCTGTGACATTATCTTAATTAATCTTCACTTTCTAATGTGGACTTTCAATCCCCATTGCCTTTTTTTTTTTTTTTTTCAGATAAAGTGAGTTCCATAGAGGTTAAGTAATTGCTAGAAAGTCATTCAACTCTTCAGGGATGGAGCCAGGGTTTGAATCAGGTTGTCTGAGTCCCACATCCAAATTCCCTCGCCTCTAACATATTGACCAAGAAGCTGACCTGGTCCTGATCATTAGACTTTCTGCATGCACTCACTGGTGTGTGACAAGACATTCAAATCCTGTCAAAAGCAGCACAAGTATCAAACTCCTTTAAAATGAACTCCATATCAGTGCCTTTCTTTCTACATCCTTCTTTCAGCTTGAAACCCTTTAAGCAGCAAATAATGACTCCAAATAATAAAGGCGGCGAATGAGACATGGCTGATTTTCTTTCTTGCTTAACAAAAGGTTTATCTGGCTTACCTAGAGTCAGACCCAAATAAATGCTATATGTAAGAAGTAAACATTAAAAACCAAAATCATAATGTATTAGGTGATTTTTGACAATTTGGGTTTATAAGATTCCTTTCTAAGTAAGAAACAACATCTAGAAACTGTCCAGGAAAATATTTGACACATTTTATATAATAATTTTATTTACATCTGCACCAAACATTGTCGAAAACCTCAAATGAAAAACAGCAAACAATAGAACTGGGAGGAAGTATTTGTGATGCTTGTTACAATAAAAGGGCTGATGTCCTTAATGGGACTGTCTTCAACTTCATTCCCTAATGTTCTTAGGATGCTTTCCGGCCTGAGGCACTCGCTGCAGGGAGCTGCAGAGATTAGTAGAATAACTGCCAGCTCTCTGGGTCAGTGCTCAGGTCTGCTCACCTGAGTTCCCAGAGTCATGAAGAGTTAACCAAGTCTGGGGTGAAGTTAGGGCTCTGCTACTTATGAGTGACATGGCATCGAATAAGCTCTGAATCTCAGTTTGCTTAATGACCCAGTGGATAGCAGTAGTGTTCAGCTCATGGTGTTGTGTGTGTGTGTGTGTGTGTGTGTGAGAGAGAGAGAGAGTGAGAGAAAGAGGAAAAGAGAGACTCACTTAGCAATGTCTCTGGTTTACCATTATTTTTTTTTTATTTTTTTACTACCATGATAGCCAATGATCACAATGGCTATGTGCTAGAGCACATACAGATAACCAATATGTATTTGTTAAATAGATAAATATCTACAAATCAATGAGAAAAGACAAGCCACTGAAAAATAGGCAAAGTATCTGGTAGGAAATCCACAGAAGAAATGCGAGTGTTTCTAACCACACGGGAAGCGGCTCAGCCACAATGGCCAACATAGACATGCCAATCAAAATGATGACCAAATTCTTAATTTTTAAACTTTCAGATTGGAAAAAACTTTTGAATGACTTGTTAGATCCAACACAGGCAAGGTTGTGAGGAACTTTTCTTAAATACACTTTTTTTTTAAACTTTTATTTAGTAAATATAAATTTCCAAAGTACAGTTTATGGATTACAATGGCTTTTTCCCCACCCCCATAACTTCCCTCCCGCTCGCACCCCTCCCATCTCCCGCTCCTTCTCCCCTTCCATTCACATCAAGATTCATTTTCAATTCTCTTTATCTACAGAAGATCGATTCAGTATATATTAAGTAAAGATTTCATCAGTTTGCACCCACACAGAAACACAAAGTGTAAAATACTGTTTCAGTACTAGTTACAGCATTACTTCACATTGGACTCTGTCCTTAATGTGTTGTCCAATGTGAATTAAATACAGTTTTGATGGAGCAGAGATTAGTAGAATAACCCTAGAAAAAATACTTGACAGTACTTTTAAAAATTTAAACACAGGCATTCAGCAATCACACTTCTAGGGGTGTAACTTGCAGACATAATACACGGAATGGAAAACTGCACCTTTGAGAATACTATTGTGCATTTTTTAAATTTTATTTTATTTTATGGAAAAATATTCTAAACAACCTAAATATCCATTATATTGAGAATGACTTAAAGAGTAGTGATACCTTCATAAAACCAGCCGAAAGAGGGCTAGGAAAATGCTCGTGTTATATATCTTTAAGGATATATTTTTCAAGAGAGAGTGAATTGTCCAACAGTAGCATCATAATGGTTAACATTTGTTGAACACTCACGCGTAAGGCAGCCTGGCGGGCCATCTACACGAATTATTTATAGTCACGTGGCCTGTATGGGCTTCAGTTTCTTTATCTGTAAAATAAGGGGCGAGGAGAAGATAAGCTCAAGGATCCTCCCCACCTAGCTGTAAAATGTGACTTCGGCTAAGCTCCTGTTTCTAGAAGCATCTAGCCCCAGAAGAGGCTGGGCAGGAGGGTGCCTCTGGGGCTTGGGCAATCAAGAGGCAGGCTGTTGGCATTGGGTCTGACGTGGTGATTCTGCCTCCTGGGAAATACTCACACACTTGTCCTCAGACCTCAACAAAATGAGGCTGCTGCTCCTTGGTAGAGAGGGATTTTCTCAAGTTAGGATGAGCGAGCTCTTCCTGAAGCCCAGTTGTAAAACAAAACGTCCCTGCAGCAGGTGCTCCCCCCAGCGTCTGACCGCAGCACGGCCGCCTCTCTCCTCGTCCCCCTCCACTTGCCCAGACGGAGTCCTGGATCAGAGCGGAGCTCCTGGCAAGTCTCCACGTTCATAGCCGCCGACAGGTGCAGAAGCCAGGGAAAGTGAGGCCTCAGCCACTGAGCGGCGGCGCCCACCACCCTCAGCTCTGCAGCTCTGCTCCACGGAGCCGGAACCTGGGAAAATGCAAAGATGGACGAGGCCCCTCAGTTGTGTGTGGAGAAAGGGCATTTTGAGTTGTGAGCATGTGTGGGAGGGGTAGACAGAACAAGGTTTCCATACTTGCTCACGTTTCAGAAAGAATTTTGTTATGATCCTTTGTGGAAAGATAGACAAACGTTACTCTTACGATTGCCCTAATTTAGAGTCTCTCTCTTGCTCCCCCCCCTCTCTCTCCTTCTCTTTCTCCCTCTTTCTCCTTCCCTCCCAACCCCCTTATTCTTTTAGCTACAGTAGTACCTTTGATCACTGGATTAGTGCTTGCCTAAAATGATGCCTTTCGGTGAATACAAATGCCAAGTACAAAATAGGCTGTGATTTTTGCCTGTTTGATGAATACTCTTTGTCAAATAAAAACACTGATTGAATAACTCTGTCCCAGACACTGCTCCTTGACTTGTGCAGTCTGCTGGGATTTGCTTGGATACCATTTGTCGTACTGGCATGAAAAATGGCCTCAGAGAGGCTGGAAGCTTTGGATGCACCTGTTCCAAGAGAGGGCGAGGGTGCACGGCCGCCAGTGTCAGGTGACTGCAGTGTCAATATGGAACCTGGTGACCACTCCAGCACCAGGACAGACAAACATGCCCTCTTCCGTGGGCTGCAGCCCGCATTCAAACAAAGGCGAGGCAGGATGGCAGAACACGACTCTGCTTTATTCTACTGGCAACCCGAGCCACGCCATACTCGAGGGTACTTCAAACAGTTCTTAGAAAAATGGAATTAAAAGGTAATTTTATTTTGGAGCAAAACAAGTGGAAATCTATGCAGAGCTTTTCCGTAATCTGTATTTTCTGTAACATTTTTGAAGACGACTCAAATGATTTCTGCAAATCCCGAATCTCACAGCATTGTTAACATGCACATATCGTATGATTATCAATAACTTTATGCCTAATTCTGGAAGCTGACTTTTGAGCCAGAGGGAGAACAATAAACTCACAAATACACTAACACTGTTCCTTATAGGTTTTTTTCCAATGATAATAGAGGATAACAAATCTACAAGATTACACACACACATACACACACATATATATATATAACCCACCTGTTCCTCATGTTAAACTGTCAGCTTTAAGAACTGCGCAACTTAGATTAAATTCTTGTCTTATCTGCTATAGCCCTGCTGTCAACAAGCTAGCAATAAGGTAAGTGATGTGAACTGTAGCTCTAAAATGAGACACAGCCCCCTGGGACTCTGTCTCTGCCACTGACCACGGGGACATTTGGCCACTGCAAAGGAGTTTGTTGCTACTTGGAGCCCACGGCTGGTGCTCTGTTTCACACTTCACCATCCCAATACTGGCTTTGAGGAAGGAGATAAAACCCCTCAAATTCCTTCTGTATGTTTTTCTGTTTCACAGCTCAGAGGTGAGTCTTGGTCACTCCTTCTTAAGCTTAGGAACAACTCCCCCTCCCCAAATAGAAAAGAGTAGGGGCAGGGTGGCGAGGCAGAGGACAAGCCGAAGGGGCCAACGCACTGGTGGATGCAAAGCCTGTCTTGAGAGCCAACGCGTCCACTTCCATCCTGACTCCCTGGGACTGAACTCCTTCCCATGATGCTTCACAGCTTTTGTCAATTCTCAGTGAAGTTATTCTCCTGAAGTGTCTTTATTCCTTTTGGAAAGTTCTACCTATTTCCTGCATATGGCTGACTTACCCAGGTACACATGGTCTAGGCACTTACACCAGGATCTCAGAACTATAAAGTGGAGATCAATCAGGGATGTATTTGTGTTAAGAAGAATTTCAGGCGCATTACATGTAGCAGAGTTTATTTGAGCCAAGAACAATGCATGGACCAGGAGAGGTTCAGAGAGCCCCACCTGGGAGCATGGCCAGGTAACACTGTTTATAGACAGAGGGAGAAAGTGATGTGCAGCAACAGAATCGGCCTTATACGGACGTGGTCGGCTCAGTAGGCAGCCTGTGATTGGCTGAAGCTTGGCTGCTGTGACTGGCTGAGACTCAGTTCTTTGGGGATAGTAGGTTAAGCCTCTGCTTGTGATGCCAGCGTTCCATACGGGCACCGGCGCAAGACTTGGCTGCTCCACTTCCAACCAATTTCCAGCCATTGGGGCCATTTGGGAAGTGAACCAGCAGATAGAAGACCTCTCCCTGTCTGTCTGTCTCTCTCTCTCTCTCTCTCTGTAACTCTATCTTTGAAATAAAATAAATCTTAAATAAGAAGAAGAAGAAGAAGAAGATCCTCATCTTAGGTCTGCCTGTGGTTCATTTACACATCAAGTCAGGTTGTATTTTGCCACCTGGAGGGCAACCTCAAGCTGAATTTCTTTGAACACCATCTGGTCATTTCTTGAAGGAAATGTTAGTTTTCCTAAACAGGAGAGAATATCTTGAAAAATGGAATTTAAAAATAAGTTTACTTTGTTGCAAAATTGTTTTAACCTTTTTTCTGTACGGGAGGTCTTCAATGAGTTAATGGAAAATGTAAATTACCAAAAAATGCCTAGGTTTCAACAATTTTTCACAAGACAACTTAGCTTTTAATTCCATTTTTTCCCACAAACCTTTTATTTATTTATTTATTTATTTGAGAGGTAGAGTTACAGAGAGAGGGAGAGACAGAGAGAAAGGTCTTCCATTCACTGATTCACTCCCCAGATGGCTGCAACACCAATCTGAAGCCAGGAGCCAGGAGTTTCTTTAGAGTCTCCCACACAGGTGCAGGGGCCCAGGCACTTGAGCCATCTTCAAGGGCTTTCCAGGCCATAGCAGAGAGCTGGATCAGAAGAGGAGCAGCCGGGACTTGAACTGGCACCCATATGGGATTCCAGCATCATAGGCGGAGGCTTAGCCTACTACGCCACAGCGCTGGCCCCTCACAAATCTTTTTAAAGTACTTTTGTATTGTGAGTCTGCGCTCAGATCTCCAGGTGGAAGAAGTCATTTCCTCGTCCACTTCCCCAGTTCTGTCTCAAGCACAGTATGTTTTCCAAGGATGCCCAAGAAGATCGACCAGTTACATTCCTCAGTGCTAGAAACAGCAGCCCCATTCTACAGAGGAAGATACAGACTGGACTTCGTCCCAAGGAGGCGGGAGAGGAAGAAAAACCCTCCAATTTCTTCTCTGGATTTAATTTTTATTTATTAATGTGAGCCACCAAAGAATTTCCATGTAGGGTAGCATTTTCATTTTAATCAACAAAAAATTATGACACTAGCATATTTGAGTTTTGAAATTATGCCGGTTAGCTAGAATATTTTAAAATATATAAAATAAGACTGGAATTGGTGTTGGAAAAAAACTTATCTAAAAATATATTGTAAGAAACAAGTAAAAGGGAAACTGGCAACAGATTTCTTTATAAAATTTCAAAGATAAATGCACAAAATTGCAGTAGGTGTATTAACTCTATGTAGAATTTAAAATGACTTTTGTGGTTTATAATCCTTTTAAGATTCAATCTGGAAAATTGCTTTGGAACAATGAAAACCTGAAATCAAATCATAAAGCAGACTAACAGATAAAGACTGTAATACAAATGGACATATTTTATCCTGCTTGTTCAAAGTGAGAGCAATTTCTATTCTTTTTAGAAGCACAAAGAGAGGTCTACATTAATTTGCCTTACAATACTCATTATTTCCTTTGAAACATTTTAAGTTACTTTTTTAACTCTAATCTGATCTTAGTTTTTATTTCAGTATTACCTACTAACTTCGTTTTCGTATATAAATCATAAAAGAATCAGAGTCACATGGGTATGGATGAACAGGAAGTTCAGGGTGTTACGAAACAGCTGCCACAGGGTGATAATTGGGTTGTTTGGGGCATAGATTTCACCTTGAAATGATCATCTTAGAGTATGGATTCTGCTCATAATCAGACCAGATACAACAAGATCAAAAACCACATCTTCTTGGAAGTCTTGATTCCTTCACTTTTTCTTTCTTTCTTTCTTTCTTTTTTTTTTTTTTTTTTTCTGACAGCCAGAGTGGACAGTGAGAAAGAGAGAGACAAAGAGAAAGGTCTTCCTTTGCCGTTGGTTCACCCTCCAATGGCTGCCGCGGCCAGTGTGCTGCAGCCAGGGCACCGCGCTGATCCGAAGACAGGAGCCAGGTGCTTCTCCTGGTCTCCCATGGGGTGCAGGGCCCAAGCACTTGGGCCATCCTCCACTGCACTCCCGGGCCACAGCAGAGAGCTGGCCTGGAAGAGGGGCGACCGGGACAGAATCCGGCGCCCCGACCGGGACTAGAACCCAGTGTGCATGAGCCGCAAGGCGGAGGATTAGCCTAGTGAGCTGCGGCACCGGCCAATTCCTTCATTATTTCTGTGCAACTTTTCAAAGCACATTGAAATTCTCTACTGTTAGTCTCTGTGTGACTGCTTTTAATGTATGGCAGCATGTCCCAAGGGCAGAGCAAATTATACTACCTGAACCCTTTATCTGTACACAGCAATACAGCAGGGTGATGTAAAATAGAAGACAGATTTATTTAGACATAAACAATGTAAAAAATATTATTCAATACAACAAACATAAAATCCAATATCCCAATAAATCTGGCTGGCAAGCCTTACCTTATTGCTAAAGGATTGCACAAAAGAACAAACTTTCTTTAATGTTTCCACGTTGACAAATGCAATCTGTTGTGTCTGCAGCTTCCTAACTTTGTCAGGAGCTGGAGAGTCCTTTTCTCCTGGGTGCCAGTGCTTCTAAGGAGGTTCACAGAGCTTCAGAGCCCATCCTGCTGCAGCTGCCCGAGCCCTGTCCTTGCCTTTTGTCCCCTGATATTTGTGGGGACAGTGACACTGCTGGGGTATAACATGGGGCACTGCAAAAAGCTCATGGAAAATAGAATTAAAAGATAAGGTTTTTTTGCTGCAAAAAGCTTTGAAATCCACATATACAAGTTAGTTCAAAAAGTCAGAATGTGCCGTTGCCACGGCTCACTAGGCTAATCCTCCGCCTGCGGTGCCAGCACACCAGGTTCTAGTCCCGGTCAGGGCGCCGGATTCTGTCCCGGTTGCCCCTCTTCCAGGCCAGCTCTCTGCTGTGGCCCGGGAGTGCAGTGGAGGATGGCCCAAGTACTTGGGCCCTGCACCCCATGGGAGACCAGGAGAAGCACCTGGCTCCTGCCATCGGATCAGCGCAGTACGCCGGCTGCAGTGCACTGGCCGCGGCAGCCATTGGAGGGTGAACCAACGGCAAAAGGAAGAGCTTTCTCTCTGTCTCTCTCTCACTGTCCACTCTGCCTGTCAAAAAAAAGTCAGAAAAATGTATCTGATGAGAAAACTATGCATGGATCTTAAAATTTTTTTGCACCCAAATAAATGTGTTTCATTGCTTTTTTTTTTTTTATGAACTTTTTGAAGTAGTCTCATATGTTTCTTAAAATTGCTGACCAGTTATAAAAATGATCAGACCAAGTATATTTCAAACATTAATGTGCTTTCAGATCACCTGAGGATCTCACAAGCAGCGGTCTTGTGCTATTTTGGATTGAGGCCTGGCAATCTGTCTTTTGAAAGCATCCTCAGGTGTAGCCCATACTGTGCATCTGCGGACTACTTTATGTTGCACTTCTCCATATAACCGAAGAAAAATGTGAAAATATGCTTTAGAAACTTAAATGTCCATGGATATTTCAGACTGTTGGGTTGGAACACTGATTATGTTCTTTCTGTCTGCCAGGCTGGGGTTGGGCGATAGGATTGTACAGGTGACGGCCAGCGCCATGGTCTAATAGGCTAATCCTCCACCTGTGGCGCCGGCACACCGGGTTCTAGTCCCGGTCAGGGCACCAGATTCTGTCCCGGTTGCCCCTCTCCCAGGCCAGCTCTCTGCTGTGGCCCGGGAGTGCAGTGGAGGATGGCCCAAGTCCTTGGGCCCTGCACCCGCATGGGAGACCAGGAGAAGCACCTGGCTCCTGCCATCGGATCAGCGCGGTGCGCCGGCGGCCACTGGGAGGTGAACCAATGGAAGAACACCTTTCTCTCTGTCTCTCTCTCTCACTGTCCACTCTGCCTGTCAAAAAGAAAAAAAAAAAAAGGATTGTACAGGTGAGGGTACAGCAGTCTCATCCTCATGGTGCTTAGAGGGCTCCAGGGAGAGAACAGTGAACAATTTGCATACAGCTCAAGGCCAAAGTCAGAATTCAGGGTTTTCTGAAATTCCATTCCACAGCTCTCAGTGGTGTTTCTGTCTCTCGCCTTTGGTACAGATGTCTCCTGTCCTACCTACCTTCTCCCATCATTCCAGGCCTCCTATTTCCAATCCCTTCTCCAAACTCTAAGGTAAATCTCTCCATCACTGAGACGTACTCAGGAATAGCTGATTGTTCCTTCCTAAGGGATGGGAATATATTAGCCTGTAAGTACTGGGGAGTCCTTGCAGGGTTTGAGCTGGGAAAAGGCACTAGAAAAGCTCATGTTGGGTCTGTGCTGTTGACTACTGTATCATCGCAGAGTCTGGCAGAGAGAATTCCCTGCCTTTGGTGCCTGCACCAAGGTTTGCGTTTGAGATAGGCTAGCTCCTCAATGAGAGAGGAATGGAATGGATGAGAATAATTCTTCTACCTAAAGGCTAAGGAGAACGGCTTGGCTGTGCATTCTATATGTCTATGTAAAACCCTGAGGCTGGCACTGTTATTTAATCTCATGAAATCCTTCAAATAAGCAGCGAGCAGTAATTACTAATTGGACTGTCCAGAATTGGCTCAAGTTTGTCTAAGACCAGTGCTTCTGGTTTTCTATCTGTGACTACTTCAGTAGCATGTAACACACACAATATTTACCACAGCACTGAGCAAAACAAATGCATGTTGCATGCAGATATACAATGGCAATAGAAAGTGTGGCAAAATGATTGAGCACTCATGCTTAGGAGTCACACAGATCAGGTTTCCAGTTCTGTTTCTGCTCCTTCAGTGAACAAAGGCAAATTAATCCCCCTGGGTCAGGTTCCTCTTCTGAAAAGGGTGACAACACTACTCCACAGGGAGGAAAAGTAATATAATGTGGGATAGGGGCTGGCTCTGTGGCTTAGTAGGTTAAGCATCCACCTGCTATGCTGGCATCCCATATGGGTGTTCTGTTTCCGATCCAGCTCCCTGCTGATGGCCTAGGAAAGCAGTAGAGGATGACCCAAGTTCTTGGGCCCCCGCACTAGCATGGGAGACCTGGAAGAAGCTCCTGGCCCCAGCCGGCCCCAACAGCTTATTCTTGATGACTTCATTATGGTCCTTTTTAAGGTCTAACCCCATAGCCTTTGTTTTCCCAACTAAATAAGGAGGACAGACAGAATGCTGACCTACTTCAATAAATTGTATGAAGAATGCCAGACTCAAATGTGGAAAATAGTTTGAAAAATGCAAAGTGACATATGCACCCTAACTCATAATTATCTTTCCTTCTGAGGTCCAATCCAACACTACACTGGTAAGCTGCCGAGTGAACAGTCTTTCCCCATCAGCCACTTGTCAATCGGTACAGTAGGAATGCCCCCAAATAGGGTAGGAATACATTTTGGGGAGTTGCCATGGCAACCTGTAGCTGACTTTAGAATGCCTTAAGTCTGCAACACTCAGTTCTGTTACAGTCAAGATAATCAATCACAATATTAGACCAACTTGACATATAATTCAAACAATTTCCATTTTTATTGAGTACATCATACTTTATATAATAATTTGTCCTCACAGTACACCTTTCACCTTATGTGAAAACACAAATAACCTGCCCCATCTGGCAACTACTATCCCACCATCCATATTGAACTGTGTTTCATAGATGAATATTGATCTCTTAAATATCTTTTCCTTAAAAATATTTAAATTTTAATCTTCTTAAAAATATTTCTGCCAAGCTGAAAAGCTGGAGTATTGTAATTTCTCTGTGTAATTTTATAGAAGATCAAATTAAAATCTGGCTCTCTATTACAATTTTTGCAGGAAACACTGGATGATCATTTGATGAGAGTTGCATACTTTCTTTTCAGTTAACCTGATTGATAGCTTCTATTCAGAGATCTAGTTGTGCATAGAAAACACTTGGACAAAAAAACCTATTTAACATATTGACAATGCATTTTTCTGGCTGAGAAGAAGGTACAATTAAGTTGTTCTGATTAATCACAGGACAAGAAGGAAGAGTGTATAGAAGAATGAGTGCAGACTGTCTCAGTTCCCATGAATAACAAGGAATAATTAGCTGAAAACCACCAGTTAACTTCCAGGAAAATCTTTTCATCATTTGATGAAGTACGCCTTCATAAAGAACACTGCTTAGTGGCGCATCTCAACCCACTTTGGACAAATATAAAAGCCTTTGTGGGCAGCCTTTGGTGTTATTTGCCTGTTGTTTGTGTACTAACCTTAGGCTTCTTCCCTCCTCTCTCTGGAAAGCCCATTAAAGATAGTTGAAGGCTTTTTTTTTCCTCTCCTTAACAAAAATTTACTAGATTTGAGAAGAGTAGAAATTTTCCTCCTATTTATTTAAATAACAAGATGAGAAAGTTTAATTTGTCAGAATTCCAGAAAAAACGATAGTTCTCCTTCTAAGACATTTGAAGCAGGAAAGTAAGCACCATTTTGGTATCACCCGAGGTCCTTTAGCTGCAGCTCTAACTGACTGAAGTGGAGAAGAAATGAGTGGTGTGGGTGCGTGGCTGAGAGAGCAGAAAGAGGGATTTAGGAAGGGAAAGAATGGGGCAGTGAAGAGGCGTTCTCCTCCGGGTGCAACCGACAGGGTGAATCAGCTCCAGCTGGCTCAGACTCTGAGAGAGAATGGCTGGTTGGGTCATAAGTCCCCTCCACCATAGTCTCCAGGAGCCATAACTGACTGTGCACCCCACATGGCAGGCAATGAGTGTGAGAAGGGAAGTTGGGCGCAACCAACAAAAGACAGTGGTGTGATAAGAAACCCGAGCAGGCCTGGAGGACTACAACCAACCCAGAGACTTCTAGAAGGACAGTCACAAGGCGGGGACAAAGGCCTTGCCAGGGGTAGCAGGTGACAAGTTGGTGACAAGTGGAAGATGTAAGAAAGCAGAAGCAGGTAGGACCATGGGATGGCACCAGGATGCCGTGGGGACACAACGTGAGCCCTTCTTCACAGCCCGCAGCTCTTCAGGGAAACTTGGAAGTTGTGATAGGATTGAGAAAGGCGCAGTTCCGTGGAGGTTTGGTGACTACAATGTGGACCCCTAAGGAAAACCCGAAGGCTCCCTGGAGAAACACATCTGGGACTGTGCCAGGATTGAAAGTGAGCTGACAGCTGCACGGCAGAGTCCAGGCGTTCTCCCGTCAACAGGAGGGACTGCGTGTTTCAGGCGGGAGACTTGGATGACCCCTTCCTTTACTCTGAGATCATCGCCCAGTGGGAGGACGTCCAAAGCCATTCAAGTGGTTCAGGATCCAGAACAAATTATACAGGTGCTCGGTTTGAAAACAGCATTCACATAGGAACAATCGTGTTTACATGAGCATAAAGGACATCTTTGAAAGAAATACTTTAGAGATAATAAAAGGAAGGCGATTCTCAAGTTTCCTTTGGTTGTAGTGTGTGAACTTTGAATGGGTGTTACACGCGCAAAACTCTCATCTCCACAAGTATGAATTCACAGTCACCACCATCATCTACACCCATCCCCAGGTACATCGACATGGTTATTGTCCTGAGTCATTCCACCTTAAACAGAATTCTGATTATCCCCATCACATTCATATGCAGTAGGCTAATTTCCCTTAGGCAGTATATAGGATCCTAGACAAGACATCTCCAGAGGAAGTACCTATTATCATCCATGCATGGAAGGAAACAGTGCAACAGGTTGCTGGGGCAACCTCTTGATTCCCCGTTCCTGGAGACTATGTGCAGGCACCTTCCCACCTTGACAGGCTCCAGGCACTAAAACCCAACCCTTTGGACTTTGGATATCTTCGCTGTGACTTTATCTGGTTACATTCCAAGTATGTAGGTTGAGGCACATCAGTTTAAAGGTAATTAATTCTGAATATCTGAAAGTCCCTATGTGATGCCAGGAATTATCTGTGGAAAGTCACAAAAATCCAAATTTCCTGTCTAGGAGCATTTGTTTGGATGGACCAAACAAACCAGTCAAGTTCTTTTACGTCAACCGTTCTATGGAATCTGAGCTCCCGCATTCAGCTGCTATCTGATCAGACATGTATTAGTGTTGGCTTTTGGGAAGCAAACGTTGACTATTTGTGTTGGTTTTGTGTAATGAAGACAAAAGCATTCTGATTTGCTGTCAGGAGAATGACAAGCTCTTTGAAACTCCGACGCCCTATTTTTAGCAGCCTAATGCTCGAGTTCTCTTTCGGCCGTGAATCAGCCACCGGTGTTTACCTAGGAACAAGTTTTCCCAGCTAAAGCCATTGAATGGGGCCCGATTATAACAAATTGTTCTCTCTGGTTTTTTTTTTTTTTTTTAAATTATCGCCTGAAAGCACACTAACTATATCTTTATATGAAACCTGTAGATATTTGTAAAGAAAAAGTTGTTTAATTTCTCAAAAATACTGAAACATGTTGGACATATGTGCCCTAATTATAAAACATAAACCACCTCCATATGGAAACTGTGGCCTACCCAGGAAGAGTCGTGTTCTCTGACGAGCATTTAAAAACCCAACTGGACTGTTCAGAGAGGCAGCCCGGCTTGGACGAGGAAATGTTCCACCTTTTCTTCTTCGAAATCTGTTCTACTTAAAGTTACCTTCAGCTTCACTCTTAGTCTAACCAGGAAACAAACTCTTGGACTGAGGCTGAGCCGAGTGAAGCAGATACTCAGGTGATGTTCCTTCAGACCTATATTTCCAAATCATATTTTCACTCTTTACTTAAAGGTGAGCGGCAGGGTAAGCAAAAAAGGGGGAGGAGCTGAGGGCAGCCTGGCTCCTTCCTCAGTTTCCCTCGCAATACATATCCAGCTCAGACTTGCACACTCCACTCAACTCAAAGAAATCCTGTTGGTGTAGAGTCCATTTCTCACCACCTGTTGTGATATAGGCACACTCCTTGCTACGGCCTGTATTTTAAAAAGTGGAAACCGGGCCGGCGCCGCGGCTCACTAGGCTAATCCTCCGCCTAGCGGCGCCGGCACACCGGGTTCTAGTCCCGGTTGGGGCGCCGGATTCTGTCCCGGTTGCCCCTCTTCCAGGCCAGCCCTCTGCTGTGGCCAGGGAGTGCAGTGGAGGATGGCCCAGGTGCTTGGGCCCTGCACCCCATGGGAGACCAGGAAAAGCACCTGGCTCCTGGCTCCTGCCATCGGATCAGCGCGGTGCGCCGGCCACAGCGCGCTGGCCGCGGCGGCCATTGGAGGGTGAACCAACGGCAAAGGAAGACCTTTCTCTCTGTCTCTCTCTCTCACTGTCCACTCTGCCTGTCAAAAAAAAAAAAAAAAGTGGAAACCAATAAGATACAAGGAGAGATATTAATCTTTTCCTTACTGCTTCTCAAATCTTCTCCATGAAGGGAAAGGCTGAACACGGGTACCCAGCACATGCCACCTTCTCCACAGAGAAGAACCAAAGCAACAGATAGCTAGTGGCATCTCCAGGGGCATGCTGGAGAAAGAACACAGGCGCCCAGCAGAGAAAGAATGGGGACCCAGTAGGGCATGGGCCTTGGAAAGGGAGCACAGTGAGAGAAACAAGGCCAACCGGTCCCTGTGGGCTGAGACCCCAGCCTGATGACCGGGGGGAAGAGTCAATGGGAGAGGCTCCACAAAGCCACATGTGCAATAGGCTTAGCAGGCAATCGTAGCTCCAGAAGGACCCCCAGGCCCGTAAGGAGAGCAGCCTGGAGATCTCATGGTCGATCACTTTGACTTAGAGCAGGGCCTCACGTTACATTCTCCCAAATCCCTAGACCATGCCCTGTGGCGATGTGGCACCATCTTGAGAGAGTAGTCTCTATTGGAATCCATGCTTCCTCAGGGGACAGAGGCCTCTGCAATGCCCATCCCTGGAGCCCCACAGAGGTTCCACCACACTAGCAACAAAAAGGCTACTGTCTCATGGAGCCAGCCAGATCTGCCAGAGCAACAGTGTACTTGGCACATAGACCACATAGCACTCTACACAATGAGGGGCAGGGAGTCCCACTCCTGCACCAACTCCCTCCCTTCCTCCTGCCACCCAGAGCATTGCTTGCTGCCACTGGGACCAATACGCACCAGGACTCCCAATCCGGGTTCCTGTCGCCCCCACCTGCTCCGCACACTGCTGCTCAGACTGTGCGTGCTTTGGGGAATGTGCTCAGGAGAGGGTGCGTGCTTGGCCTGCTCACAGGGCTAGCATTGCTTTTGTGGCTTCAGGCCTGCACATAGGCAGTGGCAGGGAGTCTTCAAACCCTGCCTGTCCCAGGACCGACACCAGTCCTGCAGCCTCTCATGGATGGAAGCTGGGAATTTGCACACCCTACCCATCCGAGCACCAGCTGGTAATGTGGCTTCAGGCCCTCAGGAGGACAGAGGCCAACAGACTGCACACACTGCCCATTCCAGTACCAAGTCAGGTCTCACTGTTTCAAGCTTTTACACAGACAGCAAGCAAAGCTCTGTGTACCCAACTTGTCTTAGGACCAGTCCTGTGACTTCAGGCTCATGGCCTGGCCTGCCCAGCACCAGTGCCTTCAGTCTGTCACACAGACAGGGTCTGAAGGCCTGCATAGCCTGTAGATCCTTATGCCAGCTGGTCCTCCAGCTTCAGGCCCACATAGGCAGAGGCTGTGGGTCTGCACGCCCCTCCTCCTCCCTTGGCACCATGCAGATGTCCTGTGGCTTCTGTCCCTCACATGGACAGTACCTGGGAGGCTGTGTACTTGGGATCTGAGCAAGCCCATTAGGCTCCTGGAGCACCACAGACCTCTGCTGCTGCCACCATCTCCAACAGTGAGTGAAGGTACAAGGAGACCATACCAAAGCATCCAACAGGAGCTAAAGCCAACATACCTGGGGACAGCACACTGGAGTAGCCGGTAAAGCCTTTGCCTGCAGTGACGGCATCCCATATGGGCACCGGTTCGAGTCCCAGCTGCTCCACTTCCAATCCAGCTCTCTGCTATTGCCTGGGAAAGCAGTAGAAGATGGCCCAAGTCCTTGGGCCCCTGCATCTATGTGGGAGACCCAGAAGAAGCTCCTGGTTCCTGACTTCAGATTGGCACAACTCCAGCCATTGTGGCCAACTGCTGAGTGAACCGGCAGATGGAAGACTTCTCAATATCTCTCTCTCTTTCTCTCTCTCTTTCTTCTCTCTCTCTGCTTCTCCTTGTCTCTGTGTGTAACTCTGACTTTCAAGTAAATAAATACATCTTTAAAATATTTTAAAAGGCCTACATACCTTATCAAACTGACACCAGACAACACACCTTGAGAAAATGGTCTTCAATTCATAATTCTTTTCATAATTAATAGAAGCAACAGATCTGCCAATTGGACAAAAACTAGAGACACAAGAAGTATGAGAAAACAAGGAACTATAATTCCCCATAGGAACATAATAATATTTTAATAGCAGACTGCAAGGAAAGAGAAATTGATAAAATTCCTGATGAAGAATTCAAAAGAGTAATTGTAAGTATACTCAAAGAGGTACAAGAGGATATAGGCAAATAGCTCAGTGAAATCATTGCAGGATATGAATGGGAAATTCGGCAAAAAGACTTTGAAAAAGAATCAAACAGAAATCTGTGAGATGAAGAACTCAATAAGTCAAATAAAAAAATACAATTGAAAGCCTCAGCAACAGGCAGGATGATGAAGGACGAAGGACATGGGAACTTGAAACTAGGTCTTTTGAAATGCCCAAGTCAGAGGAAAAAGGAAGAACAGTGAAGTGAAGCGAAAACATTGTAATGATCCTGAGGATATCACTGAACAAACTGAAATTCAGATATTGGGAGATCTCAAGTAAGAGGAGAACAAAGGCATAGAAAATTGGCTTGATGAAATACACTGAACACTTCCCAATCTGGAAAAAGATACAAACATCTGCATACAGGAGGCTGCTAGGGCCTCAGATAGACATGACAAGGAAAGATCCTCACCATGACACATTATAGACAAATTTTTCAAAGAACAGCACAAAGAAACAGTCCTAAATTTGTAAAAAGCACTTTTAAGGCAACTCTCATTATATTAACAACACATTTTTTATCAGAAACCTTATAAGTCAAGAGGGAATGGAATGATATATTCCAAGGAGGGAAAGATCTGCCAGCCAAGAACACCCAGAGAAGTGATCTTTCAGAAACAAAGGAGAAATAAGGAATTTCCAAGACAGGCAGGAACTGAAGGAATTCATCACCACCAGACCAGTCTGACTGAAGATGCTTAAAGGGACCTTCCATGCAGAAACAAAGGCAGTTATCACCATGAAACGCAAACCCACTGTACTAAAACTTGTGAGATACAGCAAAATGAACAGCAAGAGGGAAATTTATAGCAATAAGTGCCTACATAATAAAATAGAAATGTATCTATTCATCTGTCTATCTATATAAATATACATAGCAATACCTAGTGATGCATATCAAGACTTAGAAAACAAGAATAATCCAAACCCAAAGTGGAAAAAAGAAGAAGGAAAGAAGTAATAAAAATTAGAGAATCATATAAAGTAGGAACTAAGGAAGTAATACATAATATTAGTAAAATGAAGAGGTAGTTTTTGGAAAAGACAAATGAAATTGATAATTTTTACTTAGACTAATAAACTAAAAAAGAGAGAAGACTCAAGTTAATAAAATCAGACATGAAAAGAGATATCTTACAACTGCTACCATAGACCCATGGAGAATGATTAAGAAATATTTTGAATAGCTATGTGCCAACAAATTTCTCCACAAGAAATGGAGAAATTTCTGAGCACAACAAAATTGAAACATGAAGCAATAGAAATCCTGAACATATCAATACTAAGTAAAGAGATTGAATAGTAATAAAAAGTTTCAAATGAAAAGCTCAAGACAAGATGGCTTCACTGCCAAATTCTGTCAAACTACTAAGGAAGAACTAGCACCAAGCCTTAGAAACTATTCCTTCCTAAGCTTTCCCAGTGATTGAAATGGAGAGAACCCTTGCTAATCATTCTCCCAGGTCAGTATCACTTTGATTTCAAAACCAGTCAACAGCACAACAAAAAAAGGAAAAAATAGACTGATATCCCTGATGAACATAGATGCAAAATTTTGAACAAAATACTAGCAAATTGAATCCCACAACACGTAAGAAACATTATTCACACTGATTTTTCAAGTATGATTTATCCGAGGGATGCAGTTATGTTTCAATGTACTCGATTCAATAAATGGAATACATCACATCAACAGAATGAGACAAAAATCATATGATCATTTCAATCAATATGGAAAAGACATTCAATGAAATTTGAAGCACAGTCATGACAAATTATTTGTGAAAGGAACATATATCAACATAATAAAGGCCCTATGTGACAAACCCACCGCCAGCATCATTCAGAATTGGGGAAAGTTGAAAGCATTTCTTCTACGATCTGGAACTACACCAATGCTTGCAATTCGACTCTTACTCAATATAGTACAGATTAGGCAGAGCAGTTTGGCAAGAGAAAGAAATAACAAACATGAATTAGGATGGAAGAAGTCAAACAATCTTTTTTTTTGATGACATGATTTTATATAGAAAGATGTGAAAAGACTCCACCAAGAGACTATTGGAATTGATTTAAAAAATCAGCAAAGTTGATGAATACAAAATCAACACACAAGACTCAGAAGGACTTTTATACACCAATAATAAGCTTGCTGAGAAAGAAACTATAAGATTAATACCATTCACAATATATTTTTTAAAAAATCTTTAAAAAATTTAACGAAGTATGAAAGACCGCTACAATGAAATTTACAAAATTTTTATTAAAGAAATTAAAGAATACACACACACACACACACACACAAATGGAAACACCTCTCATGTTCCTGGATTAGAAGAATTAATATCATTAAAATGCCTATATTACCCACACCAGTTTACAAATAAATTCAATGAAATATCCATCAAAATACCAATTACGTTCTTCCCAGAACTAGAAAAAGCACTCCTAAAATTCATATAGAAAATCAAAGATCACAAACATCCAAGCTGTTTTGAACAAAAGTAAGAAAGCTGAAGGTATTACAATATCAGATTTCAAGACATTCTATATAGCTACTATGGAGCTATCATAACCAATACAGCATGATACTGGCATAAAAACAGAATAGATCAATGGAACAAGAATAGAACCCTATTTGCAGTTAATGGGGTTCTATTCTGTTCCTTTGTCAAAGGAATTAAATCATATTATGCAGAAGAGACAGTCTACTCCACAAATGGTGCTGGCAAAACTGGACATACAAAGCAAAATATTGAAACAAGCCCCCCATAAATCTGACTCTGTATAAAAGTCAGCTTAAGATGGATCACATATTGGCCAGTGCTGTAGTGTAGTAGGTTAGTCCTCTGCCTGTGGAGTCAGCATCCCATATGGACACCAGTTCATGTTCATGTCCCGGCTTCTCCTCTTCCAATTCAGCTCTCTGCTTACAGGCCCTGCACCTGTGTGGGGAACCCAGAAGAAGCTCCTGGCTCCTGGCTTCAGGTTGGTGCAGCTTTGGCCATTGCAGTCATTTGGGGAGTGAACCAGTGAATGGAAGACCTTTCTCTGTCTCTCCCTCTCTCTGGAACTCTACCTTTCAAAAAAAATAAATACAATCTTTTTTTTTTTTTTTTTTTTTTCACAGGCAGAGTGGATAGTGAGAGAGAGACAGAGAAAGGTCTTCCTTTTCCATTGGTTCACCCCTCAACGGCCGCTGCAGCCGGCGTGCTGGGCCAGCGCACCGCGCTGATCCGAAGCCAGGAGCCAGGTGCTTCTCCTGGTCTCCCATATGGGTGCAGGGCCCAAGGACTTGGGCCATCCTCCTCTGCACTGCTGGGCCACAGCAGAGAGCTGGCCTGGAAGAGGGGCAACCGGGACAGAATCCGGCGCCCCGACCGGGACTAGAACCCGGTGTGCCAGTGCCACAGGTGGAGGATTAGCCTATTGAGCCACGGCGCCAGCCAATAAATACAATCTTAAAAGAGAAAAAGATGGATCACATAGCTAAATGTAAGACCTGAAACTCTGAAACTATTTGAGGAAAACACAGGGACATTGGTGTAGGCAATGACTTTTGAGGTAAGACTCCAAAAGCACAAGTAAAGATGCAAAAATAGACATAAGGAGTTATATGGAACTAAGGGATTTTTGCACAGAAAAGGAAACATTCAACAGAGTGAAGAGACAGGCAACTGAATTGGAGAATATATTTGCTAACTATTCAACTGACCAAAGGTCAATATCAAGAATACACAAGGGGGTCCAATGTTTTCATGTAGTGGGTACAGCAGCTGTCTACAATGCCAGCATCCCATATAAGCGACAGTTCATGTCTCAGTTGCTCCACTTCTGATTCAACTCCCTGCTAATGGCCTGGGAAAGGCAGTGGGAAGATGGCCGAAGTGTCCTGGTCCCTGCCACCCATTTGGGAAACTTGGAAGAAGCTCCTGGCTCCTGGCTCTATCCTGGCCCAGTCTTGGCCGCTGTAGCCATCTTGGGAGTGAACCAGCAATGGAAGATCGCTCTCTCCCTCTCTCTTTTTCTCCCTCTCTGATTTCCAGATAAATAAATCATTTTTTTAAAAGTATGCACAAGGAATTTTTAGAAACTCATAACAAAATAACAACCAACCTAGTTAAGATAACAGCAAAAGATTTGAATGGGCATTGCTCAAAAGAAGAAATACAAACGTTAAACCAATAAATGAAAAAATATTCAGTATCACTGGCCATCAGGGAAATGCACATCAAAACTAACATGTGGTATCATCTCACTGCAGTTAGATTGACTGTTATCAAAACGACAAAAAAAATAACAAATACTGCTGAAAATGTAAGAAAAAGGTAAGCTTATACATTGTAGGTGGGAATGCAGATTAATATGGCCATTGTAGCAAACAGTATGAACTTCCTCAAAAAACTAAAAACAGATGTAACATATGATCCAGTTTTATCTCTTCTGGGTGTACATCAGAAGGAAATGATGTCAACATGTAAAAGAGATACCTACACTCCTGTGTTCATGGTAGCACTAATCACAGCAGTTGAGGTACAGACTCATCCTCAGTGTGCATCGATAGATGAACAGATAATGAAGACAACATCATCTATCTACACAGTGGAATGTCAGTCGGCCATTATAAAAAACCTACCAAGTCCTGATAGATGAAGTAAAATGAGTGGAACTGGGTCTCTTCACATTAAGTGAAATAAGCCAGACACTACAGAAAGACACAGAAAACCAAATAGCACATGTTCTGTCATATATAGAAGTTATAAGTGTGTGTGTGTGTGTGTGTGTGTGTGCATTTGATATGGATTTCTTAAAATAGTAATCACTAGAGGCTAGGAAGCAGAGGAGAGGACGGTCCAGGAGAGTTTGTATAATAAGTACCAAAACACAGTTGGAGGAAAGCAATGGATTCTGGTGTATTGCAGCGTAGTGGAGTGACTGTAGCTCATGTGCTGCAATATGTTCCATACAAAAAACTGGGACAGAGGAACTGGTAGGCTCCAACCACAGGAAAAGACAAGTGCATGGAAAGGCTGGTTGCCTAGTATGATCACTCTATGCTGTTTATATGTACTGATATATTACACTTCTGTCGCTCCCCCATTTGCAGAGGAACGACACTAGACCCTGCGCTGTTCTTTTGTCTGCTCGGCCCTTCCCAGGTTTGCTGCTGGTCCTTCCCGGGTTGGCTGCCGATCCTTCACTTCCGTGGAGGGGCAGCACACCGCTGGCTGGCTCTCTCGGGGGCTGCTCAGATGTTCCTCAGGTGTTCCTTCAGATGTTCCTGGTGCATGTTGTCTCTCTCCTCCTTTATAGTCCTCTTCCACCAATCCCAACTCTGCTGCCCACACGCTGAGCACGCTGCTCTCCTCCAGTCAGGAGTTTTTAAAAATTCCTTGTGCAGGATCAGCTCCTGCAGCTTATCAGTCAAATTGGCGAGAGGCAGCTGCGTAGAAGTTTACTCCTCCCCAGCACCATATTGTGGGAGAGCAGATGCATAGAATAAGTCTTAATTCCAGTAACTTAGTCTAGTCTCAATTGCTCCCCACACACTTCAATGTGCAAGTATTACAATTTAGTCCAAAAACTTAAGATGAATTTTAAAAATCTTACCCATGAGCTATTTACATCCATGCCAATGGATAAAATCTTTGCATTTCTGTTCTCATGTATACAATGCTTTAAAAGTGTTCTAGAAATGTATAGTCAGTCCTCAGTATCAGCAGTTAGATATTGTGTCAGTGCAATGCTCAAACTTCAGTCAAATGCAAAGTTTCTCTCTTCCTCCATGTGGTGCTACTTCCAATTGAAGGGCTATGTCATTGAAAAGGATGCGGAGTCATTCTCTGCTCTCTGATTTACTTCTTTTATGGCACTCCATCCCATCAGATCCTGACTTCTGCTCTGGGGCGGTGACTGGGTGGAGAATGGGTGACATTAGTGGTACCGCTGTAAGAAGGCATTGGTGTTCACAGCTCCTGATGCGTGTTCAAAGCTGACTTCTTCCTTGTTGAGTGTTTCTGAGGATTTTTCTAAGACCTCCCATCTGGGAACTTCCAACTGTACTTAAATAACTAGGAGATTATCTCTTCCACTTGTACCTCACGGTTCCTGCCTATGCCTCTGGTCATTTGCAACCACTTGGTCATCCCCCGTTGGGGATTCCACCAGCTCTGCAGGTTGTCGGTTCAGGCAAACTAGCAAGCAACCGGTGAAGCCTTCTTACCCATCAAACCACGAAAGACCACAGGGCCCTGCAAGTTTTGAATGTTTCCACGTCTGGAGCCTGGTCTGGTCTGGCCCAAGTGTTGGCTGAAAACTGTGTGACTCCTCCCAGGACAAGGCGGAGATAAGCAGCCTCAGGAGGCGTGGCATGAGGCAGCTTCTCTTCTACCTTTCCATTTGCTGGGGGATCTTCATGAGATTATGGCACATGCATTTCCCTATTTCGGTTGAGCATGGGACTCTCCACCACTTCTGCCATTCCCCTACCAAGGAGTAACTAGATTTCTGTACAATTGAGGCTATAGTCAGAGTTCTTGCCTCAGCATCAGAATAGCCACCACCACACCACCTGTCTCCATCATTGTCACCCCCCACTCCGATCAGCCCCTGTCCTCTTGGACTAGGGAGTGAGGAACTGACACCAGGCTGGTCTTGCTGTGCCGTGTAGTGAGAATCGACCTGAAACCACTTGGGTTCACTGTCTCCCTGCTTACCTAATCTCTAGAAGAGTGGCCAACTGAGCCTACAGTCCCCAGAGTGGCCCTTGTGACCCTCCCCCTCCCAACCCCACTGCCCACCATCCCGTTACTCAGAGACTGCTAAATTTGCCCAAGAGCATCAAGTCAGCCCCACTTACACATCTTTAAATTTGTCCAGTACTGGTCTCTAGTAACTCTAGGGACATAGTAAAAACTTACAAGCATTTTCCTTAAGCTCTTCTTACTTATGCCACAGGTAAACACTTCCTATGTTTCCACATTGCTGGTAATGGGAGAGCCATAGTACTCAATAGCTTTCTCTAAATCACACTACTCTGACCACAACAGTATCTCTTTGTTTTTTAAAGATTTATTTATTTTGAAAGTCAGAATCACGGAGGGAGGGAGAGAGGGAGGGAGAGAGAGAGAGATATCTTCCATCTGCTGGTTCATTCACCAGATGACTGCAATGGCCAGGACTCAGCCTGGCCAAAACCAGGAGCCAGGAGATTCATCCAGGTCTCCCAAGTGGGTGGCAGGGCCCCAAACACTTTGACATTTTCCCGTTGCCTTTCCCAGGCCATTAGCATGGAGCTGGATTGGAAGTGGAGTAGCCAGGGACTCAGACTGGCACACATATGCGATGCTGCCATAGCAGGTGGCAGTTTTACCCACTATGCCACAATGCTGCCCACAACCACAATGTTTTCAACCCCAGGCTGTTTATATTTTCAAGTGATGATGCACATCTTGGTTGATTCCATATCCTAGCTATTGTGAATTCAGCTGCTATAAACATGGGGGTACAGATCACTCTTTCATATGCTGTTTTTTTTTTTTTTTTTGGGAAATTCCCAGCAGTGGGGTGGCTGGATCATCTGGTAGGTCTATATTCAGATTTCTAAGGTATCTCCATACTGTCTTCCACAGAGGCTACACCAGTTTACATTCCCAAGACAAAGTTCTAACCAGCCACTCATCCTGCTCTGGTGCTAACCTGGAGGAGATTCTACCCAAGGGCCATGTTTGTTCTTCACCACCGAGCAGGCACAGCTAATTTTGAGAACTTTAGTGTCTACTGTTCTCGTCTCACTTCCTGGGAGGGTAAGAGTGCACTTCTGAGCACATCCATCTCAATCATAACCCTCTTGTTTGCCTTGATGGAACAACTGCAAAGCTCAGAAATTGCACTGAGGTTTAGTTTGTTTGTTTATTTAATTCTATGTGGTGATGTCTGATGTGTGGCTGGCCCTGGGGAAAGTTCTATGAAATCACTGCTCTGACATCAGCCCTGCTGAGGCCTCTTTTTGTTGTCTTTTCTCCTCTTAGAAGCAACAAAAGCTCACTGCTAATGGCCTAGGAAAAGGAGCAGAAGGTGGCCCACATGGGCCCCTGCACTATGTGGGAGACCCGGAGGAAGCTCTTGGCTCCCTGCTTCGGGGTGACCTAGCCCTGCTATTGTGGCCATTTGGGTAGTGAACCAGCAGATGGAAGATTTCTCTCTGTTAACTCTGCCTTTCAAAAAATAAATCTTCAAAAAAAAAAAAGTCATTAAGCAATGAGCAAAATAACAGGAGTTAGTTCTTATCAATATTAACCTTGAATTTCCAATTAAATTTCCCAATCAAAAGATGTAGACTAGTCAATTGGACTTTAAAAAAAAACTATGTGCTACCTACAAGAAACCCACTTCACAGGTAAAAATGCATATAGGCTAAAATGAAGGTTTGGAAAACAACATTCTATGAAAATGGAAACCAAGATGAACAGGAGCAGCTATACTTAAATAAAACAGACTTTAAAATGAAAACTGTAAAAAGAGATAAAGGAGGTTATTATATATTGGTAAAAGGATAAAATCATCAAGAAGATATAAAAATGTAAATTTAGGTGAACAAAATACCAAGCTACTCACATGTATAAAACAAATATTATTAGATATAAGGGGAGAGATAGACTCCAACACAGTAATAGTAAGGAAACTTTACACTCCACTGTCAATAATGGATAGATCATCCGGACAGAAAAATAAGTGAAGGCACATCAGACTTCAACTACTCTATGTAGGAAATGGGTCTAAAATCCATTAACAGAACATTTCATCCAACAACCACAGAATACCTCATCTTCTCGTTAGCACAGAGAGCATATTCCAGGCCAGGCCATATGTTTGGCCACAAAGTACATCATTTTAAAAAACCTAAATCATACCATGAACATTCTCAGACTGCAGCAGAATAAAACTAGAAATAAAGACCAGCAAAAAATTTATAACTACATGGAAATAAACAAAATGTTTCTGAATGACCAATAGATCAATGAATAAATTAAAAAGGAAATAGAAACCCTTTTGAAGCAATGAAAAAGAAAACACAACTTATAAAAATTAGTGAGATTCATCAAAGTAGTATTAATAAGTAAGTTTATAGGCTGGCGCCGCGGATCACTAGGCTAATCCTCCACCTTGCAGCGCCAGCACACCGGGTTCTAGTCCCGGTCAGGGCACCGGATTCTGTCCCGAGAGCCCCTCTTCCAGGCCAGCTCTCTGCTGTGGCCAGGGAGTGCAGTGGAGGATGGCCCAAGTACTGGGGCCCTGCACCCCATGGGAGACCAGGATAAGTACCCGGCTCCTGCAATAGGATCAGCGCGGTACGCCGGCCGCAGCGCGCTGGCCGCAGCGGCCATTGGAGGGTGAACAAACGGCAAAGGAAGCCCTTTCTCTGTGTGTCTCTCTCTCTCACTGTCCACTCTGCCTGTCAAAAAATAAATAAAATAAAACAAAATTAAAAAAAATAAAAAAAATAAGTTTATAGCAATAAGTGTGTATATTAAAAAAAGAAAGATTTCAAACACTCAATCTAAAGATGCAGCACAAGGACTTAGAAAACGCCAAACCCAAAATTAGTAATCAATAAGAAATTACAAGGCTCAGAGCACAAATATATGAAATCAAAACTAAAAGTAAAATTACAAAAGAGAAAAAATGCTATTAAAAATAAGCAAAATAGCCAAAATTTTAGCCAGAGTAGCGAAGAAAAAAAATGAGAAAACACTCAAATAAATAAAATTACTGGTGAAAAAAGAGACATTACAATTGATACCACAGAAAAACAAGGATCATAAGAAACTACTATGAACAACAATACTACAGATTGGTAAACCCTGAAGAAATGAGTCAATTCCTTGATACATACAACTTATTGAGATTGAATCAAGATAATATAGAAAATCTAAGCAAGTCAACAATAAATGAAATTGAAGCAATACTTAGAAGTTCAGGAACTAACAGTTTTATAGCTGAGCTCTACAAAAAGAAGAGCTAACTCTAATACTTCTCAAACTATTTGAAAATAATTTCATCGCAAACTTATTTTTGAGGTCAACATTACTCTAATACAAAAAGTAAAGAAAAGCACAACAAAAAAAGAAAACTACAGAATAATATCCTTGATCAACATAGATACAAAAATCCTCAACAAAACACTAGAAAGCAAAATCTAATAGCACATCAAAAAGATTATATATACCATAATCAAATGGGGTTTATACCAGGTATGCAAGAAGGATTCAACATTTGTGAATCAATAAACGTAATACATCACATCAACAGAATGAAGAACAAAAACAATATGATGATCTCAATAGGCACAGAAAAGGAATTTAATAAGATTCAATACCCTTTCATGAATTTCAATGAATTAGGTATAGAAGGAACATACCTCAAAATAATATAGAATATAAATGGCAAACCCACAGCTGGTATTATACTAAATGTGGAACAACCGAAAGCATTGCCCCTAAGATATGGAACAAGACAAGATGTCCATTTTCACCACTCTTATTCAATATATTATTGAAAGTCTTAGAAAGAGCAATTAAGAAAGAGAAATAAACAAGGGATAATTCCAAAATCGCCAAAAAACTGTTAGGACTGATAAACCAATTCAGTAAAGTCACAGTTTACAAAATCAACATGCCAAAAAAAGTAGCATTTTTTAAAAATATTTGTTTATTTATTATTTATATAGAATTCTTTCATCTACTGGTTCATTCCCCAAATGGCTGCAACAGCTCCAGGCTGGTCCAAAGTCAAGAGCCAGGAGCTTCTTCTGGGTCACGCATGTGGGTGCAGAGGCCCAAGGATGTGGACCAACTTCCACTGTTTTCCCAGGCTTGTTAGCAGAAAGCTGGATCAGAAATGGAGCAGCCAGATAGAAGTGGTACCCAAATGGGATGCCAAAGCCGCAGGTGGAGACTTTACCTGCTACCCTACAGCACCAGTCAGTAGCATTTTTATACAACAATAATGGCATTGCTGTAAGAGAAATAAAGAAAGCAATCCCACTCACAATAGCTATAAAAATACTTAGGAATAAATTTAACCAAAGAAATGAAAGATCTCTATAATGAAAATTATAAAACATTGAAGAGGGCCGGTGCTGTGGCTCACTTGGTTAATCCTCCGCCTGCGGCGCCAGCATCCCGTATGGGCGCCGGGTTCTAGTCCCACTTGCTCCTCTTCCCCGTATGGGCGCCGGGTTCTAGTCCCACTTGCTCCTCTTCCAGTCCAGCTCTCTGCTGTGGCCCAGGAAGGCAGTGGAGGATGGCCCAAGTACTTGGGCCCCTGAACCCACATGGGAGACCAGGAAACTCCTGGTCCTGGCTTTGGATCGGCACAGCGCCGGCCATAGCATCCATTTGGGGGGTGAACCAATGGAAGGAAGATCTTTCTCTCTGTCTCTCTCTCTCTCACTGACTAACTATCTGTCAAATAAATAAATAATTAAAAAACATTGTAGAAATAATAAAGGACACAAAAAAATGGAAAATGATCCATGTTCATGGATTGGGAGAATTAATGTTGTTAGAATGTCCATATTACTTGGCCGGCGCTGCGGCTCGCTAGGCTAATCCTCCGCCTTGCGGCGCCAGCACACCGGGTTCTAGTCCCGGTTGGGGCGCCGGATTCTGTCCCTGTTGCCCCTCTTCCAGGCTGGCTCTCTGCTGTGGCCAGGGAGTGCAGTGGAGGATGGCCCAGGTGCTTGGGCCCTGCACCCCATGGGAGACCAGGAAAAGCACCTGGCTCCTGGCTCCTGCCATCGGATCAGCACGATGCGCCGGCCGCAGCGTGCCGGCCGCGGTGGCCATTAGAGGGTGAACCAACGGCAAAGGAAGACCTTTCTCTCTGTCTCTCTCTCTCACTGTCCACTCTGCCTGTTTAAAAAAAAAATGTCCATATTACTTAAAACAATATTCAGATTCAATATAATTCCCCACCAAATATCAAAGACATGCTTTGCCGAAACAGAAAGGAGAATTCTAAAATTCATATGGAACCACAAAGGACACAGAATAGCTAAAGTGATTTAAAGCAAATAAATAAATAAATAAAACAAAGCTGAAGGAATCACAGTACCTGATTTCAGAGCTTATTATAAAGTTATTGTAATTAAAAAAAGCTTTGACTTAAAAACTGATACATTGATCAATAGAACAGAGAACTCAAAAATTAATCCCTGTACACACAGCCAATTAATTTTCAACAAAGGAGATACAGACATATATTAGAGAAAGGTAGTCTCTTCTATAACTGGTGTTGATGAAGCTGGATATACACATGCGGAAAAATGAAGTTAGAACCTTACCTCTCACTCTATATAAAAATAAACTCAAAATGGGTCAAAGACCTATAGGCAAGACTTGAACCTATGACCTATTGAGAGGAAACACTTCAGGATATTTGTGTAGACAATGATCGTTTTGGAAGTAAGACCACAAAAGCACAGGAAGTAAATGAAAATATAGATAAATGGGATTATATGAAACCCAGAATTTTCTGCACAGCAAAGGAAACAATAGCAGAGTGAAGATACAATCAACAGAGTGGGAGAAAATAGTTACAGTCTATTTACCTCCCAAAGGATCAATATGTGGGATATATAAAGAACTCAAAAAGCTCAACAACAAAAATGAACCAATAGTTATGAAATGAGCAAATTGAAACCACCATGATATGACCTTACCCCAGTAACGGTGCTGCTCGTCATGGGGCAGCAGGTCCGATAGAGCTCCTCAGGGCCAGCCTGGGGAGCTCAGGGGCCGAGCGGGATGATGAGTGTCGGCAAAGGAACCACACCTGAGCCAGGAGATCAGTCAACGTCCAGCGCACAGCCAGGTTCTCGACTTTATTGGGAGGGGGGAAAAGCTTTTATAGACACAGAAACGGGGCTGTCCAGGGCACAAGGGAACCGAGCCAACCAGCTGAAAGGTAAGGCAAGACAGGAGCCGGGCACGCCCCCTCAAGGGCCAATCACAGCCGAGGACACATACTGTCCACGAATACGGAAGTTTCCTGTCAGGCTAGGTACCTCCCCCGGGGGCCATCTTGGATTGTTGGAAACGCTGAGTCACTGGGATGAGGAAGTGCGGCAAACTCGAGCAAAGGCTTAGCGGCCTTGTGGAGCAAAGGCTTAGCAACTTTGTTTCCTTTTCTATTGGAGCCCCCCCCCCCCATAAGGGTGCCAACAGAAAGGAAGAACAAAAGTAATAAATGCTGGTGAGGAGGTGGAGACATGGGAAGTATTTTTTTTTAAAGACTTATTTATTGATTTGAAAGTCAGAGTTACACAGAGAGAGAAGGAGAGGCAGAGAGAGAGAGAGAGAGAGAGAGAAAGTCTTCTATCTACTGGTTCACTCCCTCATTGGTTGCAACGACTGGAGCTGCACCGATCCGGAGCCAGGATCCAGGAGCTTCTTCCGGGTCTCCCGCAGGGGTGCAGGGGCCCAAGGACTTGGGCCATCTTCCACTGCTTTCCCAGGCCACAGCAGAGAACTGGATCAGAAGTGGAGTAGCCAGGACTCAAGTCAGTGCCCATATGGGATGCCGGCACTGCAGGTGGTGGCTTTACTCACTATGCCACAGCACCAGCCCCGACACAGGAAGTCTTATACACTGTTTGGGGAATGTAAATTAGTATAACCACTTAAAACAGTATGGAGATTCCTTAAAACCCGGAGACAGAACTGCCACATGATCCAGCAATCCCCCTACAGACATACATACAATGGAATATCACTGAATTGTAAAACAAAGGGAATATTTTTAAGATTTATTTATTTATTTGAGATGCAGAGTTATAGACAGAGAGAGGGAGAGACAGAGAGGTCTTCCATCTACTGGTTCACTCCCTAAATGGCCATGTGAAGCCAGGAGCCAGGAACTCCATATGGATCTCTCACTTGGGTGCAGCGGCCCAAGCACTTGGGCCATCTTCCACTGCTTTCCCAGGTCATTAGTAGGGAGCTAGATTGCAAGTAGAGCAGCTGGGACTCAAACCAGTGCCCATATGGGATGCTGGCTCCACAAACGGAGCCTAAATCTACCATGCTACAGCACCAGCCCCAGTGAATGAAACCTTGCAACTCTGCTAGGTGAAATAAACCAGAAGCAGACAGACAAATACCCTATGTTCTCTTTCATATTTGGAAGTTTAAAAAAAACTCAATCAGAACACACAATAGAAGTTACTAGAAATTAAAAGGGGCTGGGAGGCAGGGGACTGCAGGAGGTTGAATAATGTTACCAATCCCAGTTGGATAGAAGAAACATTTCCAGTGTCACACAGCATGGTGTGGCAAGTCACAAGGCTCCAATCATAAAGACAAGACAAAGAAGGGGAAGTGTTAATTACCCAGGTTTGATCAGTCTATGTTGCATACTATGTTGACATGTTACTCTGTACTCCATAAGTAAGTACAATATTGCTAGTCAAAACCATTTTAATGTATTAAAAAATAAATTAACAAGTGATATCTGGCTTCTCAGGGTACTCTTTCCTTCTTTGATTTTAACAGATATTTTTAGCCAAGGACGCAGTTTTCTATCTAGATACTATTTCTCAGCCTTCCTTACAGGTAAGTGGCCATGTGACTAAGTTCTTTTCAAGAGAATAAGAAAAGGGATGGGCATTTAGCACAGTGGTCTAATCACTTCTGAGGATGCCTGCATTCCCTATCAGAGTGCCTGGTTTGAGTCTGAGTTACTCTTTCTGAACCAGCTTCCTGCCTTGGGAGGCAGCATGTGATAGCCTAAGTACTTGGATCGTTGCCACCCACATGGGAGACCTTGATTGAGTTCCAGCTTCCTGGATTTGCAGGCATTTGGGGGTGTGAATCACTAGATGAAAGATTCTCTTTCTCGCTCACTTTCTCCCTTTCAAATAAAATGAAAATATTATTATAGGGGAATATGGGCAGAGTGACATGTGAAATATTTGTATTGCTTAAATAAACAAAAATGACTTGCCCTGAGTTGTCTCTTTCCCTTTGTGCATGGAATGGAGCACAGGTATGTACATAAACTATTGTGGCCAAGAATAGAGAATATAGGGAATGGAAGTACCTGATTCTCCATGCTGAGGAGAAATCTCTATCTTGGTTGGACACCCTTAATTTTTGGTCCTATTCTTTTTTTTTTTTTTTTTTTTTGACAGGCAGAGCGGACAGTGAGAGAGAGAGAGAGAAAGAGAGAGAGAGAGAGAAAGGTCTTACTTTTGCCATTGGTTCACCCTCCAATGGCCGCCGCAGCTGGCACGCTGTGGCCAGCACATCGCGCTGATCCGATGGCAGGACACAGGTGCTTCTCCTGGTCTCCCATGGGGTGCAGGGCCCAAGGACTTGGGCCATCCTCCACTGCACTCCCAGGCCACAGCAGAGAGCTGGCCTGGAAGAGGGGCAACCGGGACAGAATCCGGCGCCCCGACCGGGACTAGAACCCGGTATGCCGGGGCTGCAAGGCGGAGGATTAGCCTAGTGAGCTGCGGCGCCAGCCTCAATGTTTTTAATAATGCATATAATCTTGTGACTGTTAGAGTGATATTTCTAGGAAAAAGTGATTTTTTTTAAGATTTACTTATTTATTTGAAAGTCAGAGTTACACAGAGATAGCGAGAGAGAGAGAGAGAGAGAGGTATCTTCCATCCACTGGTTTACTCCCCTGTTGGCCGCAATGGCTGGAGCTGTGCTGATCAGAAGCCAGGAGCCAGGAGCTTCTTCCGGGTCTCCCATGCAGGTGCAGGGGCCCTAGGACTTGGGCCATCTACTACTGCTTTCCCAGGCCACAGCAGAGAGCTGGATCTGAAGTGGAGTAGCCGGGACTCAAGCCAGTGCCCATATGGGATGCTGGCACTTCAGGCCAGGGCGTTAATCTGCTGCACCACAGCGCCGGCCCCAGAACGAGTGATACTTAAACTTACTATTCTCAATATTCCTTTACATTAAAAACTTATTGAGGATCCCAGTGGTATTTTGTTAATTTGAATTATGTCTGGTATTATGTACTTGAAAATAAAACTGAGTTATCCTAAAAGTGATTATTAATTTATTCAAAATGGCAATAATAAACCCTTCATGTGTTACCGTAACTAGAATATTTTAATGAAAAAGTCATTATATTTTTCTTTTTTTTTTCTTTTTTTTTTTTTTTTTTTTTTATTGACAGGCCGAGTGGATAGTGAGAGAGAGAGACAGAGAGAAAGGTCTTCCTTTTGCCATTGGTTCACCCTCCAATGGCCGCCGCGGCCGGCGTGCTGTGGCTGGCGCACCGCGCTGATCCAAAGGCAGGAGCCAGGTGCTTCTCCTGGTCTCCCATGGGGTGCAGGGCCCAAGCACTTGGGCCATCCTCCACTGCCTTCCCGGCCACAGCAGAGAGTTGGCCTGGAAGAGGGGCAACCGGGAAAGAATCTGGCACCCCGACCAGGACTAGAACCCGGGGTGCCGGCGCTGCAAGGCAGAGGATTAGCCTATTGACCTGCGGCGCCAGCCTATATTTTTCAAAATAAAATTATAGTTAGTGAAAATAACAACATTATTCTACATTTTTGAAATCTCTTCAATGTCTGATTTAACTGACTACAACTAGACTATCATATCTGCTTCTGCATTTACTCCTTTGCAATATGTTCCCTTGGTTAAAACACTGTACATAAAGAATGCAAAGACCTTACCAGACACCTCACCAATGAAGATACACAAGTAAGCACAGGAAGGGAAGCTTCACATCACAGGCACTTAGCATTGCATACCAGGAAAATGCAAATTAAAGCAATAATGAGATACCAATGACACACCTATTAGAATCGTCAAATCCTGAACAGTGACAACACCAAATCCTGCTAAGGATATGGAGTAACAGGAGCTCTTATCCATGTTGGTGGGGATGCAAAATGGCACAGAAGATAGTCTGGCAATTTCTTACAAAATGAAACATATTCTTCCCATACCAGAAATTGTTCTCCTTTGCATCTACCCAAAGGAGCTGAAAATTTATGTCCACACAAAAACCCGCACAGAAAGAAAATAACCAAGATATCTTTCAGCATGGGAATTGATATATAAGCTGTGGTAAGATCCAGACAATGAGATCACATTCATCATTAAAATAAATAACAAATGAGCAATCAGACCATGAAAGTCATAGAAGGACCTGAAATAGATATTGCCAAGTGAAAAAAAAAACTGAAAATATTACATAGCATATGATGCCAAAAATATGACATTCTGCAGGAGGCAGAATTATAGAGACAGTTCAAAAAAAAGTCACTGGTTACCCAGGGGTGTGGGCTGGGCATGTGAGGATGAGGATGAATGTGTAGATCACAGAAGATTTTCAGGGCAATGGCAATACCCTGTGCAATACTACAACGGTGGATATGTGTCCTTAGCCACATAGCCCATATGGGCATATGTGGTCATATGCCCATACCCATATAATGTGCAGCACCCAGAAAGGATTCTGCTGTATGCTATGAACTCTGGTGATAACAAGGTGTCAGTGCAGGGTCACCCATTGTAGCAAATGGCCCACTCGGGAGAAGGCTGTTGATAATGAACGGAGTTATGTATGTACCAGTCTAGGGGGGTTATGGGCATTATTTTGACCTTCCTTTCAATTTTGCTGTGAAACTAAAACCGCTTTAAATTTTTAAGCCTTTAAAACCAACAAATAAACATGCTCACACGCCTACAAGCTATCCATAAGGCAGAAATTCACCTTTACCCTCTGAGAAGTTTTTGGTTGGGCCTGAAAATTAAATTGATGTAGACTGATTAATAAGAGAAATTCACTGAGTTTAAGTTTTACTGGACATGATGGCTCTCATAAAGAAATGAAGAATCAAGGAAGTAGGAAAATCTCAGTGCTTTCCTATTAGGTTGAACAAAGAGAGGCAGTGTGGAGACGTCCACGATGAGAGGTGGATAATTGAATTCAACTTCTGTTGGCACAGATGTCTCTGAAGTTCAACTTCAAGGCCCTGGTGATGGACATGTTACTTTCACTGCCTGCTGTAGACTGAATGTTTGTTTCCCTCCAAAATTCCTATGCTGAAGTCAAATCCTCAGTGTGAGGATATTTGGGACTGGGGGCCTTGGGAGGTTATTACATCACAAGGGCAGACCCCCATGTATGAAATTAATATATAAATTAATGTCCTCATGGGGCCATCATTGTGGCCTAGCAGGTAAAGCCACCACCTGCGATGATGCTGGCATCCCATATGGGTGCCAGTTCATGTCCTGACTGTTCCAGTTCTGATCCCAGCTCTGTGCCAATGGCCTGGGAAGGCAGCTAAGGACGGCCCAAGTGCTTGGGCCCCTTCTACCCATGACAGAGACCTGGATGAAGCTTCTGGCTCCTGGCTTCAGCTCAGGACCAGCCCTGGCCTTTGAAGCCATCTGGGGAGTGAACCAGTAAATAGAAAATCTCCATCTCTTTTGTCTCTCCCCACCTCTCTGTAACTCTAGCCTTCAAAAAAATAAATAAATTGTCATTAAAAATTTTAAGATACCTCACTCAGAGTGCATCCTCACTGCTTTTGCCACATGAGACTCTAGAAGGAAGACTGTTGTCTCTGAACCAGGAAGCAGGCCCTAACCAGACTCCGCGACTCCCTGGATTACAGACCTCCTAGCTTCCACGACCGCGAAAAATAAACTTGGTTAACCATTCTTTAAAATGCAACTCATTTTTTGAAACAGGGCAAACATCTTCCAAATAAGGATTGTATCAATGAACTTTTGGTACTCAGTTGTTTTAGACTCCACTCCCCAGCCTAGCACTTGGTTGGGATCTTTATCCTACACATGACTTTGTAATGTTGTGCATTGATCATGTGGAATCATGGTTCACTGACTTATGAGAATCTTCCAAATGTTGACATATGTCATTATCCAATACAAGAATGTCACATTTGGGGCTGGTGCTGTGGTACATCAGGTTCAAGCCCCAGCCTGCAGCACTGGCATCCCATATGGGTACCAGTTCTAGTCCGGCTGCTCCACTTCCAAGCCAGCTCCCTGCTAATCCACCTGGGAAAGCAACAGAGGATGGCCCAAGCATTTGGACTCCTGCACCCAAGTGGGAGACCCAGAAGAAGCTCCTGGCTCCTAGCTTCAGATCAGCCCAGCTCTGGCTGGCCGTTGAGGGCATTTGGGGAGTGAACCAGTGGATGGAAGACCTCTCTCCCTGTCTCTACCTCTCTCTCTAATTCTGTCTTAGAAAAAGAAAAAGAGAAGAACATCACGTTTAATATCACTACCACTTTCATCAGAAAAGTCTCCGCCATGTATTGGGAGAATGTCATGCTCATAGTTTTTGGTAGAAATTTTCCAAAACATTAGTTTTTATTTGAAACTGGGGTTTTATCATGGGCAACATAAAGTAAATTAATTCCATTCAAGTGTAGGTCTGTTTTGTTTGTTTTGCAAACCATCTCTGCCAAATGCACAGTCTGAATGAATATAGTTTGTCAATCTTTCTCTTTTTTTTTTTAACTAAAAGTGGTGCACTGTGAAGATCTCTGACTCAACTCAGTCGCAGGGCTGCTCTTCCTAGAGACAGTCACTTTACACATGGAACTCCACAGAGTTCACAGAAAATGTAATTAAGAGATAAATTTATTTCAGCACAAAAAATTTTGAATTCAGGCACAGGTTTTTCATATGGGTGCCAGTTCCTGTCCTGTCTGCTCTACTTCCAATTTGGCTTCCTGCTAATGGTCTGGGAAAAATAGCAGAAGATGGCCCAAGAGCTTGGGCTCCTGCCAGTCACATAGGAGACCCAGATGAAACTCCTGGCTCCTGGGATTGGCCTGGCCCAGCCCTGGTGTTTGTGGCCATCAAGGGAGTGAACTGGCAGGTGGAGGATCTCTCTCTTTCTTTCTGTCTCTCTCTCTCTCTCTCTCTCTCTCACTCTCTCTATGTAATCCTGAAATAAATAAAAATAAAATAGAATAACATATATTCAAAGATTAAGATTTAATAAATAACGTTTGTTACCTCATGGAGGCCATTTTTCACAGTGGAGATTAATTTTTTAGTGTCTTTTATTTTCATAGTGAGGGCATGTTGGTGATAGACTGGTAGGGCTTGATGCCGCTGTTTTGATTCTCATTAAATTGCCAGCGGTCTTACTGTTTTTTTTTTTTCACATTAGTAGAAATTTCACCAAATTATTACAAAAAATAATTTTCATTCCCCAATCCCCCTAAAAGTCTTTCAGAGACCCCTAGGAATCTGTGGCCCACACTTGGAGAATTTCTGCTGGGAACAAATACACAAACAAAATACAGCAACCAAAAGGTATTTCACAATGACTAACAGCCTTTGTTTATGTTTCTTAAGCACAGTGAGACAAACATTTCTACCACAATGCTCCTCCAAATCATGCTCCCCTTCCAGCCAGAGTGGCAGGTTGGAACTACGGTGTCCTTGTGCTGTTCTCTCCAGCTCCCTAAAGCTCCCTCTCTAATCAAGGCCCAAGATCTTTTAATCATTTTACCTCTTACCTGTTCTCATCTTAAAGGCTCAAAATAGCTGGTTCAGAGGTGGGGGGATAAAGAAGAAGCAGTAAAATGCACTCACTGCCTTGTACAAGCCAGAACAAGGCATCTTTTGTGGCATTTGGAAGGCAGAAGAAAGGACAGACATTAGTCCACCAGCAGTGGCTGGAGCTCCTAGGTTGGTAACGTGGAGTTTAGATCTGCCTTCCTTCTGTAAGCAGCTGCTCCTGGATTTCCCAGTCTCCACAAAGCCGGCACATGGGTTTCCATGAACCTGTTCCTCTAGTCCTCCTTCTAATTCTGTAAGCTTGGCATTTGCTTGGTATTTAAACATCCCTTCCTGTCACAAGCTAGAGAGGCAAACACTTTCCTGGTTTGGTTGTAGAAGTGGTTCCATGAGCAGAAACCCAAAGAAAGGAATCTGGGATTAAGTAATCTGACCTTGCTAGACTGAAAGTGATGACGGCCTCACCACCAGTGAAAAATGCAACACTAGTGATCTGTGGAAAGCAGTTCTGCAATGAAGTGTTCATTGTAGAGAAGCCATTGAGAGACTGCTATTACAATAGCATTTTTGCAGGAAATAAGGACTGTGACGGTTGTGCAATGAGTTGGCTGTTTCTAAATAAGAGGGTAGATTTTCAAATTCTCATCTTAAGGCAGTCAGAGCCATAGAGCATCTAGGACTGCCCTAAAAATACCTCTTATAGCCATATGGCTAATGTATAAAATTTCTTTTCATCCTGTAGGTTGGATAATTATAACCCAAACGGAATTCACAAACTTGCCAGGTCTCTTATATAAAAGTTAGGGCATTGATTGGGAAAGAATAAAAATTGGAATGAGGACATTTGGGTGGATTTCAGAGTTACTGAGAATCAGGAACTTCTAAATCCTACTGATCTTCCCCTTCTTCCCTACTCGGAATTCCTCCCCCTAACTTAAAGATGCTCAACAATGACCTTCCACAGGAAGCAGTCAGGCTGTACCTCCTCCACTTCTTTCCACCCTTAGACTCAAAAACTAGTGTCAGATGCCAGGAGAAGCTGGGAAGATAAAGAGAGACCCAGGAGGACATAAAGTCCACACCAGAGAGTTGCAGGACACACATCAGAAACCTGGTATCGTTTGTGAGAACGGCGATCTAATGGTTTCAGACATGAGAGAAAGAAACCTAAGTTTAGAAATGGCCAAATTTGTTAATGTGGGTGCAGTTACCATAGATGGTAGATTCAATATTTAAATTGAGTGGCTGGGACTATCTCTAAACAAGGAGTTTGTCCAACTGCTCAACTAAAACCAGGCTCCAACAGTGGCCTTCATGGCATGGAGTTGATAACAGAAGTAGAAGCCCAATAGATTAGAAAGAAAAAGTCGTTGATGTGGCTCAGTCAGCTGGAACTTTGGCACTAATCCTTTCTAAGGTCCCAAGGAGAGCACAGAGGACACACCATCATGTAGACATTGAGAAATGTATGACAGTACCCTTGAAAAGCTCAGTGGTATCCTCCCTTTCACAGATGAGGGACAACCGTGTGATATGATTCCATCAGATGCACTACCATAAGCTACAGAGACAATAGACAGCATCCAGCCACCAGAGGAGGTGGCCAAGGTTACTGTGCTAAGTTACATGTCAGAATCCTGATCCAAACACGCCGTTGTCCACAGAGTTCTTGGTGGCTACTTTTTAGGCTCATAATGTTCCTGAGTCTGACAAAGACTGTCAGCCCAGTAAAGTCTCCAATTACTTGTAAAGTTAGATGATAATTATAGCTGGTAGACAAATACCTGGCTTAAATAGCCATAATGGAGAGTCATGAACTCTCACCAGTCCTCAGACCTAAGCTAATTTAATAGGATGCTTTCAAAGAAAGGGAAGCAGAGAACTCTTAAGGAAGAACCCAATCTGTGAACAACTAATAATCTCTAGGGAACCCCAAAATTTTAGAATCTACCAGTTGGAGCGAGAACTTGGCAACGTCTGATAATAGATGGGGTTTGGCTTGAATCTCTCCCAGTGGTCCAAGTGGGTCTGTAAGCCTACCTCATGCGTCCAGTTTCCAAAATCAAAGTAGAATCCCTACTTCCTGACCCCTGAAGTGAGGGCTGGGAAGGATGAAGGGGAAGCCTCTAAAGCTTTCCTCTTTCTATCAAAGCAATCCATTTATAATAATCCTACAAGCCTGTAGGATTCTGAGATTAATATCATCACCTAAAAATTGAAAATTACAAGGGTGGTGATTTTGAGCACATTCACATAAATCTCCCCTGCTTGTTTTATGCAGAAGACAGATTAATACTGGAGAACAACAGTGGGTTTCTATAAACCTAATCAGGCTGTGACTCCTGTTACAACAGTTGCCTCAAATGTGCCATCCTTTCTGGAGCAAATCAGTGGATCCTCTGGCATCAGGTGTGGCATTCTTTATCTGGCAAACATTTTGTTCTCTGCACCAATTTATAATGGCCACTTGTTGCAAATGAAAAATCTGTATTACGCTTCTGACAAATCCAGAAGAGAATTACAGTGCAAACCGTGGGTGTTTCAGAGCAAAGCTGTGTTCTCTTCCACAGATAATTCTCTTTTTGAGGAATAACTTCTGATATACTACTGGACCCAAGTAGATACTGATGACTGAGGATGGTCCATCAAGCACTGCACAGCTGAGTCTTTCATCACCCTCTGGGAATTATCTCATGCCACAGACGTGCGCAGGTTCACTTCATAATCAAGAGGAAGTAATGCAAACACGATCGCACCCAGCCAGACTCTGAAGATGCAAACTGAGTGAGCCCTTGGCTCAGATGCCCACGACACCTGCTCCTGCTGCTTTGTCACCCCTCCCTGACCTACCCTTCAGCCCGATGACCAGCGGGCTGGAAAGAAGCCATGCGGGCCTGATTCTGCGATGGTTCTGCGCACTGTATGACATGACCCTGTAGTTACTGAGATGAATCTATGCACTGTATTGCACAAGCTTTCTCCAAGGCTGGCCCTGGAGAGCATCATGAACTTTGTGTAGGATGGTGTAGCAAGAAGCCACCAAAAGGCTGGGAAAAGACTCTCCCCTTAGTCTTCCTGATACTGCCAGCCAACACTGTGCTTTATGTACCAGAACTGAAGGCTCAGGGATTAACTCCTCGCTGTCTACTCACCGATAGCCACTAAATGCTCTCCCACCTTCCAGGGCTTATTCAAGATGGTGCTTGTCTCTCCTACCCACAATGCCGTCACCCAACTGAAGCTTTCCCAGATTTCCCACAACTCATCACTGTCCCCTTTTTTATTCTTGTAGAATGTCTTAAGTCTCTTTCCTCTCTCTTGGGCTCCAGTCTCTATACAAGGGACTTAAAATTCAACTGCTTATAGAGATACAGCAGGTGGGCTTAAAGGGTGACAAGGGCCTAGTAGTTGTTCACTAAATACATTGCACTATTTTTATTTCTTGAAGGGAATATGCTGCCCCGTATTTTTCTTCAGACATGATTCTTTGGACCTTCGATTCCTCACTTCTGTTCTAGATATAGGCACAAAAAATCTTTCTCTAACATTTATTTCAAGTGGCTAGTAAGACTCAACATTGATGTCAGGAAGAGAGAGGAGCTGGTCAGGACTATGGCAAAGTCTAGTTTGGTTTCGCCCAGTGACAACCAGAAAGAAAAAGAACCTGCAGGCAAGACTGGGCTCCCAGCCAAGCATCAGCAACTTCTACCCCTGGGGCCATGAGTTCCTTCAGGGCAAGAATGGACCTCACACACAGTGTAAAAGAGCTCAGGGCCATGACCAGCACTTACTGTCTTCTCATTAAATATGTGTTACCTTTGGTGAAGTTTTTAAAAATCAAAAATAGAGTACTGCCTAATTCTACAGCCAGAAATCCTAAGAGAGTCTCTTTTTTTTTACCTTTGTTGCTAAGAATATATCCAAAAGTTTGTTGACAAAAATAGAATCAAAAACCTGAGTTTATTTTGGTCCAAAAAAAAAAAAAAAAAAAAAACCCTGAAATTCAGGTGCAGTTTTTTCATAATAGTCATTTCCCATGAACTTTTTGAAGTTCTCCTGTACTAGAGCCCAGCATAGCATCTGCACACAGAAGCTCAAACATGTTTTCAGTTGTGGAAGGGAAGTGCAGCAAGTGCCCACTAATGACTCGATTTGGTCTTGCTTATAAGATAAGAGGCGAGATTATCTCCTAAGATACAGGGTAGGAAACATGAGGCTGAGGACTTTGATAAAGAGAATTCGGTCAAGATCTTGAATGCTGCCTGTGGGGACGTGTAGTGGAGCAGCTGAGTGATTCCTGGGCAGGAACGCGGAAGTGCGTGAACCTGAGCCCCCAGGGCGCTTGGTGACGCAGTGGTCCTGCGTCTCAGTGAGGCTTGAGGCTGTGCTGCGCCAGGTGCACCTTGTCGGGAAGGCTGCTGACTTCACAGTGCTTGCTTGGAACATGGTTTCCAGTGTCCACACCCTTCAGAGCCATAACGCCAGGGCACCTTGAAAAGTCTGTGGAAAAATAGAGCTAAAAGAGAAGTTTATTTTGCTGCAAGAAAGGTTTGAAATCCATTTGGAATTTTTTCATAATATGCATTTTCCAGGAATTTTTTTGAATATCATTGTGCATAGAGTTTTGCAGGAAGCCAAAGAATGCACTTAAATTTTAAATTTTGCCATTTGAAAAATCGCCCAGTTATATGTTTTCAAAGATTAATAACTCAAAACAGCTATATTTTAAAAAGAAAATTAGCAACTAGTGTTTACTTTGGGAAGCAAATAAATAACAGATGCATATCAATTCATGTACTACACTACTGCTATATAATGTGATTTTAAAAATGAAGATAAGAACTATTTTAGATAAACTTCAAAAAAAGACTGAAAATTTGCTGAGTCAATATCAAGTTGCACCCAGTTTGTTAAAAAAAAAATCAATGGTGAATAGTATCTGTTAAATTATGATGCCTTACATCAAGTGATGTATTTATTTTGTTCAATATAATGAAAACATTCTTGGAAAATTTTACTACATGTTAAATTATGCATTTAAAATTTAGAACAATGGCAATATTTTATTATGCATATATAAAATGCATGTGAATTTGAACAACATTTAGAATTTAGACAATTTAGCAAGTAAAACTTTAGTCCCAAAATGTCATTTAGTAAGGTTTTAGTTCTTATGTCTTTGAGCTAACCAGCTCATCCAGACTCCCCATCACACATTCCTAATTTTATCCTGGATGAACAAGAATCTATTCAATTATGCACAGAATTATGTAATAGCTCTTAGCATATGAACTTAGGTCTGAGCGTTTAACATCCCACAACAGTGATACTATCTTATAACTATTCCCACACATTTTATAAATTCTTGTTCTTTTAATAAATCAATATCTATAGAGTGCTTACTCTGTGTTGGACACTGTAGGTATAAGGATTCTATCAGTGAACAGACAGAAAATCAGCCCACCTAGAGTTTAAATTCTAAACAATTGTGATATTAATTTTTTATTGCCTCTGCATGTTAGGCATTCTGAAATAATAATAATACTCATATAATTATGTATGATTTTTATTTATTTTAAGAAAGCTTTGATTTAATGAATGCAAATTTCATAGGTACAACTTTAGGAATACAGTGGTTCTTCCCTCCATACCTGCTCTCCCGTCCCCACTCCCATCCTACCTCCTGCTCCCTCTTCCATCCCATTCTTCTTTAAGATTCATTTTAAGTTAACTTTATATATAGAAGACCAACTCTATACTAAGTAAAGATTTCAATAGTTTGCACCCCCTGCACACACGAAGTACTGTTTGAGAACAAGTTTTGCAGTTAACTCTCATAGTACAACTCATTAAGGACAGAGGTTCTACATGGGGAGTAAGTGCACCGTGACTCCTATTGTTGATTTAACAACTGACACTCTTATTTATGATGTAGTAATCACCCAAGGCTCTTACTGTGAGCTGCCAAGGCAATGGAAGCCTTTTGAATCCATAAACTCCATCAGTATTTAGACAGGGCTGTAACAAAGTAGAAGTTCTCTCCTCCCTTCAGAGAAAGGTACCTCCTTCTTTGATGGCCCCTTCTTTCCACTGGGGTCTCACTCACAGAGATCCTTCATGTAGGTTTTTGTTTTGTGTGTGTGTGTGTGTGTGCGTGCATTGTGTGTGTGTGTTTTTGTGTTTGTGTTTTTTTGTGGGGTTGTTTTTTTTTTTTTTTTTTTTGCCACTGTGTCTTGGCTTTCCATGCCTGAAATGCTCGCACGGGCTTATCAGCCAGTCCAGAGTGTCTTAAGGGCTGATTCTGAAGTCAGAGTGCTGTTTAGGGCATTTGTCATTCTATGAGTCCGCTGTGTGGACTGCTTCCCACGTTGGAATAGCCTCTCCTTTTTAATTCTATCTATTGGTATTAGCAGACAGTTGGTCTTATTTATGTGATCCCTTTGACACTTAATCCTATCTATATTATCAAATATAGATATGATCACTTAATATGATCACTTACCATATAAGATGGCATTATTACCACCCAGCTTAATGGGATTTGGAATCCCATGGCAAGTTTTTAGCTTTACTCTTAGTCCATGGGAATGTGTGCATGGCTGTGCATCTTCTCTCTCTCTTATTCTCACTATTATTTTCTACTGGGATCTATTTTCAATTGACTTTATACACCTATGATTAAGTAAAGAGTTCAACCAATGGTATTAAGTAGAAAAAAAGAACAAAAATAAAATAATAAACTGTTATTCAACATAAAGTTCAGCGTTTAACTTTTTAAATTATTTTCAATTTTGTTTTCGTTTGATTTCCATACCTCCCTGGTCTTGAAGTGAGCTTGGCAGATGTTATAAATGAGGACACTGTGGATGATAGAATCTCAGGGCCAACATCAGAAGGCCTGACTAATCTCTCTCCAACCCACACAGTTGTGAGAGGACAAGAAAGAGACAGAGGCTAAATATGAGAACCTTGAGATAGTGGCCATGAGTCAAGGTGGAGAGAGAGAGAATATCCGTAGTATGTGGTTCTTCTTATTCCTGGTCCATTGGTTCATGGTAAACATGCACTTCTCCAGCCCCTTGAACTCAGGTAGGAGAACCTGAATGTCTTTTGCTGGTGATGGCTAAACAGGAGCCTTTCCCCTCACTGCAGTGGCTGTGGATAAGAGTTGAGGTGGAACCTCCCTCTCCCTGAGGCCCTGAAAGACCAGGAATAGTGTTACTCCTGCCAACCAGTTCCAGACTTGTGGGGTACATGAGAAATAAACATGTGTGACGTCAGACCCTTCAGAGTTGAGATTTGCAGTTTGGATGAAGTTTGCTTTACCTCATCTTGTTTTATTTTTGTTGCCACATCATAACCTAGTCTACCCTTATTTACAGAAATGATGGATTCTACTGACATCAGTTGGCCTGATTGTGTCATTTATTTCAGCTGTGTTCAGCAGCTCATGTACAGGGACGGAAGCAGACAACAGATTTGTGCGGGGTTGGGATTTTTGCCAGGTGATCTCAAGAGGATTCTAGGATTTGGGCAAGAAAGTGATTAAAATTGTGAAGCATGGATTCAAAGCTTGGTTGGGAGGTCAAGCAGGAGAAAGCCAATGAGCAAAGACAGAGTAGATTGGTCCAGGAGTGGATCATATGGAAGATCACTTATATAGCAAGTAAATGAACAGCCAAGCTTGCAACGTAGGGACTTTGGATTTAAGCCCAGGGTAGCTTTGTTAGAGATTTCTGAGAGTTCTGAAGGTCTGGCAAAATCTTCAAGTCATGACCAGGGATGAGATGTAAGTCAGGGAATGATTCAGAGAGCTGTCCCATGGACCCCAAAGGCCTGCCATGTGCACTGTGGGACAATGGTGGCAGGAGTCAGGGTGGAGACAGCCTGTGAGCTAGGTGCCACCGCTCATTAGTTGGTAAGTGGGGAGCAGCCACCCATGGAGACGGTGCTGAGTTGTCAGGGGCTTCACAGAAACAGTAGTTTTCCTTTTCTGGAGGCTCTGGACAGAAGCAAGTGGACTAGAGTTCCTGCCTTCCAAACCTGAGCCTCTCAGGGTGTGGGAGGGAAAAGTCAGCTCTCTCCAGAAGGCTGGGGACAAGCGGTTTTATAAGGTGACAACCAAAAAATAGTCTCTGAAGATGAAAAGGTTGAGGGAATGTTGCCGGAAGATGCTGGGGAGGGAGGGTGTGATTTGGGGCCACGGAAGAGGATCTTAAAGGCTCACAGAAAGAGTTGGCTGGATGTGGGGAGGAATGGGAGACTGGGCCAGGGAGAAGAAGGACAAAGTATTATCAGGATGCTTAGCCAACAACACATGGACAGAAGGCTGTCCTTGGCCAGTGCCCAAGGACAATCATTACTGGAGGCAGGGATGAATCAGGTGGCTCCAAGAGCTGTGGTAGAATAGCACATTCTCAGTATCTCTCGTGAGTAGCTAGACTCTGCGAATGACTTTCTTTTTTGCAAGCATGGGTTTCATACAGGCTCGAATCCTACACCTGTTGACAAAGATGAAACTGCTCTTTGTTTCCTCTGATCTCACAGGAAACACTCAGCAAAGTGTTGGGATTGTTTTGCTCTGGTTGCTAAAAGCTTCAGTCTCTGGAGTAGTGAGGCACGAGATGATTCATCGAAATCACTCATCTGTCAGATTTAAAAAAAAAGCTGTAATGATCGCCCAGGCTGCATTGATAGTTTTTCAGAGTTCTGAGTCAACGGCTCAGTCCCCTGCACCCTGGTCATCTAAATATCCAGTCTCTTCAAAGAGCGATGCATGTCACTGTCACAACTATCTCGCTTGTATGTGTGACCACTTCTTCGGGGCCTGGCTCTTCCTGGTCATTCCCAGTTTGTGGAGCTCCCCACCTCCAGAGAGTGACGTCAGAAAGGATGAGAGTGAAGCGGCAGGTTTTGAACCATTTATTCAGATCTCTGAAATGACAGTGTTGGGGAATGGCACCTCCTTCCTCTTCCATGGCAAGAAAGCAGAGGAGTTGCTTTGGAACTGCTCACCTTTGCAGAATCCAGAGGAAGTCATCTGATTGCCCATGGTCTGGGAAAGCTGAACCCCGGTAAGCTTTGGGATAGAACCTGGGGGTGATGGGGCCAGCAGGGCCACATCCAAGATGACTGTAGCTCCCTAACAGCTCATCAGACTCAGGGAACTCCCGGCCAGCGGGAGAGAAGGGCTCCCCATCATAGAGCTGTTCTGGGACACAGGAGGCATCATTCACCCTGCACACAACTGTAGAATCCCTCCTGTGTTACAGGCCCGGGCTGGGATTCCTTCAGCAAACCACGCTCTCACTGGGCAGAGCACACGGGTGCACAGAAGCTTGTGATGCTCTGTGGTGACTTCACAGGCAGGCCAGTAGGGAGACCCAGAGAAGAGGGGTCTCCCTCAGGGGAGTTCATGGAACCGAAACAACACTGAAGCCAGCATCTTCCATCTTCCTTCTGAGAAGCAGAGTAGCCAGTGAGCAAGGTGTTGCTACTTATTCTTTGGGACAGAGAAGGTCACATTCTGATCACAGATTGATGGTTGCATGGAGATCTGGGTACCCTTAGAGTACACGAGAGGAAAATTGGTACGGCAAGGCTCTAAATCCAGTCTCCAGCCTTGTCACCATTAATAAAGTCACCTACTTTTGTGTGCCTGCCACTCCCGAGCGGTGCGGGGCTGCCTCGGAATTGTTTTACTGATGTGTCGTTTTGTTCCTTTGAGTGCTCCATACTTTAGGTGCCAGTTCACCTTTTGCTCTCATAAAGGAGAGTCTGTAAAAAGAACAAGAGGAGTGGAGGAACCATCGGAACAGCAGCATATTGAAAAGGTCATGGCGGCACCATGTACTCCTTTAATTTCTAAATGTTGTAGGCATTGTAAGTCTCTTTGACACTCCATTCTTCTGACAAATATTAAAACTGAAGCGAGAAAGGGCACACATTATTTCATCTGCTTGTAAAACATGATGATAGAAGTAGGAAATGGTACCCAATTAATCCATTCCTTCTGTAGCATTTTCATTGGAAGCCTGGGTTGGGATTCTTCCTGCGAGAAAAAGTAGCCCAGTGGTGTTTACTATTATGATGCAAAAGGAAAATCTCACCCTTCTCGGTAAGCTGACATCAATGTGCATCTTCCTCTTGTCTTCCTATGTAAGAGGGATCTTTGTAAAGTTCACAGAATTGCCAGGTGTTTGGGCTAAGAGCTAGGAGGTTGCTCGGGATGCCCCCATCTGGTAATGGGAGTGCCTAGAGTCGAGTCCCAGCTTGCTGCTGATTCCAGCTACCTGCCACTGTGCACCCTGGAAGGCAGCAGGTACTCAAGTACTGCCATCCACGTGAGAGAACTTGGATTTGGTTCTGGGCTCCCGGATTCATCCTGGCTCAGCTTGGGCTTTTGCACTTACTGGGTGAGTAAACCAGCTGGTGGGAGTTTCTCTCTGTCTCTATCTCTGTCTCTGTCTCTCTCTCTTGTTCTCAAAGAATATAAACAAGTAAAATAATTTTTTAAAGTTCATGGAAAATGTGCAGTATAGAAAACCTAGGCATGGATTTCAAACTTTTTAAACCAAATTTCTAAATTCCATTTCCCACAAGCTTTTTGCAGTCCTGCGCTGGTTTTGTAGTTCTCCTCCAATGTGTGCTGACCACCCGGCTTATGTTCAGGAAGCTGAGCACTTGTCCAGAGTTGTCACCGTACAAAACACTCCTTGCAGATGCTGTTCTGAGCCAGTCTCCTCCCCTTTGCTCCTTCCTGCTACAGAGAATGAAAAGCCAAATTCTTGTTCAACCTCCCTTGCGTGGGATTGTGGATAGCATTGTCATCCAGTGCTGGCCCCTAAGACTTAGGGGAGAGGCAGCTGAGAGTTCTGATGTGATTCTGATTCCACAGAAGAAGCTGTCAGGTAGACAGCTGGGCATGAGTGACTGGGGACGGACCACAAAACCCTCGTTCACGGGAGGAAGCGGGAGCCCTGCTCTTTGCTGGGACCCACCCAAAGACTGCCCAGTTTAACTGTGGTTAAAGCATCCTGATAAAATGGGTGTTCAGCCAAACTAGAAAAGTCTAGTTTGTAGCCACACGCCCAGAGGGCCCAAAGGTATGCAGCTGCCAGATGTCAATCACTAATGCCAATCACAAGTACCACTGCCAGATCACTAGTTACCACCCCTCACCCCGCCTTAGGGATAAAAGTCTCAAACCAGGAAGAAGGGGTGCTGTGTGCTCCCCTCTGGCACTTTCCCCTCTTGGAACTTGTTTCAACAAACTTTGGCTCTACTTCCCCTACTTTGATTTCTCTAAACTATAATTCAGTATTCCATTGGCGAAAAGTAACGAGGTAAACTGAACACCGGGTGACAAAGCCAGTGTGTAAATCCTTTTCTCCTGCACACAACTTCTCCAGATCCAGCAGCTATGGTGTGGCCAGGAGGCAATTAGCCAACTTTTCAAGGAAGGTGGGATAGAAAGATAAATGAATCCAAGTCGCTGCTGATATAGGGCTCTACACCTGCCAACCTACCTGTGAGAAAAAGGATGAACTCCTGTTTGAGGTGTTGGGATTCTAATTTTCTGCTACTTGCAGGGGGAAAGGATTCCTAACAGATAAAGTCCTTTTAAGCAGTATCTCATTTGATCCTCATAACAAAACTGTGCAGTAGAATTTTATTATTTCAATTTTACTAATGAGGAAAGAGGAGTTAGAGGAGTATCAGTAAAGAACACTGGGGCCAGCACGTAGATCCTGGGGTTCTTAAATGCTCTGGGTTTTCCTCAGCATTCCCTTGCCCTGTCAGGAATAAGAATCGGGAATTACGCGGGAGAAGGCAAATGATCCCTCAGTAAACTGTTTCATCCACCCTCAGAGTGATCTCAGGCTCTCTCCCCCTCTTCAATTCCCAAAGTACTAGTTGGTGCACAATTGGGTGCCATGTTTCCAAAACATTTTGCCTGCAAAGTTAAAGAACTTGCACTTTAATGAGAATCAGGAAAATAAAACATCTCTGAGTGCAGCAAACCCCGAGTTCTTCTCGTAACCAGGAACGTGGGGCAGAACTAGGAGTCCACCGTCTTAAGGGCAGACAAAACGCAGGCTGTCGTCTCCTAGTGGCTGCTGCTGTCAGTGACCGCCCAGGTTCCTTCCCCTGCCCGCAGAGCAAGGCATCTGTGTCCATTCCTCTCCGTGGGACTGAGGAGACAGCTCCTTCCCCAGGAGCAGGGCTTCTGTCACAGGCAGTCACAGCAGTTTTATTTCTTTTGCTTGTGACAGGCCTGGGCTGGACATGAGGCTGGGACCTGATGAATTCCTTGTGAGAAAAGGTCTAGATATCCCGTCCCCTGGACCACCTCAGATCCAGCTGTAACTCCTGTCCTGTGACCAGAACCAACTCGCGATGGACGGCAGAGTGCAAAAATGGGAAGACTTGGGATCCTCGGCGATGGTGTTAAGCTAGTGGGCTTAACACTGACACGTCCCCAGCTCCAGACTTCTTGGTGTCTAAGCAGAGGTGAGGCAGCTGAAGCCATGGTGTCTGATTATACAATTGCCTGGTCTCAGTGGCAATGTGGCCCAATTAGGAAGCATAGCAGGTCGGCTGCCCCCTGGAGCCACCCAGCCTTAGACAACATGGGGAAGCTCGTTTCAGGCAAGACCTGAAAATGTCCCCGCCAACAGGCTCTTCCAGGTGGCCTAAACATTCAATGGCTGCTCCACACAATGGCCACAGCGTGAGCCCTGGCTGGAGAGAGCCAACCAAGACAAATTGAAAAAAACGGACCCTAATTAATGTGAAGTAGAAGTTCTTAAAATAGAACGGTTACTGCTGGTAGCTGAACTGAGTGTGAGGCGTGGTGTGCACCAAAGTCCAAACGATTTGTCTTGCTTAAGCTTTAGCAGTGCTGTGATGTTTTACTTTCTGGAAAACAGGAGAGGTTCTGTCTGGTGCTGAGTGCAAGCTGCCAAGGATGCAAATCCCATTTCTATCATTACCAGATGTGTGAGCGATTAAGTCATAGCCCTGTTCTGTGCCTCAGTTTCCCCACCTGTAAAATAACAGCACCTCATAGGCAATGTTGGACATCCCAACGGCAACCTCACAGGGCTGTGGTGAGGATCCAACAATTTTTATCGTGTAGAAGGTGCTGTGTTGTTGCCAGCTATTGTCATTATTCACCGGCTGGATGGCAAAGCATCCTCTCTTTCTTCCCTACCCTCTTGGGAGACAATTAGTCTGGCACTCATTAAGCCCTGAATGAATGCTGTTTGGATTTGGGTTTCCATACCACTATCTGCAAATGTTTTACTATCTTATGATTACATTTTATTTATTTACCTCATGATAGGAAAAAAAATGCCTTGAAAGTGAATCGTGCTATATTCTTTTACTTAATGCTATTAGTACTAATGATGTGACAAAAACTGCCTTTGATGGCAGGCTCCTTACACTGTCACCCTGGTAAACAAATCCTAGATTACCTTCAATGATCAGGTTGTGTAAATGATAATTGGCTTCAGTAAATGACTGCAGCAAATCCTCTCATCTTAGCTTGCATTTCTCAGGGACTCTGTGCACCTCTGTGAGCTGTCATTCACCTGCACACTGTAATTTTAAATTTTTCCCTCAAAGTGCAGCCATGACCCTGACAAATGCTTTCTCAATGGGATGTCTCTCCTCAACAGTTTAACATTTTATTTCTCTTTGCATATAATTTAATTTTACTCTTTTGAGAAAATTATCTCCAAGAATCCTGTAAGCAAAAGATCTGGAAGGCAAATTACTATAGCTGGGTATTCTTTCTTCACATTTAAACTGTAGAATTCTGTAGCAGCGTAAGTACTCCTGCTGCTACCACCTACTTTATCTGCAGAAAACAGTACTCAAACGTTCAGATAACACCATTGGGTGCTTTGGTGTTTAAGCCATAATGACATTGTAAAGATTAATCTCTTTCTTACCTAGATTTATTCTTTCATATAAGTTCATTTTATTTTTTCTGAAAATTCTTAACCATAAATAAACTTGAAAATACTGAAATTTCTGTCCTGCATACACAATCATTGCTTATTCATTCAAAATTTTATACTTTAGCCTGTTTTCCAAGGTGCTGAGACCAAACCCTAATAACTTGAAGGCAGGTCCTAGTCTTGGCTGTCCTTTGCCTAAAGGAATTCACTGGAATTGAGGGAGTAGGATAGCTGGTCCACCAAGGTTTTAATCACCAGACTCAAGAGTCATTTGCTTCTCCAATATAAATAACCCTGTTTGGGCTGGGGCTGTAGTGCAGCAGCTTAAAGTCCGGGTTCCAGTCCCAGCGGCTCCACTTCTGATCCACCTCCCTACTAATGTGCCTGGGAACGCAAGGGAAGGTGGCCCAAGTCCTCGAGCCCCTAAAACTATGTGGGAGACCCAGAAGAAGCTCCTGGCTCCTGACTTAGGCCTGGCCCAGCCTTGGTTGTTGCGGCCATTTAAGGAGTGAACCAGTGGATAGATGACCTCTGTCTCTACCTCTCTCCGTAACTCTTTCAAATAAATAAAATAAATCTTAAAACAAACAAACACCCCGTTGGCCAGTATTTCCCAGAGGGCTTTGTTTAGGGGAATTCCTAAACAGGCAGGGAAATTCCAGGTCTGGGGCAGAAGGAACTCCCACTTGCATGTAACCCCTCCCAGACCACCTGAAGCCATTTGACCATCCTAATTCCCTAAAGAGCCTGGCACCAATGACTAATCAAATGAAGGTCACCAGCACCCCTGACCCACCAGGAACTTGGAAAGAAGCTGAACACAGACCATTCAGCCCCAATTTTAATCTGCAAGAACTGTCAATCCTAACTCCACAGGGAAATCTGGGAAATAAGCAATAGCTGCCCAGAAACCTGCTCTGAGCTTTGCTATAAACACCTGCTTTCTTCCACCACCCGAATGTCAGGGATTGGCTTTCTGCATGCTGGCGAGCAGACCCAGACTTGGAGGTTCTACAGCAACGCCTCCAACTAGTTTGGGAGTACGGGGGACATAAAGCGGAACATAGACTCTATTGTCTGGAATTTCGCTAATGAATAAGAATGCTTCTAGTAATCATTCTAGTATATGCACAATCACGTCAACTATTAGAGCACAAGAAGCTTGCATAAACAAATACGTCTTCAATAAAACGCATATATTTTTAAATCGCTGGCTTCTGAAGGAAACATCTTTTCTAAATGTTAAAAGAAAAAACAATGTGCTCTCTTGTATTTAAATATTCCTGTAGGAAAAGCATGGGCCAATTTAAAAATGATCCCCAAGAATTTGGGAAGATCCATGTGGGTTCCAACGTTTTGCAAAAACATTCCATTGGGAGTAAAATGGCAAGACTGAGAAGGTGGAACTATAGAAGAGTCATGCAACAGACATGTAGTAACTTACTCATGTCCAAGGAAACAGGGTGGTAAATGTTGCATACATAATAGTTTGTGTGTGTGTGTGTGTGTGTTTAATTTAAGGGAGAGAGAGAAAGAAGGCAACATTCTCTGTATGTCAAAGAGGAAAAGACTAAGAAGGCCTGGGATTCAGAAAAAAACAAACAACAGAAAACAACAGAAGATAACAAATAACATGAGACTCTCAGTGAGAGACTGCAAATGTTAATTACAAGCCAATTAAAAGAAAAATAACCGCAGGCACAGCTTTACCACCGGAGTTCTAGAAAGGAGGGCAGCCCAGGACATTTGATTCTAGGGGAAGAAGGGAAAATTCAGTGACAACGCTGATGGTGGATAGCTAGCATCTAGAGTATCAGGTGTTTCCCTCTCATCTTGCTTCCCCAGCTGGTCGGTGGGGACCATCATTGCCGATTCTTTACCATGTAGAAAACTACGGAGAAGCAATGAGCCCTGGGCAAGGCTGCTGGTTTGGTCTGACGCTGCAGACAAAAACCCTTCGAGCTCTCTCAGTTAGGCTGTCCCTTCACTGTCCCCTCAGCTCTCCCCCATCCCTTCTTCCCTCTTCACCTACATATCTGCATCTGTGGATGCCCTTCCTGGTGCAGCCGTGGCCACAAAGCATTCAGCGCATACAAAGCCTTACCTGAATGCCGGAGCTTATCTCTACCTGTGAGGTAAGCAGATATAATCCTGATTCATGTTGATGCAACATTCAAGCAAAATTACTGCATGTCCCAAAGACAACTGACATTATTCAGGGAGTGTGATTTAAAAAAAAAAAAAAAAACTGTCAACAGTATGATTTTGAATTCATAGGGAACCTTTCATGTGAAAGGTCTTTGTAGTTAAGAGATGATTGACTGTCCAGGTTTTTAGCAAGTTCTGTGTTGGAGTGGAGAAGATAAATTACAGTTGTGGATTTCTGTATCTTCTATTATATGCAATGTATTTACAGTCACTCCTGTGTTCCATCATGTCCCTTTCTAACCGCATATAAGACTGAAAGTATTACAGTCATTTTTTGACAATTTGGCAACATCATTTCACATATTTTAATTTTCTATAACAATAAAAATAACAAAAATAATGTCCTAGAGCACTTTTCAATTATAGTTCTCTTTCCTGATCATAATACTGTTTCATTTTTTTCTTTGAAAAAACTAGGGCAGATGAGTTAGGTGAGATCCTCAAGCTCACGCAGCTACATAGCAGTCAAACCCGAGCCAGCTGCTCTGTGGCCAGAGATTCTCCTCGGGAACCCTGCTACCCTCGGCTCCTAGAAATGATGCATGCCTTAGATGGTGAGTGAGGTAGGGACATTGCTTAGAAATAGCTAGGTGTCCAAACTGTTTAATGACCAAGTGAATGAACAGGAAAGTATGCGTACTTAGATTGTTTCCATTTAGCTCATTTCCATATTCTATATCCTAGCACTTCGCTGTCACAAGCAGAGATCTAGCTGTATGGAGAGAAAATGAGGGCCACAGAGGTTAATTAAGTGCCTAGAGCCCATAAAGTGATTTAGCAGCAGAACAAGAAACACCAAGTTCAACTCCGTCCTTTCGAGTCCCCTCTGTGTTTCTCCGTGTAAAATGCCAGTCTCTTCCAGGCTGCTCTGTTTTTCAGACTCTGCATTCTCCTGGTCAAAGGTAACCTGAAATGTTTTCCCTCTAGTAGGCCTAACCAAAAACACATTCATTCGTTGTGTATTTCCCATTTAGATTTCAACATCTCAGTAAAACTGGATAAGGATTGTTAATGATCAGCTTTCAAGCAAAATACTACATTTTAAACATAATTCACACTGAAAAAATTGGCTTAGGAAAAGGAACAAGACATAGATTTTTAAAACTCATTTCATGGCCGGCGCCGCGGCTCACTAGGCTAATCCTCCGCCTGCGGCGCCGGCACCCCAGGTTCTAGTCCTGGTTGGGGCACCAGATTCTGTCCCGGTTGCTCCTCTTCTAGTCCGGCTCTCTGCTGTGGCCCAGGAGGGCAGTGGAGGATGGCCCAAGTCCTTGGGCCCTGCACCCACGTGGGAGACCAGGAGGAAGCACCTGGCTCCTGGCTTCAGATTGGTGCAGCGCGCCAGCTGCAAAGCACCGGCCTTAGCGGCCACTTAGGGGGTGAACCAACGGAAAAAGGAAGACCTTTCTCTCTCTCTCTCTCTCTCTCACTAACTCTGCCTATCAAAAAAAAAAAAAAAACTCATTTCATATGATTGCCTGTAGATTAACTTTTATAATAATAATAATAAGACATTATAATATTATATTATATTATACATTATTATAATAATATAATAATAATAAGACATTATTCTTTGTGTTAGAAAAAGGAAAAAAATAGGCAATAACTATTTTTAGCTTTAAAAAAATCTCTAGTTCCATGAGATGAAGACTCACATGTTAGTAATAACAGGAAAAAAATTTCTGGGGACAGACATTTGACATAGCAGTAAGATGCCACCAGCCATGTCCTTATGCCACATAGAAGTGTCCACGTTCACGTCTCTGCCCTCTCTTGATTCCAACTTCCTGGTAATGTGCACCCTAGGAGGCAGCAGGTGTTGATGGCTCAAGTGCTTATGTACTTGTGGGAGACCTGGATCGAATTCTGGGCTCTTGGCTTTAGCCTAACCAAGCCCCAGCTGCTGCAGGCATTTGAGGAGTGACCCCATGAATGGGACATCTCTGTCTGTCCCTTTCTCTTTCAAATAAAATAAATAAATAGGGCCGGCGCCGCGGCTCACTAGGCTAATCCTCCGCCTAGCGGCGCCGGCACACCGGGTTCTAGTCCCGGTCGGGGCGCCGGATTCTGTCCCGGTTGCCCCTCTTCCAGGCCAGCCCTCTGCTGTGGCCAGGGAGTGCAGTGGAGGATGGCCCAGGTGCTTGGGCCCTGCACCCCATGGGAGACCAGGAAAAGCACCTGGCTCCTGGCTCCTGCCATCGGATCAGCGCGGTGCGCCGGCCGCAGCGCGCTGGCCGTGGCGGCCATTGGAGGGTGAACCAACGGCAAAGGAAGACCTTTCTCTCTGTCTCTCTCTCTCACTGTCCACTCTGCCTGTCAAAAAAAAAAAAAAAATAAAATAAAATAAAATAAATAAATAAATAATTGTTTAAAATAAATACTTCTTTTTCCCAAGTGGGTAGCAATATCTTATTTTAAACAAGTAAGAAGCCATCAAAATAATCCAAATAATTTTCCTACACCAGAAAAGTAGCTTTGGATATACATCGAATAGTGGAATATGGAATTATATGGTAGCTCCATTTTTCTTTCTTTGAAAGGCCTCCATCTTGTTTTCTATAATGACTGTGCTAATTCCCATTGCCATCAATAGTGTACAAGTGCTCTCTCTTCTCCATATCCTCTTTCATCTTTTTTGACAATAGCCATTCCAACAGAGACTGGGTGGTATGTGTCTGCCCTCCCACGGTTTTAGAGCAGCACCATTCACAATAACCAAGGTCTGGAATCAACCTAAGTGTCCACCATCAGATGAATGGACCAAGAAAATGTGGTGTCTGCACACGATGGAATGCTATTCAGCCATGAAAAAGAAAGAAATTCTGTCTTGCAACAAAGTGGAGGCAACCGGAGAACGTTCAAGTGAAATCAGTCTGGCACAGGAAAATGAATGTCGCACGCTCTCACTGACACGTGGAATCTAAATAGTGGAACTGCTAGCACTGGAATGGTGGCTCCCTGGGGCTGGAGGGGGGCACAGGCTGGATGCTGGGGAGATGTTGGTCAAAGGACACAAACTCTGAGTTGGGTAAAAGGAATAAATCCCACAGACAAGACAGTGCAACATGGTTATTAGCAGTATACTGTGCACCGGAAAATGGCCAAGGGAGTATATTTTAAGTGTTTCCACCAGAAAAAAAATGAGATATGTCTGATAACGCATATGTTATGAAGCCTGATTCAACTGCTCCACCATGTGTGTGTGTGTATTTCAAAACATTATGCTGTACATCATAGTTATACACAATTTAAAATAATGTTATATATTTATCCCAAAACTTTATTAAAAATAACACTTTACTTAACTAACAATGAAGTATGATAAATTCAGCATCCCACTTTTTCCTTTGATTAGTGAATTCAAATTTACAAACTGAATAAAAATAACACGTCCCTTACTCATTGGTTGCTGGGGGGCCAGCTTTGATTTTCAGCTCACTGATGGTGTCCTGGAAAAATAGGATTTTACTTGTTTGATCCAAAGAAGGCGATCTCATTTTCTACCTCGGAGACAATCCAATGCAAAACAGGGCCAGCATAATTACATACGTACTTTTATAACTTCAATATCATAATATTTTGATTTCGCTCTACATCACACACTTTCCCAGCTGGTGGGCAGCTTTTGTTTTAGCTTTGTGGATTATATTAGCAACAGGGAAAGAGATATCATACACATTGTGAAACTAATGAGAGCAACATTCGGATGTCGTTTGAGGAGCTGAGAATACATCTGTCTGGTAGTCTTTGACTCGCTTTGCTACAATAACCTGTACTCCAGGCACAGCAGCAGGTGCAGTTATTCATAACCTGCAGGGGTACAGGCGGTAGCAGCAGAATATACGTGCAAAGTGGGTAGCCAGAAAAGGAGCAAGACTTGGGAAGGGTTGATGTGAGAGGCGGATAGCAAGAAAAGAGTCAAACCAGATAAGGAGAGCAAAGGCTACGTAGTCCAGACAGGGGAGCATCAGAGAGTACCTGGAGAGCAGGGCCCTCCTTCAGGGTTAAAGTTGCAAACAGGAGGCCACTTCCTCCTTCCCATCTGATTTCACCGGAGCTCTTCAATCCAGTGCTGGAAACAGGGTTTCCGTAGAGATAATCAAATTAAAACGAGGTCATTAGAATGAATCTTAATCCAATAGGACTGATACCCCTGATAAAGGGGAAATTGAGACACAGAGGCAGATGCCCACAGAGGAAGATGGTGCAAAGGCACAGGAAGAAAATGGCCATGAGAGTGGGGTCACACAGCTACAAGCCAAGGAACACTCAGGGTTGCCAGCAAGCCCCAGAAGCTGCACAGAGCGAGGACAGATTCTGCCAACCACCAGAGAGAGGGGCCCCGCAGAGACCCTGGCTTCAGATTCCCAACCTCCAGAACTCTGAAACAGGATTTCTGATGCTGCAGAATAGTAAGAATATTGACTTGCTACTTTTTAAACTTTCAGCAAAGTGTTCTACGGGATCCTTCCCAGATTTTGTGTGTGTGTTTGTTTGGGCAGGTGCTGCAAAGGGTTCATGGTTAACTAAGCTGTAAAGCATTCCACGTGTGGGCAGGTGATGCTGATGAGTGATACCTGCACCCCATATTGGAGCACCTGGGTTTAATCGAGGCTCTGGCTTGTGTTACTCCAGCTTCCTGCTGATGCGGATCCTGGGAGGCAGTGATGATGGTTCAGGAGGGAGAGTGAAACCGGAGATGGGTGCTCTCCTTCTGTGTGTGTGTGTGTGTGTGTGTGTGAGAGAGAGAGAGAGAGAGAGAGAAGGAAAGAAAGGAAAGGAAGAGAGAGAGAGAAGGCAGGAAGGCAGGCAAGAAGGAAGGAAGGAGAGGGAGAGAAAGAGAAAGAAAGAAAGAGAGAGGAAGGAGGGCAGGAAGAAAAGAAAGGCTTTTATAAGAACTAAATAGGCTTCAAATATGCCAAATCCTTTTTTAAACATTTCTAATTCACAATACACATGGACCTAATTAAAGACCTAGCTGCAACTCACCTCCTCCCACCCAGAAAAAAAAAATTGGAAAAACTTACTACATCTATCAAATGTACTTTCCTAATTTTCACAGCATAGAGCACTTTTGCACCAGCCCCTGTTAGCATACTACAGAAAATCACTTCAGGAAATGCTGGATGAGAGGACAAATTCATAGCACCTGAGAAAATTCATGCCAACAAAACAGCTACTTTAAAATGTAATTGTATTTTCCTCTAAGTTTTCCAGGAGACTACCTGGGTTATGTGCTGCTGTTTCCTCAAGGCAGGAAAGATGGTGCCCTCCGGGAAGAATTTCAAAGGTGAATTTAAAGGTCTATCAAAAAAGGGAAGAAAGAGATCAGTCAGAGTGACAGGGGGCAAAATGGAATCGAGCAAAACTGATGGGGTTTGAGAAGAAGAAATGAGAACAGGGAAATCAAATATTTAAGGCCTATCTATGCAGCCACACTCTTTCTTCAGCAAAATCCCACTGAGCATAAAGAAAGATTTTTGACATTTACTGTACTTTGTAGCACTGGTAAAGAAAAATTGCTGCAGAAGTATGCGACGGATGACTCATTTTCTGGGTCTGATTCCACATCTCGTGCACCTCTCAGAGCGGCACAGCACGGACATTTGGACAGATACCGTGGTCCCTCACAGGAGGTGCATTCACACCGTGGCTGTGACAGATCTGTGTGATGATTGGGACAATTCTGGCGGTAAAATTCCAGCAAAATCAGTGGTAGCTGCTGATTACAACAATTTGCAACCTGATGGAAGTAAAGTGTCTTAAGGAAGGGTTGCCTTTTCCTAAGTTATGAATGACTGCGGTTCCTAGCAGCCCTGGGACCCTATTCATAGTCTAGAAGGCCCAGAACCCCATTTCAACTAGTAAAATTGTCTGATGCCACCATCTGACCCCTGGTGACAAAAGAATGCTAAAAGCAAAGCAATGTGGCTCCACCCAGCAAACGTCCCATTGCATGGACACATGGGCCAGGCTCTGCTTGCTCCAGCCCTGAGGAACCAAGAATGAGCTTCTCACTGGTGGCCATTCGTGAATTCTCAGTGTTGACTCTGGCTCCGTGGAAAAGAGACGCTGTGCTGGAAGTTAGGCACAGTTCATCCGCAGGCCTGAGGCTTCCATGCCATTCTCCCAGACCGAATGGTTCAAGAGTCTGCTTTAAGACACAAAAATTGTGTTATTGGTGCCCAAGAGAAACACTAAGAATTAAGACACGATGTAACTTTTCCATGGACATGTTGATGCCCTCACTTATATATTGAACAGAGAACCAACAGGAAATGGAATTAAATTACAAATGAGTCATCTGTTCTAATAAAGAGCATGAACAAAAATGGGTAGTCTCTTGGGCTGGTGTCGTGGCTCATTTGGTTAATCCTCCACCTGCGGCGCCGGCATCCCATATGGGCGCCGGGTTCTAGCCCCGGTTGCCCCTCTTCCAGGCCAGCTCTCTGCTGTGGCCCGGGAGTGCAGTGGAGGATGGCCCAAGTGCTTGGGCCCTGCACCCGCATGGGAGACTGGGAGGAAGCACCTGGCTCCTGACTTTGGGCCGACGCAGCGCGCCACCCACAGCACGCTGGCTGTAGCGGCCATTTGGGGAGTGAACCAACGGAAGGAACACATTTCTCTCTGTCTCTCTCACTGTCTATAACTCTACCTGTCAAATTAAAAAAAAAAAAAAATGGATAGTCTCCCCAAACGGGAGAGGTCTTCAAAGTTCATGGAGGATGTGGATTATGAAAACCTATGTAGGCCGGCGCCGTGGCTCACTAGGCTAATCCTCCGCCTTGTGGCGCTGGCACACCGGGTTCTAGTCCCGGTCGGGGCACCGGATTCTGTCCCGGCTGCCCCTCTTCCAGGCCAGCTCTCTGCTGTGGCCCGGGAGTGCAGTGGAGGATGGCCCAAGTCCTTGGGCCCTGCACCCCATGGGAGACCAGGAGAAGTACCTGGCTCCTGCCATTGGATCAGCGTGGTGCGCTGGCCGCAGCACACTGGCCGCGGCGGCCATTGGAGGGTGAACCAACGGCAAAGGAAGACCTTTCTCTCTGTCTCTCTCTCTCACTGTCCACTATGCCTGTCAAAAAAAAAAAAAAAAAAAAAAAAAAAAGAAAAGAAATAAAAAAGAAAACCTATGTATACATTCAAATTTTCTTTGCACCAAAATAAATGGACCTGTTAATTTCATTTCCTACGAGCTTTTTGAAGGCCGCTCACCTGTGAGTGTTTCCACGATGTTTATAATTGTGAGGATGGTATTTCCCGCCTCTGCAGCCCGTGGCCATTTCCTGAAACCTGGGAAATGAGCACCTGCTGCCAGCCAGACCTGGAAGGTGTAGACACACACGAAGGTGCAGACACACACAACTTAGACAAAACTGGTGTCCTCGTACAACTTGTGCTCCTGGAGCAAGGAGAAGCAGTGGAGAAATAAGACAACCCCTGCACATGCTCCCGGTAAAGCAAAGCACCACGAGGAGTCGGCAAGAGCGGAGGAGGCTCTTCTGGCTCCTGTGCGTGTCAGGGAGGAGGGGTAGCATTTGCGCGAAGATCTGACCAGTTTGCAAACACACGGGGTGAGAACGGTAGGAGGTGAGGTTGTCCAGGAATTCATTCCCCAGCCACCTCCCTATGTAGTGGCCATGGACTGACTGGGCCCCTCTGTCCAAGGCCACAGATCCCTGAGGGTGATATGGCCTACAACCCCCGCCCTCTTGACCCTGAGCCCTGCTCAGGGCGGTCCCGGTTCCCGTGCCCCTGTGGTTCCCTTCTGGTCTAGCCATGTTTGTGTTTTTTTTTGTTTGTTTGTTTGTTTGTTTGTTTTTTTGACAGGCTGAGTGGACAGCGAGAGAGAGAGACAGACTTCTGTTGGTTCACCCCCCAGTGGCTGCTGTGGCCAGCGCACAGCGCTGATCCAAAGCCAGGAGCAAGGTGCCTCTCCTGGTCTCCCATGGGGTGCAGGGCCCAAGCACTTGGGCCATCCTCCACTGCACTCCCTGGCCACAGCAGAGAGCTGGACTGGAAGAGGGGCAACCGGGACAGAATCCGGCGCCCCGACCGGGACTAGAACCCAGTGTGCCGGCGCTGCAAGGCAGAGGATTAGCCTAGTGAGCCGCGGCGCCGGCCCTAGCTATGTCTTTGTAATGGGTCCTTTGGCACAAACCCTTTGAATCACACTAACATGCATGTGCTGCTCGCTTCCTGCAGCAGCTCATGTGCGCGGTGTTCTAGCAAGGTCTACATGGGGAGGCGGAGGAAGCAATGGCCCAGATACATATTTGCATAGTAATTATTTTAAGAATATTCCACAAAGTGCAGTTACAGATGTTGCTTCAAAGTGAAACATAGTGGGAAGACATAAAATACAACCATTTTCCCATGAGAATTTCATTTTTTTCTACTTTAGTTTAAAATAAACATGCTTAGGATAACTCTGGATTTCAGAATAAAAACTCTTCACATATTGCATGGGTTCTCGATATGGAACATTGAATATCAAGTCATTTTCATGTCTATTTTAAGATTTTAGGTCTTTTCTCAATTCTTACTCCGTATAAAAGCAATTTCTCTGATAGAAAGAGGCAATCTGCTGACGAAAAATTGTTCAGCTTAACTGGTAATCAAAGGAATCTATGTATCAAAATAATAAAATTGGCCAGAATGTTTTACAACTATATTATTTCCCATGCTATGGTGATGGTGCAGGCAAACTCGGAGTCTCAGACTCGGCTGATGCTAGAATACTGTGAGAGAACATTTTTAGAAAATATTGGACAACCAAAAGCCTCCAGTTAAACTAAACCAGCAATGCTACTTCTGAGAACTTAATGTTAGGAAATCAGCAGAGGTAGACACAGGTGAATTCTCCCCCACGGATTACTGACAACAAGCTTGGTGAGCTAAGGTGCACGCGTTGGGTCCTGTGTATGTGGTGAAAATGCTACCGTAGGGGAAGCGTCTGGAGCTTGGCGCCCGCTGAGACGGGCTGAGAGAGCTGTGGAGCACGCAGATGCCTGCGTCTCTCCACAGAGAGTCAAGTGGGCAGCTGCGGAGCTGTGGGAGACATGCAGGTTCCTGCGCTGCAGTCACACAAGTGATTCTAGGGGAGAACTGGAAACCCTTCCAGGCAGCACGATGGATGATGGAGGCTTCAAAAAGTTCATGGAAAATCTAGGTTACCAAAAATTTATGCACGCATTTTGAGGTTTTTACACCAAAATAAGCTTATCTTTTCATTTCATTTTTCCAGAAACTTTTTTGAAGTGTCTTCACAGAATAGCATGGGAAAATGTTCCAGAATAACAGCCAAAGTAGAAAACCTTATATGTACTCGATTCTTCCTAAATACAGGATCAGAAAATAAACCGTAACTGGCCCACACTGGCAAGTTGTTATCTCTGGGTAATAGGATCATGAATGGTTTTTCCTTCTTTCTTTAGCCCTCCTTGTACTCTTACTTCTCCATTTTTCTGTAATATATTCTTTCTAATTCAAAAATGCAATAGAAAGCTTCTCTTCTCCATTCATCTTTCATCCTTCCGCAAGGCCTTCTTCCATTTGCCTCATTCCTATCTGTGTGTTCAATGCTGGTTGTCTGCTAGTATATAGTTAGAGAACATTGCTGCTAACGTTGGAGACGTTTAAAACGGAAGTCGACACTCTGACAATGCAGATTTTTGTTCTATAGAAAGCACACATGTTAATCTACTCTAAGGTTCTTAGCTGCTGGCCCCTCCGCAGCATAAACGGGATTGAACAGGAAACATTTCAGCTTTTTGTCATGTTTAAAGGACAAACTGTTCTCAAGGAAATAACCACTTCCTAAACACACATTTAAGGAACACAATTGAGAGCAAAGGAAATGCAATAATTATGAATGTTAAAAAGTATTTCCAGTAAAGATATTAACTTGCAACCTGCCCATCCTGTGAGAAATAAAAACTGCCATAGAGCATCTTTTTGCATGAATTATTCTGTCCAAATAAAGGACGCTGTTTATAATTTTGTACAGCAAAATATTTTCCGATTTTAAATGGAATAACCGTGTTGCTCTGTTGTCCCTTTAATTGGGAGACACTACCACCTTAATCTCCTCGTTACTTTTATTCATGGAAAGTTTCATTGAAGAAAATCACAGGTATATCCAAGTGTGAAAATCATAGAGAGCGTGATTGATTTCTCTAATAGAGAACACATCTTTGTAATGCCACACAAATCTGGAATGAGAACCTTCGCAACCCAACCAAATCAACCTTTGTGATCTCCTCCACCCAAAGGTGATCGCTCTTCAGAGTTCTAATACTGCATTAGTCCTCTTCAGAACTTGATATAAGTAGAAATTTACATGCATTCTTTTGCATCTGTTTCCACTTATGTTTGTGAGATTAATCTGTGTTGTCGTGCACAGAGGTTACTTGTTCTTTCTCACCATTGCAGAGTGTTTCATTGTAAAGAAGCTACAATGAATTTATCCATTCTATTGTTGGTGGACATTCTGATTATCTCCAGATTTGATCGTTATTAATAATGCTACCATCACTTTTTATGCATTTCTGTGAGGTATTTACCTAGGAGCTGACTTCTGAGTCATAGGATTTGCAATTGCTCAGCTTCAATAGATGTAGAAAAACAATTTTCCAAAGTGTTGTGCCAGAAAAATATGAAAGCTATGCTGGCTCTATACCCTCGTAGATTGACCATATTGTTAGTCTTTTAAAAGTTAGTGGATCTGAGCCGGCGCCGTGGCTCAATAGGCTAATCCTCCACCTTGCGGCGCCGGCACACCGGGTTCTAGTCCCGGTTGGGGCGCCGGATTCTGTCCCGGTTTCCCCTCTTCCAGGCCAGCTCTCTGCTATGGCCAGGGAGTGCAGTGGAGGATGGCCCAGGTGCTTGGGCCCTGCACCCCATGGGAGACCAGGAAAAGCACCTGGCTCCTGGCTCCTGCCATCGGATCAGCGCGGTGCGCCGGCTGCAGCGGCGGCCATTGGAGGGTGAACCAACGGCAAAGGAAGACCTTTCTCTCTGTTTCTCTCTCTCACTGTCCACTCTGCCTGTCAAAAAAAAAAAAAAAAAAAAGTTAGTGGATCTGCAGCGCGATGCGCCAGCCACAGCACCCCGGCTGCAGCGGCCATTGCGGGGTGAACCAACGGAAAAGGAAGACCTTTCTCTCTGTCTCTCTCTCTCACTGTCCACTCTACCTGTTAAAAAAAAAAAAAGTTAGTGGATCTGGTGGGTTTCTAGTCGTATGTCAATTTTTTAAAGATTTGCGGCCAATTGGAGAGTGAACCAGTGGCTGGAAGACCTCTCTCTGCCTTTCCTTCTCTCTGTGTGTAACTCTGTCTTTCAAAGAAAATACATAAATCTTTAAGTATTGATTTTGAAAGGTAGAGTTAGAGAGAGGCAGAGGAAGCGAGCGAGCAAGCGAGAGAGAGGTCTTCCATTCACTGGTTCACTCCTTAAACGGTGGAAACAGGCAGGGCTGGGAAGATCCAAGGCCAAGGCCTGAAGCTTCTTCCTGGTCTCCCATGTGGGTGCAGGGGCCCAAGGACTTGGGCCATCTTCTACTGCTTTCCCAGGCCACAGCAGAGAGCTGGCTTGGAAGTGGAGCAGCCAGGACTTGAACTGACGCCCGTATGAGATGCCAACACTGCAAGAGGCAGTTTCTCCTGTTATGCCACAGTGCGGACCCCCATATACCATTTTTTTAATTTGAATTTCCCTAGTGATGTTACATTATATCCATTTAGATATTCTGTTTTCTAGGTTTTATCCATTTATTTATATTGATTTATATGTCTTTTAACTTGGATTTGTAACACTTCTATATATGAATGTCCTTCAAAATCTTCATGGAAAATGTGTATTCTCTTAAGATTTTTATTTGAGAGGTAGAGACAGAGAGTTTGAGAGACACTGGTTCATTCCCCAAATGTTGAGGTTTGGGATGAGGTGCTGGAGCCAGGAGCCAGGAGCCAGGAACTCAAACCAGGTTTCCAATGCGGTGGCAGGAACCCAATTACTTGAGCCCTTCCTGGGGTCTCCATTGGCAGGAAGCCAGAGTCAGGAGCCAAAGCCAGGAATCAAACCCAGGAACTCTAAGTATTATGTGGCCATCTTAACACTTTAGCTAAATACCTGCTCCTGCTTTCTCTTTCAATCCCATTTTTCCACACAATTTTCTTTTCCTTTTTTTAAAGATTTATTTATTTATTTGAAAGTCAGAGTTACAAAGAGAGAGGAGAGATAGAAAGAGAGAGAGGTCTTCCATCGGATGATTCACTCCCCAGATGGCCGCAACGGCCGGAGCTGCGCCGATCCGAAGCCAGGAGCCAGGAACCTCTTCCAGGTCTCCCACGTGGGTGCAGGGGCCCAAGGACTTGTGCCATCTTCTACTGCTTTCCCAGGCCATAGCAGAGAGCTGGTTCGGAAGAGGAGCAGCCAGGACTAGAACCAGCGCCCATGTGGGATGCCGGCGCTTCAGGCTACAGCGTTAACCCGCTGTGCCACAGCGCCGGCCCCCACACAATTTTCTTAATACCCTCATATACTGTCTTATAAATCCTTATTTCTTATGTATTGTGAATATATTTTTCTACTCTGTGAATGAGTCATTCTCTTAATGGTCTCCTTGGATGAAGAGAAATGCATAATCTTAGTGTGGTTCAATTTACCAATCTCTTCCTTCATAGATAAAAACTTTTTGTTCCACTTAAGTCTTTGCCTTCTCTGAAATCATAGGTATTCTCTGTAATGTCACCCTGAAACTTCACTTTACTTTCCCCATCTAGAACAGTAACGCATACTGAGTTTATTACTGCTAAAGTCTAAGGTGAGAGTAAAGGTTCTCTCTTAGTCAGTTGTTCATCACTACAGCAAAATACCCGAGGCAGACTACGTAGGAAGGAAAGAAGTTCATTTTGGTTCATGGCTCTGGGGCTTCACAGTCCTAGACTGGACAGGCCTTGTTTCCTTGGCCTGTGATGGGTGCACTGGATGGCAGTTGCGGGGGAGGGGTGGGCAGAGGCAGGATGCCCTGGCAAGCCAGGGAGCAGGAAGGACGGCTGACCCTGACTCAGGATTTAGAACAAACCCTCTTGCAGATGTCCCCAATGATGACCCTCTCATAGATGTCCCCACTAAGCCCACCTCCTAAACTCCATCACTGGATGAAGTCCCTACCCTCTCAGTACCATTAACTTTGCAATTGGGATTTAAAGTCCTGCTTAAGGCCAGAAGGCAAATTGCATTCAAACCATAGCAGGGTCACAGGTTTCAAAGAATCACCCATTGGCTCACCTGCTTTATCAGCAGTATCTCCTCTAGTGCTGTGCACTGACAACAGTGGGTTAAATCAGGAGCCCGTACCTTTGGCTTGGTTATGGCCTGTATTCAGTTCCATTTGCCTGTGGGTCTCTCCTATCACCAGAATAGCGCTGTTCTAATCACCGTCCTGATATCTGCTCATGTAAGTCCTCCAATTTTGGTCTTCTTCAAGAGCATCTTGGCCATCTTGAGCCCTCTGCATTTACACATAGATTTTATAAAATGTCCTTCAACTGTCACTAAAAAAGATCACAAACATGGATTTTTGTTGAATCTGTAAATAAGATGGAAAATATTTACATCTTCACAATACTGTATCTTCCAAATGCTGGAATGTAATAGAGCCCTTTGCTTATTTATATCATCTTTATTTTCTCTAAATGTTTTTGTGTATGTGTGTCTAGAGATCTTGTATATTTTTATTAGATTTTTTTAAGATTGATTTATTTGAAAGAGTTATGGAGAGACAGGGAAAGAGAGAGAGAGAGAGAAATCTTCCATCCATTGATTCATTTCCCAGATGGCTGCAACAGCCAGTGCTGGGCCAGGCTGAAACCAGGAGCCAGAAGCCTCATCTGGGTCTCCCAGGTGGTTGGCAGGGGCCCAAGCACTTGGGCCATCTTCGCTGCTTTACCCAGGCCATTAGCAGGGAGGTGAATGAGAAGTGCAACAGCCAGGACATGAACTGGCTCTCATATGGGCTGTCAGCATCACAGGTGGTAGCATTACCCACTGTGCCACAATGCTAGCCCCTAAATTAGCTTTCTTAAGAAACTGAATCTGATACATTTCTGAATAATATTATTTTAAATTCTTTATTTTCTAATCGCTTGTTGCTTACATAGAGAAATAAAAATAGTTTTGTATTCTGTTCTCATATAAAGAAGTTCCCTTATTAATTCTACTAAAGTAGCTGTAGATTCTTTTGGACTTTCAATAGATACCAACATGTTGACTATGAACAATGATAAAGGACAATTTCTTCCCCAATCTTAGTATCTTTTACTTATTTTTTCTTGACTCATTGCATAGACTAGAATCTCCATGACAATACATATTGGTAGCAGATATCTTTGTCTCATTCCCAATCTCAGGGGAATTTCTTTCTTGTTTATTATTTAGTATGGTGCTAGCTATAAGGTTTTGTGGTAAATAGACAGATTTAAAAAGTTAAGGTCTTTTTTATTTTGTTAAGAACTTTTATCATGAGTGGGTGTTGGATGTTACTGAATATTTTTAGTTCATTTATTGAAATACATGATTTTTCTCCTCTATTCTGTTAATATGATGTTACACTGATTGATTCTTATGTAACTAAGTTGAATTTGCATTTTAGCCATGTCACATGTTTCCTTTAATATATCGCTGAATCTGGCTTGCTAGCATTTGCTTGGATTTTTGTATCTACAATCTGAATAAACTTGACTGTAACTTTTCTTTTTCATAAGATTCTTGAAGATTTTGTTCTCAAAATTATACTGGCCTCAAAAAATCAGCTGACTGTCATTTTCCATTCTATGGCAGTGTTTGCATAAGCTTGATATTATTTTGTCCTCAAATGTTTAGAATAATTCATTAATAGAACCATCTGGGCTTGGAGGTTTTTTTAGATGACAATGTTTAAATAGAATTCCGATTCTTTGAATTAATGTGATGAGTTAAGTTTATGTGTCAATTTGGCTGGGCCACAGGGTGGGTGTCCAGCTGTTTGGTCAAACACTATTCTTGATCTTGCTGGGAGGGTGTTTTTAGATAATATCAACATTAGAATCTGACCCTCTAGTGCTGGTGGGACACATCCCTTAGTTGAAGGCCTGAATAGAACCAAAAGACTGACTCTCTCCTGAAGAAGGGCAGATTCTCCTGCCTGCTGGCCTGCACGCTAGGACAGCAGTTCCCCTACCATAAGAGCTGAATTCAATCTTTCTGGGTCTCAAGCCTGCCAACCTTCAGACTGGAATTACAGCAACATCATCATTGGCTCTCTGGGGTCTCTAGCTTGCCGACTCATGCTGCAAATTTTGGGACGTGCCAAGCCTCCATCGTGTTAGGTTACATGTATACAGCTGGGCCCATTTCCTTGCGGGAACCCTGGCTAACACAATTAGTAATAAGATTATTCGGATACTGATGTTCCTTTACTTATGATGGGGTTATGTCCCAAGAACCCCACTGTAAGTTGGAAATGCAATAAGTCAAAAATACACTTAATACACATAACCTGCGGAATATCACAGTTTAGCAGCGAAGTACACTGCAGAATACACATTGCTGCGGGAGTGGGGAATCTTTGTTCTGCCTAGGGCCATTTGGATATTTGTAACATCATTCACAGGCATTCAATATTATGGCTACTATAGATTTATTAGCTTTTATTAGGACGCCGCTGTAGATTCACTGAATTTTGAGTCCCTCCTGTGGTTTCCTTGGCAGAGCCGGACCAAATGACTTTGCTGTCCCTGCACACCCTGGGGGCCAGATGTTCCCCAACTCTGTGTGATCGTGTGGCTGACTCGGAGCTGCAGCTTGCTGCCACTGCCCAGCAGCACAAGCCTATCCTGCATGTCCCGTACCCTTGAAGAGTCAAAGAATTGCATGTCAACCCACTGTTAATAGGGCACCGTCTGTTTCATTTCTTCTTACATCATTGTTTGACAGGTTGTACTTTTCTATCAGCTTGCCCATTAGATTTGATGTTGCAATTCATTGGCAAAACAAATAACACCGTCTTGCATGCTTGTAACTAATGGAGACTCAGTAGTGATGCTCCACTGTATGAGTAGTATTAGCCACCTCCCACCCCAGCCCACCCCCACCGTCTTGTCAGGGTGTATCCTTCCGGCAACCTTTTTAAAAGAGTAACTTTTATGTTTCTTTATTCCCATTATTGCGTACTTGTTACTATTTGATTTTCTTGCATTTTGGGATTCTAGTTGGCACTTTTTCTTTACTTTTTTCTTAACTTTTTGTTCATTCATGTTTTGTACTTTCTTTGAATATGTGCTAAAAATATAAATATAGCTTCCACTATATTTAAGCTTACTTATAAACTCTACTTCACTTTAAATTTGGTTTTAGCTGCATTCCACAAGTTTTTATATGCTTTGTTTACATTACATTTTAGTCCAAAATATTTTTTAATTTTTATGATGATATCCTCTTTGAATGATGGGTTATAGGTAAAAAGGTACTTTTAAATTTATAGGCACTAATAATGCCTTAATTTGGGGCAGACTTTTAGCTAATATCACCATGGTGAGAAAATATGCTATTATTTCAGTGTTTTGAAAATTATAGAAAGGTGTTTTATGGCCCAGTATGCTTCAGTTTGTGAATAAATCCAAAATGACGAACAATAATGAATATTCAGCAATTTTGGTATATCATTTCACAATACAGCAATAAGCTCAAGTTTGTAAACTTTGTTGCTCAATTTTCTTCTTGCTAACTTTGTATGCATCTTGAGTCTGCTAGTGAAACATTTTATAAAATTGCCATCCATGATACTGGGTTTATCTTTCTCTCCTTCTGTTAACTTTTGATTTATAGCTTTTAAAGAGATCATGATGAGTGCTTATAAATGAAGAGCTGTGTGTAGGAGATTGAAATCATCAATGATAATTGAATTGACCTATTTTTTCTATAGTTCACTATATTCCAAAAGTTGCAGTTTTGAAATACATGAAGTTTAATTTCTTAAATAAAAGATTTATTTGGGGAAAAAAAAAAAAGAAGTGGAGCAGCCAGGACTTGAATCAGGCCCATATGGGATGCAGGCCTTGTGGGCAGCAGCTTTACCTGCGATGCCACAACACCAGCCCTCAGAGTCTCTTTCTCGTTTATCTATTTTGTTCCATTGACCTACATATTTATCCTTCCACCACTGACACCTGCTTGATCATTTCAGCTATATAAGAAATCTTGAAATTGGGCATACTGATTCTTCCTGCATTCTTATTTTCAAAATGATCTGAACTATTCTAGTTTATTTACTTTCCATGTAATTTTTTAAAAATTTGTCTTTATCTAAAAAAGTCTTACTAGAATTTTGATGGTATTGATAATAATGTGTATATCAAGCTGGGAGGAAGTGACATTTTTGCTATATTTTATATATTGACATATTTACTATATATGCTCATTCCAATTAATGAGCGTAGTATATCTTAGCTTTTATTTATCTTTCTTATTTTGTCAATATTTTGTGTTTTTCAATGTATGAGTACTATGCATACTTTATTAAATTTATACTTGTTTCATTTTCTTCAAATAGTAATACATAATACATTTTTTTTTTTTTTGACAGGCAGAGTTTAGACAGTGAGATAGAGAGACAGAGAGAAAGGTCTTCCTTTTCCGTTGGTTCACCTCCCCCTCAAATGGCCACTACGGCTGGTGCGCTGTGCCGATCCGAAGCCAGGAGCCAGGTGCTTCCTCCTGGTCTCCCATGCAGGTGCAGGGCCCAAGCACCTGCGCCATCCTCCACTGCACTCCCGGGCCAAAGCAGAGAGCTGGACTGGAAGAGGAGCAACTGGGACAGAACCGGCGCCCCAACCGGAACTAGAATCCAGGGTGCCGGCGCTGCAGGCAAAGGATTAGCCTAGTGAGTCGTGGCATTGGCTCTTAATCTTGGTGTCCACTGGTTCATTCTTAGTACTTTTTTTTATGGGAAAGGGTCTATTGGGGAAACCCAACAGACTGCAGGGAAGGGGCAAAGAAGGAAAAGAGGGAGAAGGAGAGCATAAGAGAAGGATCCAGAGACATAGAGAGAGACAGAGATCAGGAGACGGAGAGAAAGAGAGCCACGTGTTCAGGAACAGGTCCTTTTAAAACTTTGGTGGGGGCAGGCAGGGAAGTAGGAGCAGCGAATCCCATTAGGATGGGGGTGGGGCTGACATCGGTGGTTGGGCCATGTTGCTACCTGGCTTCCAGCAATGGCAGCAGGGGCTGGAGCCTAGAATGGTGTTGTGACTGCACCATTTTACTAACATTCTCCCCTTTTGTTTTTTTTATAAAGCAGGAGTTGTATGGGATTACATTAACCCCAGAAGTCCAGGAGGGGTAGAGGGACGATGATCTGTCTTTAGAGCTACTTCCTGCTGACATGGGGTGGTGAGGTACTCTTGCTGGCATGGGGCGATGTCTCAAGCTGCTGTCTCCTGGGTGGGGAGCCGAGTACATCCCTGTAGCAGCATTTAGTTGACTGCCTGGTTGCTGAAGGCCTTGGTTCGTTCCATTATCACCTCCTGTAAATTCTTAAACAGACACTGTAGTATAAAAGACAGGGTGATAACAGCAACCAAGGATCCTAAGCGTAGCAAATTCTTAGTACATATTAATTCAGTTGATTTTTAAAATATTTACCTTATATATACTATAATCTTGCTGAATTCACTTACTGGTTGTAAGATCTTTTTTTGTTTTCAGATTCCTTGACATTTTTACATACACAATTGTAATCTGTGCATTTGATTAACTTTTCTTGCCTTACTGCATTGGTTAGAGCATCAGATAAGATGTTGAATAAAAGTTGTGGGGCAAACATCCTTGCCTTGTTCCTGCTTCCAGAGCGGGAGAGCTCAGGTTTTCAGCATTAAATGAAATCTCAAGAACAAACAGGTTTCTCTAGGGGCCGGCACTGTGGCGCAGCAGGTTAAAGCCCTGGCCTGAAGCACTGGCATCCCATATGGGTGCCAGTTCTAGTCCTGGCTGCTCCTCTTCTGATCCAGCTCTCTGCTGTGGCCTGGGAAAGCAGTGGAAGATGACCCAAGTCCTTGGGCCCCTGTGCCTGCGTGGGAGACCAGGAAGAAGCTCCCGGCTTTGGATCCGTGCTGCTCCGGCCATTGCGGCCATCTGGGGAGTGAACCAGCAGATGAAAGACCTCTCTCTCTCTGCCTCTCTCTGTAACTCTGTCTTTCAAGTAAATAAAAATAAATCTTTTTAAAAAATGAATGGTTTTTGTAAATGATTTGTGTCAAGTTAAGGCAGCTCCCTTCTGTACCTGTTTTTCTTTTTTTTTCTTTTTTTTTTTTTGGAAACTTTTATTTAATAAATATAAATTTCCAAAGTACAATTTTTGGATTACAGGGTTTTTTCCCCCATAACCACTCTCCCACCCACAAACCATCCCACCCCCTACTCCCGCTCCCATCCCATTCTTCATTAAGATTCATTGTTAATTATCTTTATGTACAGAAGATCAACTTAGTGTATACTAAGTAAAGATTTCAACAGTTTGCACCCACACAAAGTAGAAAGTACTGTTTGAAGACTACTTTTACTGTTAATGCTCATAGTACAACACATTAAGGACAGGGGTCCTACATGGGGAATAAGTGCACAGTGACTCCCATTGTTGATTTAACAATTGACACTCTTATTTATGACATCATTAATCACCCGAGGCTCTTGTCATGAGCTGCCAAGGCTATGGAAGCCTCTTGAGTTCACAAACTCTGACTTATTTAGACCAAGCCATAAGCAAAGTGAAGTCCTTTCCTCTCTTCAGAGAAAGGTACCTCCTTCTTTGATGGCCCCTTCTTTCCACTGGGATGTACCTGTTTTTCTAAGAGGTTTATCATGAGTTGGTATTAAATTATGTCAAAAGCTTTTTCTGCATTGATTGATTATGATCTTGTGGTTCCTCTTTAATCTGTTAATGTAATGGGTTATATCAATTGATTTTCAACTATTGAACCAGGCTTCATCCCTGGAATAAACTCCACTTAGTTAATGTATAATTCTTTTGATGTATTTCTGAAGCTTATTTTTTAGTGTCCTATTAAGAGCTTTTGCATTTATACTCATTAGGGTTATTTTCCTCTAGTTTTCTTTTTTCCATCCTTTTTTACATGCCATTTGACTCCTTTTGGAACAAGCTAATGCTATGTTCATGTAATGAATTGGGAAGGGTTTCACTCCTCTTTCCATTTTTTGAGCTGTTGTTCTATTATAGTTCTATTTATAGAACAGGTATTAATTCTTATTAAAGCATTTATAAGAATTCTATAGTGAAATCATCTGTACCTGGAGATTGCTTTTGTGGGAATTTATAATTATGAAGTTACTATCTTTAATAGTGAATGGCCTGGGGATGGTGCCATGGCTCACTTGGTTAATCCTCCACCATATGGGTGCCGGGTTCTAGTCCCAGTTGCTCCTCTTCCAGTCCAGCTCTCTGTTGTGGTCTGGGAGGGCAGTGGAGGATGGCCCAAGTGCTTGGGCCCTGCACCCGCATGGGAGAACAGGAGGAAGCACCTGGCTTCGGATTGGCGCAGCGCCGGCCATAGCAGCCATTTGGAGGGGGTGAACCAACGGTATGAAGACCTTTCTCTGTCTCTCTCTCTCTCTCTCTATGACTCTACCTGTCAAAAAAAATTTAAAAGATAGTGAATGGCCTATTAGAGTTGCATATTACATATTGAATGGATTTCAGCAGTTTGTATTTTTGGGGGCAGGGGATGTGGCCCATTTCACCTAAGTTGTCAAATTTATTTATGCAAAGTTAATAGTACTTCCTTATTATACTTCTGATGCTTTCAGAGTCTGTAATATTCCTGTTTTATTCCTGATATTAGTAACTTGTGTTTTCTCTCAAGGTTTGCCATTGGAATTGATCTTTTCAAAAATCAAATCTTTTCCCCTGATTTTCTCTAATTTTCTGTTTTCAATTTAAGTGATCTCTGCTTCTATCTTTTTTATTTCTTTTCTCTTCCTTACCATAGGTTTATTTACTTTACTTTTCTTTGTTCTTAAGATGAGAGCTGATTTGTGACATTTTCTCTCTTCTTTGGGGTCTCCCACATGAGAGTCTCCACATGAGTGCCCAAGGACTTGGGCCATCTTCTACTGCTTTCCTAGGCCATAGCAGAGAGCTGGATTGGAAATGGAGTAGCTGGGACTCGAACCTGCGCCCTTATGGAATGCTGGAACTGCAGGTGGCAGCTTTACCCTCTAAGCCAGAGCACCGGCCTCTTGACATTTTCTCTCTTCTAATATGTACATTTAGTGCTATAAAATTTCTTCTCAACACTACTTTAGCTGTGTCTCACAAGTTCCATGGGCTGGGTGCTTTCATTTTTATTCAATTCATTTTCTTGAGACATTCTCTTTAACTTAGATTATTTGGAAATATTCATGTGAATTCCAATTGTTTTGAGATTTTTTAAGTATTTTTCAGTTGTTGATATCTTTCTTGATTTCATTATGTTCCCTCTGGAAGATTTAATTCCTTTAAGTTTTTTGAGATTTGTTTTGTGGTCTAGGATGGGATATATCTTAGTATATGCTCCATAGGTACTTGAAAAGGTTGTGTATTCTGCTGTTGCTGGGTAGAGCATTCAATAAATATTGGTTAGATCCTGTTACTTAGTGATGTTTTTGAGTTTTTTAACACCCTTGATGTTAGCTGTTCTAACAGTTGTTGAGAAAGTAGTGTTGAAAACTCCAATTATATTGTTGATTTTCCATTTCTCCTTCAGTTCCATTAGTTTTTACTTTATATATTGTATCTCTCTCATTTAGTGTGTACAGATTGAAGATTGCTGTGTGTTACTGGAGGAGTGATTTTTTTGTTCTTATAGAATATCCCTGTCTGTTAGTATTGTTTTTCTCTGAAGTCAGCTTTACCTGGTATTAACATAGCTATCCCTATTTTCTTTTGATTAAGATTTGCATGAGGCCGGCGCCGCGGCTCACTAGGCTAATCCTCTGCCTAGTGGCGCCAGCACACCGGGTTCTAGTCCCGGTTGGGGCGCCGGATTCTGTCCCGGTTGCCCCTCTTCCAGGCCAGCTCTCTGCTGTGGCCCGGGAGTGCAGTGGAGGATGGCCCAGGTGCTTGGGCCCTGCACCCCATGGGAGACCAGGAAAAGCACCTGGCTCCTGGCTCCTGCCATCGGATCAGCGCGGTGCGCGGGCCACAGCGCGCCAGCCGCGGCAGCCATTGGAGGGTGAACCAACGGCAAAGGAAGACCTTTCTCTCTGTCTCTCTCTCTCACTGTCCACTCTGCCTGTCAAAAAAAAAAAAATATTTGCATGATATCTCTCTCTTCCTTTTCCTCTACATGTGCTAACACTTCTATATTTGAGTAAGGTTCTGGCAGATAGCATGTAGTGTCATATTTTTAATCCACTTTATTAATCTCTGTCTTTTAATGGATGTTCTTAGTCCATTTATACTTGGTATAATTATTGATCTGTTAAAGCTTGAATTTTTCTTTCTTATTTTCTGTTCGCTTATTTGTTTCTTTATTTTCTATTTCCTATCTCTTTATGAGGTACTTGAGCATTCTTTAGAATTCCACTTCTATTTATTTTATTTCTAGTATTATCTAAAAGATTTTGAGTGTATCTCTTTGTACAGTTTGTTTGGTGGTGCGCTGTTTATTAAACTGTTACATTATTTATATATAACTGATTACTGTCTACAGGTATTCTTCCTTAAGACTCAAGGTGCCTTTTTCTCTCTCTCTGTTTCAGAATCTTCTTATGTTTGTTTTATGTGTTAAGTTCAGGATTTTTAATTGTGCTTAGATAGAAACATTCTCCAAAGTAGAAATACAATTTTCTAAGAAGGAGGTACCTTTCTCTGAAGGGAGGAGAGAACTTCCACTTTGACCATGGCCTTGTCTAAATATGATCAGAGTCGGTGAAATCAGGGGGCTTCCATAGCCTTGGCAGCTCATGACAAGAGTCTAGGGTGATTACTGATGCCATAAACAAGAGTGTCAATTTGTTAAGTCAACAACAGAAGTCACTGTGCACTTACTCCTCATGTAGGATCTTTGTCCTTAGTGTGCTATACATTGAGATTTAATGCTATAACTAGTACTCAAGCAGTATTTTTCACTTTATGTTTCTGTGTGGGAGCAAACTGTTGAAATCTTTACTTAATGTATGCTAAACTGATCTTGTATATATAAAGAGAATTGAAAATGAATCTTGATGTGAATGGAAGGGGAGAGGGAGTGGGAAAGTGGAGGGTTGCAGGTGGGAGGGACGTTATGTGGGGGGAAGCCATTGTAATCCATATTCTGTACTTTGGAAATTTATATTCATTAAATAAAAGTTAAAAAAATTTTAAAAAGTAGAAATACAATTTTTTAAAAAAATATTTATTTGAGAGTCATAGTTACAGAAAGAGAGAGAGAGAGAGACAGAGAGAAAACTTTCATCCACTGGTTCTCATTCCACGAATGGCCACAATGACTGGAGCTGGGCCAGACCAAAGCCAGGAGCCAGGAGCTTCTGCTTGGTCTTCCATGTGTGTGTAGGGGCACAAGGACTTGGGTCATCCTCTGATACCTTCTCAGGTGTGTTAGCAGGGAGCTCAATCAGTGTTGGAGCAGCTGGGACTTGAACCAGCACCCATATGGAATGCCAGAGCTGCAGGCCATGGCTTTTACCTGCCTAGCCACAGCGCTGGCCCCAGAAATACAGTTCTGAGAGTTTTGACCAAGACAAACATAATCATGTAATAACCACCACCTTCAACTGAGCAATTTTATCATCCCTCCAAATTTACCCATGACCCTTTTTGGTCAACTCCTTTCTTCATCCTCAGTAATCGGTTTTCTGTAGTTTTGCCTCTTTTGAGAATGTCATATATAGAATCACTCAGCATGTATACAGACTTTTCACAGGGGCTCCTTTGACCTGGCATAGTGCATCTGAGAGTCATCCATGTTGCTGAATGTGATTATTCCTTCCAGTAGAAAGAGGGCACCGCATTTTTTAATCCATTCCCTAGCTTAAGGCCATTGAGCTGTTTCCAGTTTGGAATGGTTATAAATAAAATCACTCCATGCATTCATATATAGAATTTGACATGAGTATAAATTTTCACTTAACTTGTAAAGACAAAAAAGCAGTAGAATGTCTAGATCATATTTTCAGATGCATTCATAATTGTAAAAAAAAAGAGATGCAAACTTGTTTTTCTCCAAAGTGACTGCACCGTTTCCCACTGCCACCAGCAATATATGAGATTACCAACAGCTTCACATCCTTGTAGCTGGATTTCCAACTAATTGCTTTTGCTTCTTTTTTTTTTTTTTGGCCATTAAAACTGATATGAGGTGGTACCTCATGATTTTAATTTGTGTTTCCCTAATGGCGCATAATGTTGAGCATTGTTCTTGTGCTTAGTTGCCATCTGTATATCGTCTGTGGTGATGTGATCGTCCCCATTCCTTGCCTATTTAGAATTGGATTGTGGTGCCTTCTTATAATTGAGTTTTGAGAATTCCTTGCATATTCTGGATGCAAATCCTCTAACACAAATGTGACTTGCAAATAGTTTCTCTCATTCTGTAGCTTGTCTTGTTACTCTCTTAAAGTCTTTCAAAGAATGGGAGGTCTCATCTCATTTTTAAGGAAGTCTAACGTATCAGTTTGTTCTTTGATGAACTGTGCTCTTGGTTTCATGTTTAAAATACCCTTGCTTAATCCAATATCACAAAGCTTTTCTCTTCTGTGTCTCTTTTCCTTTCATTTTTTTTAAGTGCCTGTGTTTTCTGGAAACTTGTGGAGATAATTTGAGGCTCTGGTGATGTCACCTTCCTCCTAGAGAGAATAGACGTCAGCTACTATTAGGCAATTAGATTAGAAACAGATCCGTTTAATCTAATTGAGAATTGAGATGACTCAAATCTTGCTTCCAGGCCTTGGGAGGGCTGGTCTAGTTCTTGTTTGCCCTGAGGTCTAAGGCTTGCTGGGGGCTTTGGCAGCCTGGGTTTTTCACCAGCTCTCCTCTTGGGTAAGTCTCTGCATAGTGCAGTGTGCCTGCCTGCCAGAAGCTCTGCCTCGCTTCTCTGCCTCTCAGCCACTGTGTATAAATCAGAAAGGGCTTGGGAGAAGTGTCAAGCCAAATGTCAGGTTCTTTCTGCACTCCCCTTCTGCTCAGCGGAACAGTCCCTCAAGCACAGTGACAAGTGTGGATGCGTTCCGACAGGTTTGTTTTTAATCCAGTTTTTATAATTTCATTCCGTAGGAGAGTTGATCTGATATAAGCTAGTCTGGTAGAGCCAGAAACAGGACTCTTCCCACTGGCTTTCCACACTGACTATTCTACAGGCATGTCTTCAACGCAGTGTCCCAGAGGCCAATTTTCCTTCAGAGCCATTAGCCTAGATTGGGAGCTGAGACATTAGAAACCTAACGGCTCACATGGATGTGGAAAATGACTTCTTTTCCCTGTGGAAGCTGGAGCAAAAAACAGGAGTAATAGGTTTCTTTCCCCCTCTGTATTTCTTGAAGAATGCCTTTACCAGTTTAGAATGAGAGATTCTGATGCTTACACACCTGCGCCAGCTTAATGTAACAGCTTTGTTCACCTAAGTAGCATCAGAGATTGAATTACTTTCTCCTTCAGCGATCCGATGTGTGATCTCCGTGGCCTCACTCCCTCTAGAAGATCACCATTAGCAAACAAGGCTGTCAGATCCTATCCAGCATTCCATCCAGGACTCAACAGTGTGGCTCCCTGGGATACATTGGGATGAAAGAATTTGTCTTCAAAGTGTCAGGTGACAGAGGTAAAGTTTCCACAGTCAACATTAAATCATTGAGTGGCTCAAAAATAACCACAATGAGAAATACCAGATACGAATGTACACGCGCCAACTTTCAACATCGGAAGTCAAATCCTTCTAGAACTCCAGAACGGAGATGCTGTGGAGCTTGGTCCTGGGGAACCAAGGCCAGAGGGATCAAAAAAGTGACAGTTTCACACAAGAGATAGGCATAGAAAGAAGGTATAAAGGGGAAGCAATGATAGGTAAGGGCTGGGTGGGGGGATGCGGTGTGAGAAGCAATGAAAGATGCAGCTTAGGGATGAGCAGGTTGACCTAGAGAAATGGCTAAAACAAGAACTCAGGAAGCCTGGCTGTTCTGAGCTTTCTACACAGACTTGAGTTGCAAATACCATCCGTGTCTCTTTGCTCCAAACACAGCACAAAACCTTTGGAATTATTTAGCCAAAGAAGAGAAGACTCCAACTTTGCTGTGAGTTCACAGACTGACCTTGAGAAGGGGACTTGCTATTTCCAGGCTTCTGCAAAATGGCAGATTTTACATGAATCATCATTCAGGTTTCCTAAATTTAAAGTTTTGGCTATAACCCAACTTTAAGTATTGATGCAAGGATGTATTTGGGGGTCTGTAATATACATTCCTCAATGCTTTTGCATTCAGTAACATTTACTGTGGTGGAAATCAGTCTTTTTAAAACATAAAACAGAAACATGAATTGTGGAATACATGCTTTTCTCTCAATCATTACTCATTTAATATATACAAATCAAACTGTAAATACAAATAAGCACAATTTTCAGAGAACCTGGGTTTGTAAGCCTAATTGCTTATGGAAGTCATTACTTCAAACTCACACTGAGCTAAATTTTGTAGATAATTCTACCCCCTGGGCAGTCACTTCTGGATGAGTGGCATATTTACCTCTCTCAGACAGAAAAGAGATTTTGTCACCAAATATTTATGGAGAAACTAAAATTTATATCAACAACTTTAAAAGACCCAGTGTCAACTCCATGCTGTACCTTATGTCACCTTAACTCACTTTTCATGACTGTATTCTAGTTTTGAAATAAAAATCTAAACACGGTGCTTATGACAAGTCAAAAACAACCCACAAAACTGATCCTAGAAGCCAGAAATACTAAGGCGGTTTATATTATAATTCAAATCCTACTCCCTCACCAAAAGACAGGTGGTACAAATGTCTCTTCTTGCAATTATCTTCTAATTTCCCAACCACTATTTAGCAACATTTAGAGAAGGCAGGGATCTGTGAAGACAACATTGTCCGATCCCATCATGCATTGCAGGTAAGGAATAAAAAACTCATCATCATGCATTGCAGGTAAGACACTTCACCAAGAAGACACGACGCTGTTCTGGGTCCCTGTTGACTGCTCTTAGAGACAAATTAATTTATCTAGCATCTATTTGCGTATAAACCATTGTACTATGTGTTTAGAGGAAGTTACTAAACAACAGGTTCCTAGTATCAAAACTGAGAGCTAAGGACAACTGAGTATTTTGTACTGTCTATTACCTAGCTCAAGGCCTGGCACACGTCCCCATCAGGGCTTGGTCTAAGTTTTCACTCTAAGCTCATCATTCCTTCCGTTCAGGCACGTTTTGAGCAGATTGTGCATACATAGATTGAGTTTGTCTATGGGATGCATTGTATTTTGTGGACACAACTTTGGTAATGGAAATTACCCCCTGCACTGACTGATGATGGACAAGGGACCTGGAGTTCTCCATGGAGAGCTTGAGAAAGTTTGGCTGATGAGAATGATGAATGAGGATTTAGGAACTAAGTTTATCAATTATTCAGGTGCACAATGAAGGAGATTGGCTAACTGGAGTGAGGACCTGAGAAGGGAAGAAGATACCTTTTTATAGAAAATTTTTATTTAATAAATATAAATTTTGAAGGTACAACTTTTGGATTATAGCAGCTTTTCCCTCCATAACCGCCTTCCCACCCACAAATCATCCCATCTCCTACTCCCTCTCGCATTCCATTCTTCGTTAAGATTTGTAGTTAATTTTCTTTATATATAGCAGATCAACTTAGTATATACTAAGTAAATATTTCAACAGTTTGCACCTATACAGATACACAAAGTATAAAGTAATGTTTCAATACTAGTTTTACCATTAATTCTCATAGTACAACACATTAAGGACAGAGATTCTACATGGGGAGTAAGTGCACAGTGACTCCTGTTGTTGATTTAACAATTGACACTCTTATTTATAACGTCACTAATCACCCAAGGCTCTTGCCATGAGCTGTCAAGGCTATGGAAGCCTCTTGTCACAAACTCTGATTTATTTAGACAAGGCCATAGTCAAAGTGGAAATTCTCTCCTCCTTTCAGAGAAAGGTACCTCCTTCTTTGATGGCCCATGGAAGAAGTTATCTAATTACTGAGTATGACTATGAATGAGCATTTTATACAATCTTCATAACAATCAGGTGAAATTACAAACTAAAAATGGTCTTCAGAAAATTCATGGAAATGGGTGTTATCAAAACTTAACTACAGATTTCAAAAATTTTTGCACCAAAGTAAACATCTTTTAATTCCACAAACTTTTTGAAGTCCATCAAGGTAGAGAGCTTAGAGGCTGAAGAGATTAATTATTTTGCTCAAGATTTCATAGCTTTCTTTACATGGAAAAGTGGGTCATTCCTTATCGCCCCCACCCCTGTCCCCAGTACCAAACATGGCACCAGGACAATGGAAGCAGCTGTGTTAAAGATACATGCCATGGACCTGGTGCAGTGATGAACACATCCATGTTGTTTGCCCAGGAACACACAGGACCAGAAAAGGAAACCAGCAGCAAGAGAAACAGACCATGGCGTGGCCGTAAGCTGTGGCTGAGTGCAGAGCAGTCAAGGAGCCCATGAACAGATGCACAAGCAGAGCCAGAGGCTGGATTCCTGCCAGAGAGAACAACTGGGCTGACCCGGCTTCTGGAAGACTGCTATTGAATTCTTCTTGGGCAAGGACACTGTGGAGGGAAGCCCAGTGAGCAGAACTGAGCTTGAATGCTTGGTGGAATCACAGTTAGAAGCACTCCTCAGGCAGACAACAGCTTCGACCACCGGCCCTGGGTGTAAACAAGAGAGGCAAGTAAGATACAGTGACCTTGTGCACCAGGCTCTCAGCCTAACACTGTTTGCACATTCTTTCTGTACCCCCAGCAATGACCACATGAAGGAATGTGGAAGTTTGTGGAAAACTGAAACTAACAGATAAAGTTTAGTTGGATGCAAACATTTTGAAATCTATACATAACTTTTTAAAATTTTTATTACTATAAATACAACAGATTTCATGTATTTCATAGGTACAATTCTAAGAAGATACCCATACTTCCCTTCCTCTCCCTTCCCCTCCTTCAATTCCCTCCTTTCTTCCTTTCTTTTTTTCTTTAATATTTGCAAAAAACATAATTTCAGCCCACTCTGTAATCATAGGCTTTATGCACCACTACCATAATATCCAACAAGTAAAAACCAAGAAAGATCATAATTCCACAAGAGTGTAAACAAGAACTAAAAACAACAATGAAATCTCAAGATGTCTGTTTTGTTCCTACACAATTTTTTGTATTCTATATATATATATTTTTTTTTTTGACAGGCAGGAGTGGACAGTGAGAGAGAGAGAGACAGAGAGAAAGGTCTTCCTTTGCCGTTGGTTCACCCTCTAAAGGCCGCCGCGGCCGGCGCGCTGCAACCAGCGCACCGCGCCGATCCATGGCAGGAGCCAGGTACTTCTCCTGGTCTCCCATGGGGTGCAGGGCCCAAGCACTTGGGCCATCCTCCACTGCACTCCCTGGCCACAGCAGAGAGCTGGCCTGGAAGAGGGGCAACCGGGACAGAATCTGGCACCCCGACCGGGACTAGAACCAGGTGTGCCGGCGCCGCAAGGCGGAGGATTAGCCTACTGAGCCGCGGTGCTGGCTTTTTGCATTCTATATTAACTACTATGTATCAAAGAAAACATATTTGTCTTTTGGAGACTGGTTTATTTCACTAAATAAAATTGTTTCCAGTTGCATCCATTTTTTGCAAAAGACAGGACTTTGTTCTTTATGTCTGAGTAGTATTCCATAGTATATATACATTTTCTTTATCCAATCATCAATTAATGGACATCTAGGTTGAGTCCACATCTTAGCTACTGTGAATTGAGCTACAATAAACATGGGGGTACAGAGAACTAGTTCATATGCTGATTTCATTTTGTTTGGGTAAATTCACAGAGTGGTATGGCTGGGACATATGGTAGATCTATTTTCAGATTTCTGAGGACTGCATACTGTCTTCCATAATGGTTTTAGTTGTTTACATTCCCACCAACAGTGACTTAGGGTACCTTTCCCACAGTATCCTCAGCAGCATTTGTTATTTGATTTTTGGATGATAGCCAATAGGGTGGCTTTTATTTCCCTGGTGGCTAGTAATCTTGAGCATTTTTTCGTGTGTCAGTTGGCCATTTAAATGTCAACTTTTGAAAAATGTCTGTTCATGTCCTTTGCCTATTCCTTAACTGGACTGTGTGTTTTGTGGTTGAGCGTCTTGAACTCTCTCTAGAACTTGAATATTAATCCATTATCAGCTGCATAGTTTGCAAATATGTTTTCCCATTTTGAAGAGACTGTTCTCCTGGGATTGATGATAGCTCTTTGGTTGTAGCTGTGTGGATTAATTTCTAGATTTTCTATTCCCTTCCATTGGTCTACATTTCTATTTCTGTGTCAGTACCAGGCTGTTTTGATTATAACTACTTTATAGTATTTTTTGAAATCTGATTATGATGCCTCTGGCTTTTTGTTATTTAAGATTGCTTCAGTTATTCAGCGTCTTTTGTATTTCTGTATGAATTTTAGCGTTTGTTTTCTAGATCTGAAAATAACACCCTTGGTTTTTGATTGGGAAGACATTGAATCTGTAAATTGTTTGCATAGTATGGGCGTTTTGATATTATTTATTCTTCCAATATACAAACATGGAAGAGCCTTCTAATTTTTGTGTTTTCTTCTATTCCTACTTTAATGTAATTTTTATGGTGGAGATCTTTCACATCCTTGGTTAAATTTATTTCAAGTTATGTAAAAATTTTTGTAGTTATTGTGAATGCTGCTTATCTTATAAGTTATCTCTCAGCCATAGCATTGTTTGTGTATACAAAGGCTATTGATTTTTGTATGTTGATTATTTTATCCTGCTACTTTACTACTCTTTTCTGAATTCCAATAGTCTGTTAGTGAAGTCTTTGGATTCACCTCTGTATGGGATCATATCATCTGCAACATGACTTGCTCCTCTCCAATTTGTATCCCTTTGATTTTTTTTTTTTTTTTTTTTTTTTTTTTTTGCCTAAAGGCTCTGGCTAAAACTCGAGGACTATACTGAATAGCAATGATGAGAATGAGCATCTTTATCTGGTTCCAGATCTTAGTGGAAATGCTTCCAGCTTTTCCACATTCAAAATTATGCTGGCTGTGGGTTTGTCACAATTTGCCTTGATCATGTTGAAGAATATTCTTTCCATACCCAATTTGCTTAAGGTATTTATCAGGAAAGGATGTTGTATTTTATCAATGTTTTCTCTACATTTTTTGAGAAAATCATATGAATTTTATACTTCATTTTGTTAATGTGACATACCAAATTTATTGACTTGTGTATGTTGAACCATGCCTGAATACCAGGGATAAATCCCACTTGGTCCTGGTTAATGATCTTTCTGATGAGTTGTTGGATTCTATCAGCTAGTATTTTGTTACAGATTTTTGCTTCTGTGTTCATTGGGAATATTGGTCTATAGTTCTCTTTCTTTGTTGTATCTTTGGTTTAGGAATTAAGGTGATACTGGCCTCATAGAAGGAGTTTGAGGATATTCCCTCCCTTTCAATGTTTTGAATTGCTTGAGAAGAAGTGGCATGAGTTCTTCTTTAAAAGTTTGGTAAAATTCAGCAGTGACACCATCCAGTTTGGGGCTCTTCTTTGTTGGGAAGGTCTTTATTATTGATTCAGTCTCTATCTTGATTTTTGATTTTTAGGTTTTCTATGTCTTCATGACTCAATTTTGTAGATTGTATGTGTCCAGAAATCTATCCATTTCTTCTAGATTTTCCAGTTAGTTGGCATATAGCTGTTTGTAGTAATTCCTGATGATTATTTTTATTTTTATTTCTATGGTATCCTTTGTAAAATTTCCTTTTTCATCTTGGATTTTATTAATTTGCATCTTCTCCCCTTTTATGTTTAGTTGAGCCAAAGGCATATCAATTGCATTTTTTATTTTCAAAAAACCAACTCTTCATTTCACTGATATTTTGTGTTTTTTGTTTCAATTTTATTTCTTGTCTAATTTTAATTATTTCTTTTCCCCTACTAATTTAGGGTTTTGAATGTTCTTGTTTTGCTAGGTTCTTGAGATGCACTGCTAGATCATTTCTTTGATGACTTTCCGATTTCTTGAAGTAGGCATTAATGGCTATAAATTTTCCTCTTAACGCTGCTTTGACTGTATCCCATAAATTTTAATATATTGTATGTCATCTTATTTGCCTTCTGATTTCTTCTATGACCAACTATTTATTCAGGAGAATGTTGTTCAGTCTTCATATGTTTTCATATTTTCTAGAGTTTCTTAAGTTGTTAATTTACAGCTTCATTCCATTATGGTCAGAAAAGATGTGTGATATGATTTCAATATTTTTTAATTTATGGCGACTTGACTTGTGGCCTAGTATATGGTCTATCCTAGAGGAAGTTCCATGCATTGATGAAAAAAATGTGTATTCTTCAACTCTGGGATGAAATAGTCTATAGATATCAGTTAGGTCCATTTGGTTCATAGTGTAGATTAGCTCTGTTGTTGCTTTGTTGATTGTTTAGTTGATCTGTCCATTTATGAAAGTGGGTTGTTGAAGTCTCCCATTATTATTTTATAGAAGTCTATGTTTCCTTTAGATTTGTTTTTTATAGACACGTGCCCTGGCTTTGGGCACATAAACATTTACTATAGTCACATCTTCCTGTTGAATTGATCCTTTAATCATTACATCATGCCCTTCTTTTTCTCTTTTAACATTTTTTTATGTTAAAGTCTATTTAGTCTGATATCAGGACAACCATTCCTCCTCTTCTTTTCTTTTCATTACCATAGAATATCTTTTGCCATCTGTCGCTCCCCATCTTCGTGGAGGAACGACACAGGACCCTGCGCTGTTCTTTTGTCTGCTCGGCCCTCCCCGGGTTTGCTGCTGGTTCTTCCCGGGTTGGCTGCCGACCCTTCCACCTCCGTGGAAGGGCGGTTCCCCCTGGCCACTTTCCCCACTTCTGCAGGGGAGCGGCACACCGCCGGCCGGCTCTCTCGGGGGCTGCACAGGTGTTCCTTCAGATGTTCCCCTTAGATGTTCCTGGTGCATGTTGTCTCTCTCCTCCTTTATAGTCCTCTTCCACCAATCCCAACTCTGCTACCCACACGCCGAGTACGCTGCTCTCCTGCAATCAGGAGCAGGATCAGCTCCTGCAGGTCATCACTCAAGCTGGCGAGAGGCAGCTGCGTAGAAGCTGTTTCTCCCTTCTCAGCGCCATATTGTGGGAGAGCAGATGCATAGAATAAGTCTTAATTCCAGTAACTTAGTCTAGTCCGAGTTGCTCCCCACACCATCATTTCACTTTCAATCTGTGTGTATCCTTATTGATGAAGTGTGTTTCTTGTATGCAGCAAATAGATGGGTCTTGTTTTTTAATCCATTCATCTAGGCTATATCTTTTAATTAGATGATTTAAGCCATTCACATTGAAGGTTATTAATGATGAGTAGTGACTTGATCCTGCCATTTCCCCATAAATATTCCTATTGTTTGTTTTGGATTTGCCTTGTACTTTTACTAGATGTTCTCCCTTCACATTGTTTCATAATGATGGCTATCTTTCTCTGTTTCTGTGTGTAGCACATCCTTAAGTATCATTTGCAAGGCTGGATGAATGGTGACAAACTCAATTTCCATTTTGGAGGGGAGGTCCTCATTTTTCCTTCATTCATAAATAAGAGCTTTGCTCTGTATGGTATTCTGGGCTGATTACTTTTTTGCTTTTAGGACTTGAACTATGTCTCTCCATTCTCTCCTCACCCATAGGGTTTCTGATGAGAAATCAGCTATCATTCTAATTGGAGATCCTTTGAAAGTAATTTGGCCTTTCTCTCGTGCACATTTTAGATTCTTTTCTTTATGTTTTACTGTTGAAAGTTTGATTATAATGTGTCGTGGTAAAGATGTTTTTTGATCATGTCTATTAAGAGTGCTGTGTGGTTCCTGTGCTCAGATGTTCCTACCTTTTTCCAAATTAGGGAAATTTTTTGCTATCATTTAAGTGAATAGGCCTTCAAATCCATTGTCCATTTCCACATCTTCAGGAACCCCTAAGACACACATTTTTGATCATTTAATAGCACCCCATAAATATCTAACACTATTTTCATATTTTCTACTTCTTTTTTTTTTTGGTCTGAAATATTTCCATAGATTTGTCTTCTTGATCAGTTATTCTTTCTTCCACCTCACCAAGTCTGTTTTTAACAGGTTTTCCACTGAATTTTCTATTTAACATATTGATTGAATTCTTAATTTCTAATATTTCGGTTTGACTTCTCTTCAATATCTGTATCTCCAGGCAGAATTTTTCATCCATGTCATGTATGGATTTCTTTAACTCATGCATTTGCTTCTCTGTGTTTTTGAGGAATCCTATGAACATTCTTTAGAATCCTTTTCAGGAATTTCATCAAGCTGTCCTCACATTCTAATACTGAAGTGCTGTTATGTTCCTTTTAGGGAGTCACATTGTCTTCCTCATTCTTGTTTCTTGTATTTTTGCTTATTTTTGGGCTTTTGTGGAAACACTTGTTGGTTTTCTCCTCTGACAGCTTTTATCTTTGATGTTTCTGTGGCTTAGTGGGCTGTTTCAGGGGATATCCAGAGTTGTATGCTAGGTGGGACCAGAGAGTCCTGGCCAGTGCTCAAGAGTAGGACAAGAGTCCACAGTGATACCCAAGTTGGGCACAGTAGGTTTCCTCTATCGTCAGCAGGGAAGAGAGTATAATTACATTGGCTGATGTGACCAAATTGTCAGCCCCTGTCCACCAAGGAGCGCCAACCACCTAGGGTGAGTCCACAGTACCCAGGCACATCACAGCTTCAGGTGCCTGAAATGCACATGGGATCTGCATGTTCCTGAGAGTGTGAAACCCCAAGCCTCAGAAGCCAGACACAGCAACTGCCAGAGACCCAACCACACCTTATCACACAGTCACAGAATTCCCACAGTCACAGGACACAGTTCTCCCACATTCACAGGGAGCAGGGGATCCACGATCAGTCCCACAAGCCTCCTCTATCCACTCCCAGGGTCAGCTGCCTAACTGGTGGTGGTTGGTAGGTGCTCCGCCTTGGCAAGTCCAGTCCAGGAGCCACAATAGATCGGGTGTATGGGAGTGCCTCACAGCCTCAGTGGGTACCCTGTCCCCTGCCAACCCTCCAGGTCAGACTCAAAGTCAGTGAGGACTGTGAATTTAGCCCTCATTAAAATCCACTAGTCAGCCGGGCTGTAACAGCCTCTAGACTCCTCATTAACAGCGTTTTCTCCCTGCTGGTTTGCAAGTGGCTTGTTCCAGGAAGATGGCGTGCCCTCCAGCTGTGCCTGCGGGAGTCACCGGTGGTTTCCTGCTCACTGGTGCATGATTGTGCTGTCCCCACTGCTCCATGCGTCTCTCCTTTTGTAGAATTTCCACTGAGAACTTTTCTCCAGCTGTCCTCTGGGAATGCAGTTGCTCCCTTTTCTTCTGTTATCTCCCCGTGGTCAGAATTAGCCCACCCTTTCCCTATTCAGCCATCTTGAATCTCTCCTAATTTTTCATAATCTTCATTTCCCATGAACTTGTTGAAAACCACTCACATAGCCTTCAAGGCTGGATTGTGTCTTGTTATTGTTCCCATGCACTTACTTTCATGTTTTTCCTACAGTAAGAGTTTAATGTGTGAGTAAGTGAATAAATATTCCTATAATGTTTGTATACATAATTTTAATTTTGTAACCAGTGGAAAACCAAACTGTGTTTCTACAGCCTCATTCAGACTGGACCCTGTCTTTTCTTCCATCTTGAACACAGACCTGGGTTTGGAGTTCACACTGAATTTATTCAGTGTATGAATGGAGGACTCCATTTAGCTGCACTTGTAATACCCGCTATTCATAGAAAGCCTAGCAGGAGTGATTTTGAGATCTTGACTTGTTTGTGGCATTTACGATAAACAAGAATTCTCCGAATTTCACAAATCCAAACTGAGTCTGAGATGTTTGGGGGTGACAACATCATTTATTGTTGTTATCCCCATTGAATAAACCAGAGGCCTTATTTTATAATAAAAGTTCTTCCGAGGTGTATGTGTGCGCATGTGTGTTGGGGGGAGGGCTTTCCCCAAGGCTAATTCAATTTACGCCAAGCTACTACTTATAAGACGGCTTCTCGCACACTGCAATCTTCTTTAAAGGCAAAATTCATCAAGGAACAACGGCGCGCCCAGTCTCAGCAGCTCCTGCAGCCCTCTGCAATGGAACAGGAAAGCCCAGCATCACTCTCCATCTGAATGGAAGTTACAGAAACTGGGAGGATCAGAGTGATCGCCATTAAAACTCAGTGCTGTGAAGCGAGCGCCCTCTGAGTGCTCTCTCTGGTGCCACTATCTTTTCTAATTTTAATCTTACGTCTAATTCTCAGATTGACATCCTAGAGATTGGACACAAGGACTTTTCTCGGAGAGGTTGGAGTAGTTATTTTCTTAATAAAAAAATGAAGTCATTCTTGCTTTCACTGATGCCTTAACTGACAAATTATTCAAGCTCTTCTTCCTAGCAAGTTATTGAAAATCTAAATTTATAAATGTTTATAAGACTTTCTAAATCGAATGTAAACTCATGACAGAGTGATTAATGAAGCCTCAGCTAAGGTCAGCATTGCTGGAGTTGTTCTAAATTTACCAACAAACACAGAGGATGCAGCACAGAGCAGCAGTGGATTTTTCTCAATGTGACTGCATAAAAACAGCGCTCTTAGAAAAGCATTCATAAGATGTCCCCCAAAAGATTTCATGGTTGTTTACTGAGTGCTGGGCAAGCAATTACAGTGATTTTCTCACTTCTAAAAAACTGAGCTTCTATGAAAAGAAATAATTAAAGACATATGCCTGCATGCAGTACTAAAATTTTTTAAACTGCACTGTAAATGTAACACACAGCTTTAGCCTGGGAAAATTTGTAACTGAGATTAGCAATATTAGAGATCCAGAAACTGATACGGCCTAATTTTTTTCCTACTGCAAAAGTGTTGGGGATAATCCCCGTGAATCATTAGCCTTGGTACAATTAGGCAATCGTCATCCTAGGATCGAAGCTGTTCTCACTTTAAACCCCTTATTCATTGATCTACAAAACACTCATTTCAGCATTGCCAGTGTGTGGCCAGGGGTCACTGTGGTGCGTAGGCAAGTGTGGCCCTCACTCCAGCTGGCTACCAGTTTAGGGGACCATGAACTCAGAGAGTTTGGCAACCTCACAGCAGGGTATCTGCCTGTAAGGTTTGGGAGCGGACTCTTAAGCAACCCTACGTGGGCTCCAGAGGACGAGGTATACTCAAGTCTAAAGGCAAGAGAAGCACAGCAACTATGATGGGAAGATGAACCACATCCCTGCATCCTGGATTCTGGCTGTGGCTCAATATGGTAAAGTCCCCCTTCTCTGGTCCCAAGGTTTTCAGTTGAGACTTGAGTGTGTGGATATCAATTCCAGGGGACAGTGGAGAAAAGGGCCTGGAGGCCCTGAAGGTCAAGAGAGATGAACTATCAAGTAATCATGGGATTTGGACATAAACAGTAACCCCCAAGCAGAAGAACCAGCAAGACTTGACAGCAAATAGAAAGAGCTTTTGCTCTGTACCTCGACTGTCATGAGCATTTGCGTAGATTAATTCCTTTAAACAAGACTTTACAAGTCAGCTTTAATTCCCACTGTATAGGTGAGGAAATTAAGACCCAAAGAAGTTAAGCAACTGGCCTGGGATGACACAGCCAGAAGATGGCCACAGCGGACTTGAAGTAGGCAGCTCAGCCCCAGATGCTATATCCTACGCCCTACGCTAGCCTTCCTTTACTCGGAGTCAAGAGTTCCAGAAGGATCTTTGTCTGCCACTCACTATTCTAAACTCTTTTGGTGACTATGGGACACACAATGGAAGCAGACATTGCTTTCTCCCTATTTCACAGTGCCGTTGTGGACTTTCATAGGTGACTAATCTTTCTTCTCTCTTTCCTAAGAAAATCCCACTACCCTTTCCTGGAGGTGGGAGGAAAGATTGCTCCTGTATGAAGTTTGCTTACTCCGAGCTCTGCCCTAACAGCCTGTTCTGGATACTTCTTTCCAAGTGTGAATTAGCCTTTGTGACCTTCAAAGTCAATGGTGTCGCATCCTGAGGAGATCTCAGGAATCAGAGCAGTGGGCAAGCAGGGGGCTGTCATTGCCTATGAAATATGCCATAGCTCTAGTGGCATTGTGGCCACACAAAAATGGAATTTGCCTACATAGAAGGCAATGGACTTGCTTTGAAACAAAAGTGTTAGAATTCCTTTGGCTATTAAGAAATGGAATTTATTAAATCTCATTGCCAATAAGGCCAAGAGTAGACTGGCTCCAAGTATCATGAGATAAGAATCTGTGGGTCTGAACTTGTTGATTAGCCAGGTGTGGGCCCAGCTCTACTCTAATGCCAGCTTCCTGGAGCCAACACATGGAGGAGAGGCTCTCCAAAGGAAAACCAAGGTACTATTTTAAAACTCAAATAAAATATGAATGGATAGGGCAGATTCAAACCAATAGTAGGCAAGTAGGGTCAGGTCTCAATCTCTCTGCTTGAGAAATTGCGGCAGATTTCCCTTGCAGGGTGCCATTTTGGAAAGTTGTGGATTTAGGCAACAAATTTCTCTGTGTAAAATGGACAATACAGAAGAGGGAAGAGAAGTAACAGTTTTGAGAACTCTAACACCAATCATAGTGCTAGGTGAGGGATTGCTCACCAAACCAGAACTACTGCTGGATTTACCACAATTTTCTTTGGAGGTTATCATGAGACCGTTTTGTCAATCAATCTGAATTCCGCATTGGCGACCAGAATTTCTTCAGGAACAACCAACAACTGTTTGGATTTAAAAAGTGAGTACTTGATTCATTCAGTAACAAATGGGAAAGTGAAATTGTAATTGTATTTCTGCTTTCAAGTCACCAGAGATTGTGTCTTGTTGAAAATTAAGTCAATACCATGGGATCTGATGACTAAGAAGTGCTTTTTTAAAAGAGTTACATAGAGACCGGGAGATACAGAGAAAGAGATCGTCCATCTGCTGGCTCACTCCCCAAATGGCCATAACAACCAGGGCGGGGCCAGGCAGAAGCCAGGAGCCAGGAGCTTCTTCCAGGTCTCCCACGAGGGTGCAGGGGCCCAAGCACTTTGGCCATCCTCTGCTGCTTTCCCAGGCCATAGCAGAGAGCTGGATCAAACTTCCACACAAGCACTGGTGTCTGCATGTCACTGGTCCAGTTATTGTGAGTCAGACTTGATTACCCATAAAATCCAAACATTAGCATTGGAAGGAGACTTACAGAATGTATAGATAAGAGACCAGAGGCCCTAAAAGTTAAGAAGAAAATTCAGGTCAATCATATATGGGGAAAAATTAATGTGAAGAAGCAAGTTTGAACATTTATCCGTAGTTGGATGAGGTCTACCATAGTGGGATCATCTTTCTCTTAAATGGTCTTTGAGCCTCTTTCTTTTGGGAAAAGTGGATTTCTCATCAGACTCTAGGCTTTTATTAACTCAATGCCTTACACTCAATTAAAGGTGAAATAAAAGGCACTCACACCACCCCATCCACCAGCGCCACATACCCAGTGAGCAATAATGTAGTCTCTGCAGATAGCAGTGAGTTAATGAAACATGTCCCATAGCTTATGGTCCAGCCCTATGGCCCCTGACTGTGTGTGTTCAACTAGCCCAGAGAACATTGTCTTCTCTGCAGAAGGCCTGGGCTTGCTGCATGACCTTCCTGTTTGAATCCATTGGAATGCCCATTTCTGCCAACCCTACTACAGCACCCATTCTTACAAAGCTTTCGATATAATTCGAACACAGTGACAACTGCTTGTGGCACCTGGGCGGTCAGCATTGTACGTGCATGCCCAAGTCACTGTTGAGTACGTCCAGATCACATGCAATTAGGTGAGAGAACAATGATGCAACTCTGCTTTTCAGCTCTGTTGGATTTCATTTACCACCATTATCCTTTACCCTGCCATTTGTCTTTCAGTAAGAAGGGAAGCGAGGACCCTTAAAGAGGAAGTGGTCTTCAGAGCCTCACTCCCACATCCTTGCTGTTGAAACGGATGGCATCGCTGCTGATAAGATGAGTGCCTTCCCCTCTCATTTTCTATCGGAGTTAGTGGCTGCTAATTTTTGCTGGCAAATTTCTCGAGTATTCAGGCCCGATTTTCTGCTATTGAAAGCAGAACTGCTATTCTAGTAGGTCACCTAGCATTGTTTAATTCCTTTAGGGGTCCTCAAAGAATAAAACCTATAGGCATAGTTCAGATATAAACATCAAATGCAAACTAGAAACCAATTTTTCAGACAGGAAAATTGACAATCCTTATTTCCTTATTTCCTATAACCCTTATGTCATAAGATTTAGAAGTATAAACATAATTCTAATAACATCCTATTTATTATATTATATATAATATTATATTATAAAATACTACATTATTTTATATGATATTTTATATTCAAATATAACCTAGCACTCTGTCTGACACACTGAAAATAAATTTCGGTTTTTAAAATGAATAAGTTCCCTTGCAGCGCCGGCACACCGGGTTCTAGTCCCAGTTGGGGCACCGGATTCTGTCCTGGTTGCCCCTCTTCCAGGCCAGCTCTCTGCTGTGGCCAGGGAGTGCAGTGGAGGATGGCCCAGGGCCTTGGGCCCTGCACCCCATGGGAGACCAGGATAAGTACCTGGCTCCTGCCATCGGATCAGCGCAGTGCGCCGGCCGCAGCGCGCCGGCCGCGGTGGCCATTGGAGGGTGAACCAATGGCAAAAAGGAAGACCTTTCTCTCTGTCTCTTTCTCTCTCACTGTCCACTCTGCCTGTCCAAAAAAAAAAATGAATAGGTTCATAAGGCACATAGTTATACTTTTTTAAAGTTTTTTTTTGACAGGCAAAATGGACAGAGAGAGAGAGAGAGAAAGGTCTTCCTTTGCCGTTGGTTCACCCTCCAATGGCCGCCGCGGCCGGTGCACTGCGGCTGGCGCCCCGCGCTGATCCGATGGCAAGAGCCAGGAGCCAGGTGCTTCTCCTGGTCTCCCATGGGGTGCAGGGCCCAAGCACCTGGGCCATCCTCCACTGCACTCCCTGGCCACAGCAGATAGCTGGCCTGGAAGAGGAGCAACCGGGACAGAATCTGGCTCCCCAACCGGGACTAGAACCCGGTGTGCCGGCGCAGCAGGCAGAGGATTAGCCTATAGTCATCCTTTGCTCTTTAGGGGTTTAAAATATGTAATCTCAGGATTGTACAGGAAAATCTTACTTTCCTCTCCTTTGATTCCCTTTTCTTCATTTCTTATACATGGAAATTGTCCAAAAGAATGCAGGAAAAGACAGAGGTGTTGTGTCTGCCATCAGACCAGCACTCCAGTGGAAAGAGAGACATCTGGGCAAGCATCTGTCTTGCCAAGTTCAGTGAAAACTGGGGAAGACCAGAGTCGGGGGACTTCAGAAATCCATAGCTCAGATGCTCCACCTGATGTCTGTTCTACCCACACCCCAAGATGGTTCTACGGGAATGAATGAGCCTGCTAGTGGGGGCTCAGAATGAACCATTCCAGTGAGGAGGAGAGATTTAAGTCTCACCATGGAATGTCCATCAAAAATGGCAGGAGACGGGTTGAGATTGGAGGCAAGACCACTTCCAGACCGTCCATACTAAATTTAGACCACTGTCCTTGACTTTCAGGAGGTGAGGCCCAGTGGCAGGCAGGGTAGATTTTTGCCCCACGGTGTAAAGCCACCATTTACTCCCTGGCAAAATCCTGGACGACATCAGTGATTGAGGAACATTTTGGATGTTAACAAAACAGGAGGTTTTTTTTTTTCTTTTTTCTGAACAAACACACGTGCACATACACACATACAATTCTACTAGTAAAGCATGGGACGCCAGTTAATTTAAACTGAATGATGTGAGAACTATCATAGCAGATCATTAGCAGAACAGAAACCCAAGAAGGTGATAGCACAGCTCACTATCAGCATTGCCAGATGCCACTGAGTGATTTGTAACTGGCACAACCAGCTAGCCTAAAAGGGCCAACTCACTTGGGCAGCATTGCAGTGGTAGAGAGCAGCAATTAATGTCAACGAGTTACAAGTTGTGTTTAATTTGTGATTATTGAGGATTGATTGTAGATTCTGTGGAAAGATCCTGGAAGCCTCAGTGGACACCAGAATAATAATAATAATAGACTGGCGCCTTGGCTCACTAGGCTAATCCTCCGCCTGCAGTGCCAGCACCCCGGGTTCTAGTCCCAGTCTGGGCGCCTGATTCTGTCCCGGTCACTCTTCTTCCAGTCCAGCTCTCTGCTGTGGCCAGGGAGTGCAGTGGAGGATGGCCCAAGTGCTTGGGCCCTGCACCCCATGGGAGACCAGGATAAGTACCTGACTCCTGGCTTTGGATCACTGCGGTGCGCCAGCCACAGCGCGCAGCCACGGCGGCCATTGGAGGGTGAACCAACGGCAAAGGAAGACCTTTCTCTCTGTCTCTCTCTCACTGTCCACTCTGCCTGTCAAAAATAATATAATATTAATAATAATTACTAATAATGGTAATTGCACAGCTTGCTGTGCTCAGTAGAAAGCACAGGGGAGGAGCACACAGCTAAGCATGCTGGGGCCTCTGCTGAGTGCAGCGTTATTCACAGAGCAATCTCCCTCCAACAGTTTTTGAGAAGAATTTCTCAGATACCGCTGGGCCTGAATCCACGGGCTTCAGTCACGGTGCTGTGATTTCTAGTGAGCCAGCATCAACAATAGCCTAATAACTTATACAAATCAAGTGTTAGGAATGTCTTAGCATTTTCCCTTAGCAAATTAGAGAGGGTTCGAGACTATCCTTAGTGTGATGCCATTACAGCCCCCTAAAATCCCATATACTTGTTTGAGGGACAAGTTAGTTTCTGTTGCTTGTGATCACAAACTTGAGGAGACAGTGGTCTTACAGAAGATAAGTTCTTGCTGACTACAAAGGAAGATGAAATAAGAAACGAGGGGACACCCATTGGCCTCCGTGTTACAAAGACTGGTTCTCTGGCTTAGGTTTTTTCTTCTTAATATGCAGTTATTATGATTCCAACTTCACTCATATAAATCAAGTCTCAGAGATTGTTTTTCCTGAAATCAATAACCAGGCATCAGAATTCAAATCCAGCTCTAATTCTTTTGCCTATGTCAAAGAAACAAAGCTAAATAACGCTAGCAACTAAATGAAAAGGCTCAAATTGAATCCAAGAATTGCTCTAGGATCAAGACACAATGGTTATGGTGACACCATCCAAGCCACAACTGCTGAAGTGATGCACACAAAGACAGGAGCGAGGTGCAGGAGGTGACACCCATCTTTTCTTTGTCCTCCTTGCACAGCGACCTCACAAACTGAAGGTCATTTCCTTCTTTATTCTATTTTTAGCAGACAAATAATAACTACATATATTATACTTGATATTTATGAGGTGTTACGTAGTGTGACTATAATAATAATCCATTGTATTTTTTAAAAATTGCTTAAATAGATTTCAAGTTCTCACGATGAAAAAGGGAAGGTAATTAAGAACAGCAAGTGCTCAAGGAGACGGAGGAGCATGTTAGGGAGATAATTAATCCCCGCCCAAGTCCTCCAGCTGAGAATTAGTGAGCTCAAATTGTCCAGGGTATGAGAGGCGCCTGGGGCACAAAGAGGGTGTCAGAAGGATTCTTTAGGAACTCCTAATCGACAGATTAGAAATAAAATTATTCATTTAGCACTTAAAAATTGATTTTACTCTTAACTATTGCACAAAATGAGTGTTGTTACTTTAAGGTTTCAAAAAATCTGAATAACAAACTATGCACTGCTTTATAAAGGAAGAAATACAGTTTGTGCAAAAAGTGTGAATGGAAGGAATGAGTATTGTATCCCTTCTGGCCTCCTGGAGAAAACCTGGCTGTTGGCCTCGGGCTGTGCTGAGCCAACTGGCAGGCCACAGGATGTAAGACTCAGAGAGCTATACAGGAAGGTATACGGTCAGTCCTGTATGTGCAAGGTTCTGCACCTGTGGATGGATTTAACACGAAAAACATTTGAAAAACATTGTGCGCTTACTGAACAGGTACAGACTTTTGTCCTTGTCATTATTCCCTAAACAAAGCATTAAACCACTACTGATGTGACATTGACAATGCAATAGATATTACAATGCAGTGCAGAGAGGATTGCAAATATGGCCAAGGATGTGTGCAGGTTCTATGCAAATACTATGGCACTTAATGTAAGGGACTTGATCATGTACCGATTTTGGTAGCTGTGAGGGGTCTTGGAACAAATCCCCCCCCCCCCCAGATCCCAAAGGACAACTCTCCTTAGAGAAGTGCCACTCTCCTCTCTTCCATTTTTCACATCCCTGTCTTTCAAACATTTTCCTGCCCCATCCTCCACAGGTCGCCATTTTGTGTTTTTTTTTGTTTTTTTTTTTTTTTAAGGAAATTATCCTAGGGCCAGCACCGTGGCTTAGCAGGTAAAGCTACCACCTGTGGTGCTGGCATCCCATATGGGCGCCAGTTAGAGACCCGGATGCTGCATCTCCAATCCAGCTCTCTGCTATGACCTGGGAAAACAGTAGAAGATGGCTAAAATCCTCAGACCACTGTACCCACGTGGAGGAAGCTCCCGGCTCCTGGCTTCAGATTGGCAAGGCTCTGGCCATTGCAGCCATTTGGGGAGTGAACAGCAGATGGAAGGGCTCTCTCTCTGCCTCATATGACTCTCTGTAACTCTGCCTTTCAAAATAAAAAAATAAATCTTTTTTTAAAGATTATCCTCCGCCTTCCTTTATTTTTGTACAAATTAGAATTTGCATGCATATTTTTCTTATAACCCCCTTCCTTTCTTCCTGAAATATTCCCATGATATATGCCCTTGTGCACTTTGCTTTTTCACCTAATTATTCCTTATCAGTTTATGGAGATATTTCTAGTTCTTTAGTTTAGTCGTAGTTTATTCAACCATCCTCTTATGTGTGGGCATTTAGGTCGTTTACAATATTTTGCAATTACAAACAGTGCTATAATGAATAATCTTGTGCCATTGCCTGTTTTTGTAATGGTAGACATATCTCCAGGTTATACTGTGATCAGAAGATTTGTTTCCCTTCCAAATGCATGTGTTTAAATCCTGATCTCTAAAGTAATGGTGTTAAGAGGAGGGATTTGGGGGAGGTGAACATGTCAGGAGAGAGAGCCCTCATAAATGGGGTTGGAATCTTATAAAACAGCCCCAAAAGTCTTTTGTGCCTCCTAGCACGTGAGGAGGAAGTGCCAGCATGAGCCAAAACGTGGGCCCTCATCTGACACTGGATCTGCCAGCGCCTTGATCCTGCAAGAAATGAAGTTCTGTTGTTTAGAAACCACCTAGATTATGGAACTTTGTCACAGAAGCCCACTACATCCTGTAACTGGCTATTGTGTGTGTATATGAAGGCTAGTGACATTGTTTTATAAAGATTTTTAGAATTTATTCATTTGAAAGGCAGTTACAGAGAGAAGCAGAAAGAGACAGAGACAGATCTGCTACCCACTAGTTCACTCCCCAAATGATCACAATTGCTGGGGCTGGGCCAGGCCAAAGCCCGGAGCCTGGAGCTTCCTCCAGGTCTCCTATCTGGGTGCAGTGCTCTCTTCTGCTGCCTTCCCAGGTACTTTAGCAGGGAGCTGGATCAGAAGTGCAGCAGCCAGGAGACAAACCAGCACCCACATAGGATGCCAGCATTGCAGCATTGCAGGCAGCAGTGTAACCTGCTATACCACAATGCAGGCCTCAGCTGGTGACTTTTGTATATCAACTGGATATCCTATTATGTCTCTGAGGTTAATTTGAATTCCTGCAATGTTCTAACATTTTCCACATAAAACTTTTTAAATCCATGTATATTTTTCATAATACACATTTTTCCCATATTATGACATTAAAAGTTTTTACACCATGAATGTATTTGCCCCAAAATAAATTCATATTTTTAATTCTATTTTCCCACAAATTTTTTGAAGTACCCTCATATGTCATTTTATTATCTGCATATAGTGATAGTCCTTTCTCTTTTAACCTGTCCTGCGCCTCTACTCGATTTCTCTGGTATAACTGGCTGCATGATAACTCTACCATAGTATTACGGGGGGTGGAGGTGGTGGGTATTCTTGTTCCACTCCTGATATTGGAGTCCCCCCATCACATCATACACTGGATTGAAAACCAAGGGGCATGTGTGTGTGTCCAAATGTGTACTCATCATGTGGAGGAAGCATTCCTCAATTCCTGCTTTTATTGCAATGGATTTTGAGTTTTGTCACAGGTTTTTTTTTTTTTTTCAGTACTTAAGGGGATAATCATGTAATTAGTTGTATTAAGTGCCATGACTAGTGTGATATTAATGCATTTCCTATTATTAAGCAAATTTGTACGATTAGAAGAAATTTCCCTTAAACATGTTGTGTTTCTTAAGTGGCATCGGATTCTCCTTGTGAATATTTACTTAGTATTTTTCATCAATACTCAAGATCCGACTCCGTAGTTTCCTTTTTACGTACTCTCCTTCCTTGCCTTTCTTCTGGCTCCGTTATTCCTTCTCTGACCATCTTTGTCTTCTTCTTGCTTCACTCTTATTCTTCCTACCTTTCTTTTGGTTATTAAATTTGCATGTGGCTCTATTCTCCTTCAAGCACTTTGTAACTTATTCTTCATTTCTTGGATATTTCTCTTTCACTCGTGTCTTTCCCGAGTTCAGTCATCTCTGATTTTACTTCTTCCATGTTTTTATCCATCTCTGTTGATAGTCTTATATATTTCTAACACAAGGGTTTTTTTCCCTTGTTCTCAAATGCCTGAAGTCCCTCCCCACAGAGCATGCTGTGCTCTGCCTGGACACTGTTATGATGTGGTCACCTGTGGGCTGCGCTTGGTTGTCTTGCTGACAGCTTTGATGACCTTGGTCCCCACTGCCAGCTTCCTTTTGTGACCTCCCTGGAGCCAATCTTCCTTGCCTTTACTCACCCCAGAGCTGGGCAGGGCAGGCTCAGCCAGAGTGGGGGAGATCTTCCGGTGGAACATGCTGCTTTCTCTCTTGAGGCACAGTGACGTTAAACTTTTGGCATTCTCTTTCCTCGTGCTATGCTAGAGGCATGGTTTTATGTCAATTTAGATCTCCTTTCTTGTTGGTCTTAATCATTCAGGAACAACAGAGGGAGGCAGAGCTAGGCAGCTCTTACTATTTTTACTACACACAAGTCATCAATTACAGTTGTTTAAAAGTTCTTTAAATAAAAAGATTTATTTGTTTATTGGAGAGGCAGAGTTACAGAGAGACAGAGGGAGAAACAGTAAGAGAGGTCTTCCATCCACTGGCTCACTCTTCAAATGGCCACGAAGGCCAAAGCTGGGCCTATCTGAAGCCAGAAGCTTCTTCCAGGTCTCCCACATGGGTGCAGGGGCCCAAGGACTTGGGTCATCTTCTACTGCTTTCCCAGGCCATAGCAGAGAGCTGGAGTGGAATTGGAGCAGCCGAGACTCAACCAGCGTCCATATGGGATACAGAGGCTGCAGACAGCTGATGAACCTACCACGCTTCAACTGACTGGATCATCTAAGTGCTTTCATTTATTTTCCCCTTGATAATGGGTCAAAGGAACTTGCCTCTTCACTGTCTGGTTACTCTTGTTTGCAGGTCGGATGTGGTGTTTAAGGGACCGTAAAAAGCCCAGACGTCATTATATTCCACAGAAGAAATTTCTCTTGCAGTGAACTGAATTGCATCCTCCCAAATGTATATGTTGAAGTCGTATCTCCCAATGTGACTGTACTTGGAGATGAAGACTCTAAGGTACTCATTAAGGTTAAGTGAGGTCAAATGGAAGGGTCCCTAATCTCAAAGGATTGGCAGTCTTGTGTGGCTTCCTTTTAAGATGGGGAAGAAAATGAAATCTCTTTCCCCAACCCTACCCCCACGAGCATGTGCCAGGCAAAGTCATGTGAGGGCACAGTGAACAGGCAGCCAGGAAGCCAGTCGGGTCAGAATCTTGATCCTGGACCACTACTCTATCTTGATCATGGACAAGCCAACCTCCAGGAGCGTGAAGGACAAGCTGTGGCTGTTTAAGCATCACGGCAGCCCGAGCACGTGCGGGGTTTCATCACTTCAGCGCAGTCAGGACTTGAGCTGGGACAGTTCGGGTAAGCTTGCCTCTCCTTCTGTGGCGTGGTAAGTTCCTGGGGGGAGTATCCCAGGCTTTCCATTGCCTGCACGGTGGCTCTTTGCTTGTTCTGTAGGGAAAGTGGCAGGCGATACCCCTCTGCCTTTTGGAAGTTAAAGACTGACTTTGCAGCCATAGAATCCGCCTGCAGAGTCCTTGCACGTGGGTCGAGCCCAAGCATCAGTGCATCCGGGAGCTCACGCCTACCCTGAGATGAAAATTGCCGCCAATCGTCACATCACCTCGGAATTACTGCCTCTCTCCGGAAGTTTACTTCCCTTTATCTTCATGGCTTTCACAGCTCCCAGATGCCTTTGAAAGTGACTTTGTAGTATCTTCCACTTGCTTGAGGAAGCGTATTGACCTATCACATCCTGCTCAGAAGCAGAAATCATTTTGTATGTAATTTTTAATCTGGCCTCCCAAAAGGATCAAACAGAATGTACCAAGCTTGCCAAGATGAATGAATGAATGAATAAATGATTTTGGCCAGGTCTGGCTGCTTTGCTGTCTTTACAGGGCCAAGTTTGTCACTCTGTTGACAAAGTGACAAAGGAGACAAGGTTATTTTGGTGATACAGCATAAGTTCTGTGCCCCAAATTCAGGAATTCATGGCAAGGGACATATTATTGGAGCACAAACCAATCTGATTCAGTCTAAAGTCTGGCCTCTCAGCCTTTAGTCTCATCAATTCTTGCTTTTCAGTTTCTCCTGTGCCGCCCCAAGATGGAAAAGGGCAGGTGAGACATTTTCTTGCTATGTTCCGCTTTATGTTCCCAGTCAGACTCGGCCATTTTATCGCCAGCATCCAACACCTGTAACAGGTACAAGTCACGTGAATGGATGCATGAATGCCCTTGATTAAAAGCCTACAATAGAAGTAAAAGAAGACTTTGGTGGGAGTTGTGATTGGCAGTAAGAAACACTGATGCGCAGCGTGACTTTCAGATACCTGAGAAGAACTTTAGTAATAACTTTCATCTAAGAGAAACAGAACCTTAGGAATATGTTCCATTTTATAATAAAATCATTATCATTTTTGAGAATACATTAGCCTAAATTCACTCAAATAAGATAAAATCCTGTCCATTTAAGGAAAAGGAGCTCCACAGAAAATAATCCACAGGCAAAACCTCATAATATACATAAGTTTGGAAATATTTGCTAACTATTGTTATCGACCACTGGGACCCTGGCAGTGGAACTTGGTCAATAGTTACATTTGCACCCATCAACACAAGGAGATTGCACAAATTGAATGGACCAAGGACAGAAGTGATCTTGGGAGAAACTAGAGTTAACTTGTATATAATTTATCACCGGGCTACTTAATTTTCTTCTCCCGTGGAGAATATCATTCAATAAGATCTTTTTTTTTTTTTTTTGACAGGCAGAGTGGACAGTGAGAGAGAAAGACAGAGAGAAAGGTCTTCCTTTGCCGTTGGTTCACCCTCCAATGGCCGCCACGGCTGGCGCACTGCGGCCAGCGCACCGCCTGATCCGATGGCAGGAGCCAGGTACTTCTCCTGGTCTCCCATGGAGTGCAGGGCCCAAGCGCTTGGGCCATCCTCCACTGCACTCCCTGGCCACAGCAGAGAGCTGGCCTGGAAGAGGGGCAACCGGGACAGAATCCGGCGCCCCGACCGGGACTAGAACCCAGTGTGCCAGCGCCGCAAGGCGGAGGATTAACCTAGTGAGTCGCGGCGCCGGCCTCAATAAGATCTTTAAGTAAAAGTGACATGTTTCAGAATGGCAGATGTCCTAACAGCACTCTGGCCTCAGAATCAGCCCTTAAGGTATTCGGATGCAGCTAAAAAGCCCATGAGAGTATTTCAGGCATGGAAAGCCAAGACACTCTGGCAAAAAAAAAATGACCTAAATGAAAGATCTCTGCAAGTGAGATCCCAGTGGAAAGTACAGCCATCAAAGAAGGAGGTAGCTTTCTCTGAAGGGAGGAGAGAACTTCCACTTTGACTATGATCCTGTCTGAATAAGATCTGAGTTTGGCGAACTCAAAAGGCTTCCATAGCCTTGGCAATTCATGACAAGAGCCTAGGGTGATTACTGACACCATAAACAAGAGTGTCAATTGTTAAATCAACAACAGGAGTCACTGTGCACTTAATCCCCATGTAGGATCTCTGTCCTTAATGTGTTGTACTATGTGAAGTAACGGTCTAACTACTTCTCAAACAGTTCTTTATACTTTGTGTTTCTGTGTGGGTGCAAACTGTTGAAATCTTTACTTAGTATATACTAAATTGATCTTCTATATATAAAGATAATTGAAAATGAATTTTGATGTGAATGGGATGGGAGAAGGAGCAGGAGATGGGATGGTTGCAGGTGGGAGGGAGTTTATGGGGGGAAAAAGCCACTGTAATCCAAAAGCTGTACTTTGGAAATTTATGTTTATTAAAAAAAAGTTTTAAAAAAAGTGACATGTTTCTCTAAACTTGGCACATTATATGAAATATTGATTTTTACCAAGAATCTGGGGAGAAAAAAACCATTTTGTTGAAATAATAATAGTGAAAAATATTATAATATATGAGCATACATGTTTTATGCATGTGTTATTGAAAATGTTCAATAGCAGGATAACTGGCCATAGAGGATTAATGTTTCATAATCAAAAAAGTCCATTCATTTATAATTTAATTTTCTAAAAATCAATCATGCATGAAGCAATCATAAGAAGAGTTAGTAATGTGCATAGACCTTGGGATACAACAGTCCCGGATTCAAATCTTTGTCCTACCCTTACTAGTGATGGAACCAAGTTCTCTGAACCCGGCCATCTTCATCTGTAGCATGAGAGTTATGAGTGAGCACAGAGGCGTCATCTGCAGTACCGGAGGATACTAAGGGTTAGCTGGCAGACAGCAGGAGTAGATCCAGTAAAATAAAGTGTGTCAAACAGTCAGGGCCCAGGGACAGACCGCGACTACACAGGGAGAAAGAGCGGGCAGCACCCTCACAAGATCTGGATGCTTTTAGTCACAAGGGTGGAAAATCGCAAAGTGAAATACATTCTTCATCAAAAGTGCATACTTGCAGGGCACTTCAGAATATTCATGGAAAATGGAATTAAAAGGTAAGTTTCTTTTGAGGCCAGAAAACTTTAAAATCTATGTGTAGCTTTTTCAGAATATATATTTTTCATGAAGTAAAAACCCCTCATATGCATGGATTTCACATTTTTTGTAGCAAAATAAACTTACCTTTAAACTCCATTTTCCATTAATTTTTTTAAAGATTTATTTTTATTTATTTGAAAGGCACAGTTTCAGAAAAAGAGAGAGAGAGGGAGTGACAGAGATCTTCCATCCACTTGTTCACTCCCCAAAAGGCGCAATGGCCAGGGCTGGGTCAGGCCAAAGCCAGGAGCCAGGTGCTGGAGCCTCTTCTGGACCTCTCATGTGAGTCCAGAGGCCCACGCACTTGGGCCATCATCCACTGCTTTCCCAGGTGCATTGTCAGGGAGCTGGATTGGAAGTGGAGCAGCAAGGACTTAAACCAGAGCCTTGTATAGCAGGCAGTGGCTTCATCCATTACACAAGTGTGGGTCCCAAGGAAAATGAAATTAGAAGATGAATCTATTTTATTGCAAAAATAAATGTGCAATCCATGCATATAAGTGACATCTTCAAGAACCTTGTGGGCATAGTATATAGACATTTGCTTTAGAAACTAATTTCAAGCTTAAACTGTTTACCCAAAATTCAACCTATAAAGGGAGAGGGGGATGTCTGAGAATTCCCAAAGGAAAGCATTAAGAATATTAGTGAGATTTTTAAAGTGAAGAAGGTAGAGAGCACTCTCCTAATTGATAGGCTCACCCTTTGCTGCCGTTCAATAGCAAGGCATGAGAACCTGTCTCACTAACAGGTGGGCACCAGAGCTGTAGTGGTGCTGTCATCATAGCTGAGAGAAGGAATTAATTCATGAACTGTGAGAAGCAAAAAGCCGATTGAGAACTGCTTCTACCTTGAGGAGTTTACACGTAGGTCTCTAGAAGTCTTTAATTTTAGTAACTGCTCCTCCCTTTTCAGTTCTGAATACAAAGCAAAGCATACAAAACGAGGTATTCATGGAATCTGGCTGAAATCCAGTGTTTTTTCAAGAGAAACTACGTGGACTAACAAGATTATGAGGAAGAGAGTAGGGTATCATGGTGAAATCAGTGTACCATATTTCTTGGATAATTTTAAGTGACTGTGATCTTTAAGATAAAAAATTGCCTTTTATTATAGCAACTGGAAATGACATTAACTTTGCAAGCATTTAACTGTTTCTGGTCTCAGCATCTCTTCTTACATTTTACTCTTCATTAAAAAATAAGATTTTGGGGCCGGTGCTGAGGCATAGTGGGTAAAGCTGCCGTCTTCAGTGCCAGCATCCCATACGGGTGCCAGCTGGTGTCCCAGCTGCTTTGCTTTGATCCAACTCCCAGCTAATGCTCCTGGGAAAGCAGCAGATGATGGCCCAAGTGCTTGAGCCCCTGAACCCACGTGGGAGACCCAGAAGAAGCTGGCTCCTGACTTTAGACTGGCCCAGCTCCAGCAGTTGCGGCCTTTTGGGGAGTGAACCAGAGTATGGAAGTTCTTTCTCTATTTCTCAGAAGGAAGGAAGGAAGGAAGGGTAAAAGAAAAAATAAGACTTTAAATTATTATTTTTGGCTATGTTTTCCTGAAACCAAATTTCAGTTGATCCAGTACACTTCAAAAGAAGAGGGAAGGCTAAATCTTGTGGATTGCACAGCTAAGGATTTTTATGGGGCCAAATGGTCATTGGCTCAAATGATTCATACATTTTCAGACAAAGAGACACAAAATCACCAAGAAGAAAAGAACTGATTGCTGTTCTCCTGAATTGGAATTCTGAGTGGTGGGGCTAGTTTTGTGGCATAGCAAGTTAAGCCACTGCCTATAATGCTGACATCCCATATGGATTCCGGTTAGTGTCCCGGCTGCTCTCCCTTCAATCCAGCTACCTGCTAATGGCCTAGGAAAAGCAGTGGGGGGTGGCTCAGGTATTTGGGCCCCTGCCAGCCATGTGAGAGACCTGGATGAAGCTCCTGGCTCCTGGCTTCAGCCTGGCCCAGCCCTGGCTGTTACAGCCATCTGAGGAGTGAGCCAGAAGGTGGAAGATGTCTCTCTCTCTCTCTCTCTCTCTCTCTCTCTCACTGTCTCCCCTCTCTCTCCCTAGCTCTTTCAAATAAATAAATGAATCTTAAATAAATAAATAAATAAATAAATCTTAGAGGCAAGTATTAGCAGCACACATTGAACTGGTTGACAGAAAGAGAAGGTGGGGGAGAGCTAGAGAGAGATTCTTTCTTATAACCCTGACAACAAAACCCCCAGATCAAGTCTCATTGGTGTAGCTGGGGTAATGTGTCAGTGAAATCCAGGATATGGGAGTATTTGTGGGGGTGGGGGCAGTTCCGGGTAATGTCACATGTCACCCCAGAGATCAAAAAAGATACAGGACAGGGAGCAAAGTCCTATGCAAACACACAATGGTGTGTGTGTTTCTTCCAGCCCAGGCCTGGCTTCTCCACCCTGCTTGTTTAAATTCTGTTTCTGGGGAAATCACTCCCAGGTTGTCAGTCCAGTGTGTTGTCATGTCGGTGATACATGCCTGCCTTTATCTCTCTCTCAAGCTTATCACAATTCAGTTTGCTGTATATTGAAATTTGGCTCTGCAGGGGACGTCATGATAATTGGGAGGTTCCTGGAAAGGGCACTACGTGGCAGAGATAACGTCATGGGATAGATGTGCATTCGTTTGCTCGGAGGAACGAGTCTGATTCATCCATGCATGAGACTGAATTGGATTTTAAAGTTTGCTCTTGCTAAAAAGTACAGCTATGGGAAACACCAGGACGCAGAATATGCTTGTCCTTCTGTTATTAACAGATAAAGGGAATGCAATTATTAGGTGAATTTGTCCATAAATCTGCTTCATGGTTCATGACACACACATCGAGGGTCAGTTAGGCGGTTTCGTCAGAACACTGCCTCCAGAAGTTTTTGAGGAAGGACATTAGCACCCCATAGCAGGGCAAGGAAAAGAGAATGGATTTGGAATCATACAGATGGGTTTGTGTCTGTGGTCTTGCACTTCCTACTTGCAAAGCCTTGGACAACTTATTTAACCATCATGTGAGCCTCCATGATTTCATCCATGAAGTGAGACTGATAGCACCTGTCCTGCCTCATCTGCGGAGCCAGCATGAGGTTCAAGCAACATAAAACTTATTTGTCTCCATGTCTACTGTCAACGAAATATTTCATAGGTTGTGTCTGACTCATCTCTGTGCATTTCAGGGGCTACACCTGTGCCTGGCCAGCAAAGTAAGCTCAACTAGTGTATGTCAGAGGAACAGCCAGATAGATGGACAAATGCTGAGTGAATCTTCAAGCTACCCCATAGACAGAAATAACAAAGACAAGAGTACTTTAGCAAGTTTGTGGGAAAATAGAATTCGAAGTGTATTTGGGTGTAAAAATACTTGCAAGCCCTGTCTGGATTTTCGTGACATACATTTCCCATGAACTTTCTGAAGCCCTGCTACTTGGCTTAGCACTGGCTCAGCAAAGCTCTGTGGCGGAACAATGTTTTCAACAATGTTCCAGAGCTCAGGATCCCTGTACTCGACCCCGCACTTTAACTTCCCGGACTTTCCTCAGTGAAAAAGAAGCTGCGATTCAAAATTTGGAAACAATAGCAATTCTCTTAGCAAAGAAACAGCCAAGAAAATTACTGCTGTCCTAGTTCCAAGAGAACCATTAATTAGGTAAGACACAGGCATGGAGTAAAATGGAGAACTTGTGAGAGTGAATTGTATTCTAATTAATACTTAGTAATTCCTCCAAATTTTAGGGCCTGTCTTATTACAGAGGCCTTTGAAATATTAACTTATTTCTGAAAGAAGCTGCTGGACTTCCAGAAGGTGATTTTTTATCTTTTTACAACGTTTTTGTACTCCCGTTTGGGTTCTTTGCACTAGTTCATATGAGAGAATGTATATGATGTGCAACCTGGGAAACTGGTTTAGGGGTCCCCCTGAGAGCCCCTGCTTGCTGACGTTGGCATCAGTTGGTTTACTTCTTGTGTTTTAGTCCCTGAAAGAATGACTTATTTTTCTAGAAACTGTATGTTCATACCAACATTTGTGAAGTAGAGCCCAGACAGTTTGAGTTCCCCGTCTCATCACTTACATTGAGTCATCCTGTTGATTTTTTCCCCAGAGGACTTAGAACTGCTGGAAAACATTTTATTTTTTGAGGCAGGCAGTCAGTCTGCAATTAAGACACCAAGATTTCATATCAGAGTGCCTGCATTCAGTTCCCAGCTGTAGCACCTAATTCCAGCTTCCAGCCAATGCAGACCTTGGGAGGCATCAGATGATGGCTTCAGTAGCTGGGTCCCTGCCACTGTCATGGGAGAACCTGGATTGGGTTCTCCCTTCTTGGTTCTGGCCCCAGCCCAGCCTTGTGGGAGTGAACCAACAGAGGAATGACCACCAGAGAGTTGAACCAACAGATGGAAACTTACTGTCTGTTTGTTCCTTTGTGTGTGTATCTCTTTGTCTCTCTGCCTCTCAAATAAATGAAAAAAAATTTTAAAGCTGTTTTACATGTTTATGCCAATCTTTTTTTTTTCTCCAGCACACACTCTGACTTCCTCGGATTGAAGTTCCATGAAGACAGGAATTTTGTCATGTTCACATTTGTGTTTCCAACCTTTAGAGCTGTGCCAAACATGGAGTAGGCTCTCAATAAACAATGGATGAATGAATGAATGGTTGAATGTGTGACTGAGGAGATGCATAGCCACTCCTCCATCTATCACAAATATTTCCAGAGTGTTGTTAAGAAAATATTATGCTGGCTCTTGCAGGCCAGGAATAGGAAGGCGATCTCCAGCCTGGTTCCAGTGTGAGACAAGCAGCTTTCAACACTGTGTCTGACCCGAATCTGCTCCACAACAAGGAGGCGTGGCTCTCCCCAGCAGGACCTTCTGCATTAATTCCTCCTCATCAGCCTGCCTTCCACCTACTCATGCGAGTGGCAACATCTCCTTTGCAAACAGAGTTCCCCGCCACCCTGAAAACTAAGGACATTTCAGCTGATAATTCCAAGCCCAGCTTCTCTCCACAATCTGTTGGATTGGAACATCTCCAAGGTGCCTCCATGGGTGGGTTCGTGGTAGAGTCTGCCAATAGAAAGAACCAGAGGGAGACTGGAAGCTTGAAGGAGAGAGGCATGGACTTACTTCTGGTTTTGTATTGTCTGTGTCAGGGGCCTCCCGTAACAGCCCAGAGTTGACCAGAACTTTGCCTCCCCTAGCACTCTCAGCCCTCTTCTTCCCAGGTCACAGCCTCAGAAAAAGCTTCACTCCATCCTGCAGTACCAACTGGGCCACTTCTCCAGAGGCTGGGAAGACCCCTCAGGCACGTGCCCCTCTTCAGGTGTACAGTTCAAGCACCAGAGTCCTGGGATTTTCTCCCAGAGGCACAAGCCCTGGTTCTGTAGGGTGCCTCATCTTAGCTCACATGCTCTGGTTTCAGGGCCTCTTCCTAACACTCCAGGCTTAAATGTGGCAGTTGTGTGACCCCAGTGTGACTTCAATAGCCTCCTTTTGTTCTTTGAACTCCCAACATCTATATATAACAGATTGCCTATCACTACAACTAGTATGGTTTCTGTTTTTCTTACTGGAATACTATAAAGCCAATGTTTGTGCTTCCTCTTCGTCTGCTTTCCCTGAAGGACCTTTATCTGGTGCAGGCTCATCCTGAGAGGCCCACACTGTCAGGATGGTGGGGCGACAGCTTTCTTCGACAAGAAGCACCAGAGACAGTTTTGGTGATCATGTCAGTTTACTAGCAGTCAAGCACAAGCTTTTATAGGGTAGGCAAAGGGGAGTAGCTGGCTCAAGATAGCAACACTAATTCTACAGGGTAAACCAATGCTGGTGCAGTTATACTTTTCCAAATAGCTTGAAGGTCATGTAGCCCACACAGCCTTTCAGGTGGTCTTATGGGTCTGGGCCACATCTGGGAGCTGACAATTACAAGGCCCTTCAACAGGAAGTGGGGGTGGGGGAAATGTGCCTGGGGCCCCTGCCACCTGCCAGCACTCAGGTCAAATGTGGGTCTCAGTGTGCTGAGTCCTCAACCAGGGTTTTCCTGGGAGAGCATGGTGTGCTACACCCTCTTGACCACCTGCATAGGCTAGGCAGGCACTCTTCCAGCCAGGCAAAGGATCACCCACAATCTGGTCCCATTTATATGCTCCAGACACAAGTCCAACTTCATATCTGTGTATTAAAGTCCAAGAGACACCTCAGGTTCTTTTGCAGATAATTTACTTTTTATTATTTATGCAATCTTAAACATGGAAAAAGTTTATTATATTAAACATCTCTATCCTCTCATTTCTTTAATTCAAAATCTTAGTAGCCATTCTTACTTCCTATCCTTCCCTGATGATTCACATTCAGGGCATCCATTTGTCATGTTGGTCACATCTCCTAAACTGCACTTCTGTTTTTCTCCATTCTTTGCCATTGTCCTAATCTAAATCATCCTTATCTATCATGTTGACTACTAGAGTTGTCTTCTGTATGTCTCCATCTTTCTGCTCTTGCCTTCCTAGAGCTGTTTTTCTGCATCTGAGCTATAATAAATAAAAGATACATACATGCATAACAAGTGGAATAATATAGATAATAGCATGCTATATATGGATATATACATTTATTTGAGGGGCAGAGAGAGAGAGCACTGCCATCTGCTGGTTTACTCCCCACAACAGTCCCAGCTGAGGCCAAAGGTAGGAGCTTAAATTCAGTCCAGGTCTCCCACGTGGGTCACAGGAAATCACTTGAGCCATCACTGTTGCCTCCCAGTGATCATGTTAGCAGGAAGTTGGAGTCAGGAGCAGAGCTGGGTATCAAACCCAGGCACTCTGATATGGGACATGGGCATCTTACCCCTAGGCCAAATGTCCAACTCCATAATCATACATCACAAAGGAAAGTAAGTCTGAACTTAACATGGCCCTACAGGGTCAGGCCCCTGCCAACACTGCCAACCTCATCTTATCAGTGTCTGCTTGAGCTAACCATGCTCTGTACACAGGGGCTCCCTGTCTTGATAGTTTGGCTTTTCCTGTTTTTTAGGGGCCTTGTGGTTGACTAGTGTGTATCCCCAACATCTCCAGCACCTGAACAATCTATTTCCTAAAAGGTGATTGGCAAATATGTGTTGGCTAAGTTAACGAATGACGCTTAGAGTATCCTCTCTTTCGGATTAAAAGCAGCTTATCTCAGCATCCAAGTCCTGAAAGTCTTTAAAATTTCCCCCCACTTCAGAATAGAAATCTGTAGAATTGGGCTTGTCTCCTATCTACTCTCCTTTCCTCTTTTCACAGTTCCTAGGAAATTCCTTGAGGAAAAGGAGTTTACAGCTTCAAGACTGGATGGCATGGCCAATAGTGCCTCAGATAAATAATACATGAATCAAAGAGGTCAAAGAGAAAGAAACACCAGAATCTACAGGATTACTGCAGCAGTGAGATTCACGGCCTTTGAAAATATGTAGAACAAGATGAAACAAATGTGTTCAGTAGATGTTCAGGTGCTCTTTCCTAAAAATAACATACTTAACCACAAATCAATGTTTAAAGCCAGATGGTTAATGAAGGCCAGCCAGGAAACTCCCGTAATTCACAGTAATGAGTATGGTAATGAGCTCCCATTATAAACTAAATGGCAGCGTGACACACTGTATCTATTTCAAATAATGGTAATTTGATTATACCATATTTTTCAAAGCTCCAAAGCTTAATTTACAGGGAAAAATATTAAAAAAAACCTGAGTGATGGATGAGTAATCATGCCCAGTGATTCAAATGGAAGATGGCCTAAACTGTGTTAACAAGACCCGCTTAAACATCAGGTGTCATCAGAAATAAAATGATACTCAAACACAAATAAAAGTTCAGATCTTTCAAAACATGAAAGAAGCCCCATTACTACAGTTGAAAAGAAATGCTTTTCCTTCCACTCTTTGATGTCTTTACTTTTCAAACAGTACCCTAAGAAAGGTTATGTTCTATTGAACAGAATGCCTTAGGGCCTTATCCACTATGGAAAAAATGTCAGGAATTGAATTTTATTTTTGAAATCAAAAGCAAATATTTATTTTTACACTTATAGCTCACCAGATCTCAGAAAGGAAATCTAAAAAGGCACTCTCAGATATCCCGAATGATAGGAACAGGTGCACAGCCCCTATGCAGACTGTGAAGTATGGGTCATGGGGTCACTCTGCTCTTGGGGGACATGTTGTACTGGCTGCCTTCTTGAGTGAGGTTAGGCTACTCAGAGCTGAGTAGTGAGAAAGTGAGGGCTCCAGGATCTGTCATCACTGCCATCTAATGCTGGGCTGCTCCTGCATCGTGTGTTTGCAAAACACACCATTAAAATTGATGCTCCATATTTTATATTATTTTAATGAAATTGTTATTTGTTCTTAGGAATTCCAAAGCATGCTTCTCCCCAGAATGTGACAGCACTATCGACACTCAGGCTTGGATCTGATCATCTATATGATTTCTGAGTAGATTTCAGCTATTTTACTGAAACTTGGAGATGGAAATGTGTAAGACAGGATTTTCTCATCTGGGAACAGACAAAATTGAAGTTGTGGATACTGTATTGAAAACTGAAGGATTGAATGAATTTAGCAATGTTCACTCACTCAGTTTTCCATATGCTGATTGCCAGGCCATCCCCATACATGGAAGTAACTGAAGTTTTCTAGAAAAATAATGCAAGCCAGTAAGGAAATTTCTGAAGAATGCCAACATCAGAAGTTTCTCAAATATACAGCCCAGCCTCATAACCCCACAATGAAACTCAACTCACAATCTGTAAGGCCTGCTCATGCACTCAGACTATACAGTTAGCTGCAAAATATTACAAAATATGAATTGACCATATGTGTCACATGTGAGAAGACAATACTATACATTATACATGCACAATTTTGTAATTGGTGATATCTCAAAAAGTTTGTTGAAAATTGACTTAAAGTATAAGTTTCTTTTTGTGCAAAACCCTTTGAAATCCATGCATAATTTTTTCATAATACTCAGTTTCCATGAACTTTTTTATGATGTGATGGACTTTTATTATATGATGAAGCTCTATCATATAATACTATAAAATGTGAGATGAGAACCAAGGGTTATTATATACTGGAGTCCAGGAAATAATTTGAAGGATAACTACCCAAAAATGGATTTAAAGCAATTTGCAGGAAACAGAGATCATGTGGGGAAAAGAAAACCTAAAAATAAAAATAGAACAGTATCAATATCTACAGAGATAAGAGAAGATCATCATGCATCCAAAAACAAGAGCAAGATATCAGAATAAACAATCGTGCAGGTAAAAAATAAGGACTTTTACAAGTTAGAACTGTTTAAGTTAAAAACAGATTCTTGGTAGAAGCATCTTCAGGAAGACTACTGAGAGATATGCCAAACTGTTGAACAGTGAGAGGGTGAATAATGATTAAATATGTGAAAAATGAAGCAAACACAGTTTTAAGACCAAGGAAAACAAATTTTGGCCATCAAAGAGCTAGAGCACACAGTTCATTGCATGTCTCCATTAACCACAGAATTGACAAGTCCTAACAATGCATTAGTGTGTAATGTAACTTACCCCAATGCTAACACAGCTGTTCTGGAGAAGGGAACAACAAGACCATGCTAGATGGAGAGGTGAGGAGAGACAACAAATGGAGATAGATATGAAGATCCTCAAAAAGTTCATGGAGCATGTGCATTATGAAAAAACTATGTGTGGATTTCAAAACTTTGGGCTCAAAAAGAAACTTATTTTAATTCCATTTTTCCATGAACTTTATACAGTCCTCTTATACAGTTTCATATTTCATAGTCAGGAAGTCAGTTCACAATGTTAAAAACTGAAAAATTGGTGAATTGGAGAGGGGAGGGCTCCAGGATGGAGCAATAGGGAGGGAGCTCACTGATAATCCAGAAAAAGATAGTTTTATAAAAGTGGAGATACTGTAGTCTCAGGGAAGAGTTAGGGAAAAAACTGCAGAGGAAACTCTTCCGGAATTAGTGGGACAAGGTGGACCTACGTGGAGGGCATGGGTGCCCACAGCTCGGGATCCTAGCTGCCGAGTCTACGCACCAGCGCTGGAAAGGGAGCTGAGGCGAAACCACAGTAGCACTGTGACACTGTGGCGAAACCAAGAAACACTGGCAGAAAAGTGACAGGAAGAGCCTAGAGGGAACAAGGCTTGAAGCCCCGTGGGGAAAAGTACACCAGCCTAACTGGAGGAGAGAAAAAAATATAATAAAGGGACTGGTATGGACACGATTCTCTCTCTCCACTCACCTGACAAAGGTGAGCAAGACAATAGAGCAGGCGCCATTTTGAACATAATGGCATAACAGCTATGCCAGCTCAGGGCTGCATCCACCCTCAGCCAAGCAGAAAAACCTGACTCTGGTGGGGAGAAATAACAGGAGACTAAGAACTAGTGAATGTGTGGAGTTAATGAACCGGACTGTGAAAAGGAAAAAAAAAAAAACTGAGGGTGTGTGGGAGAACTCACGGAGTGACTGAGACGTGAGTAGTCTCTGTGGGAGACGAGACAAATTCGGGCAGCTTTGGCTATGTGGTGAGAGACATTGCAGGGGAATCTGATTCTACACTGAGTACTGCACAGATCCTTTGTGTGGTCCTTGGGACAGAGCAGACAAATATTATACCCTCTGGGGCTAGTGCTCAGGCACTGATTGCCATCAAGGAGAAGAGTTCAGCTGAGCAAAATTATTTCCCTTCTGAATAAAAAGAGAGAGAGAGAGAAAGAGAGAGAGAGAGAGAGAGAGAGAGAGAGATTTACCACACCAAACCTGGGTGTGTCACCTTTGGCACACCCTTAACCCTGAAGAACTGAACAGAGCTCTGGCCACACCCACCACAAGCCTCTAGAGATTCACCAAAAGCAGATAGTCCACTTAATCTAGAGTCATAGTATAACGAGAAAAGCCACCACAGTGAGGAAAAAAAAGAAAAGAAAAGAAGATGAAACCAAAGAATATCTCCACAATGCCAAGCAACAAACGCAGAAACCGAGGAAACAAGAACAAGGAAGACATCGTGATGCTCCCAAATGAGCAAGACACTCCAATACATGATTATGAAGATGATGAAATAGAAAAAATGCAAGATACGGAATTCAAAAAAGTTATGGTAAGAACATTGAGAAGTTATCAAAAAAAATGCATGAACTACTGAAATCCATACAGGACAAACAGAAAATCATTCTCATGAAAATGAAATCTTAAGGAAGAATCAAAATGAAATTAGGAATTTAGTAGAATATGAAATTGAGATATTGAGGAGAAATCAAAATGAAATGAAGAATTCAATAGAACAAATGAAAAACACTTTTGAGAGCGTTAAAAACAGAATCAGTGAGATAGAAGAGAGAATATCAGACTTAGAAGACAGAGCACAGGAAAGTTTACAGTCAAACCAAAGAAAAGAAGAGGAAGTTAGAAATCTAAAAAATATTGTTGGGGATCTACAGGATACTATTAAAAAACCCAACATTAGCGTTCTGGGAGTTCCTGAAGGCGTGGAGAGAGAGAAAGGATTAGAAGGCCTTTTTAGTGAGATACTAACAGAAAAATTCCTGGGTTTGGAGAAGGAAAGAGACATCTAAGTACAGGAAGCACAAAGAACCCCTAATAAACATGACCAAAAGAGATCCTCACCATGGCACATTGTAATCAAACTCACCACAGTGAAACATAAAGAAAAGATTCTAAAATGTGCAAGAGAGAAACATCAGATTACTCTCAGAGGATCTCTAATTAGACTCACAGCAGACTTCTCATCAGAAACCCTACAGGCTAGGAGGGAATGGCGAGATACAGCCCAAGTACTAAGAGAAAAAAACTGCCAGCCCAGAATATCATATCCTGCAAAGCTCTCATTCGTGAATGAAGATGAAATAAAGACCTATCAGAGCAAACAGAAATTGAAAGAATTTGTCACCACTCCTCCGGCCCTGCAAAAGATACTTAAAGATGTAGTTGTTACACACAGAAACACAGAAACATGGCCACCAATACGAAAGAAGGTAAAGGAAGAAAATCTCTCTGTAAAATATCACAGGAAGTTCAAAGTATATATTAGAAATATCTTTGGAAGAATGGCAGGGCAAACTCATTACTTATCAATAGTCTCATTGAATGTAAATGGCCTCAACTCTCCCATCAAAAGACACAGACTGACTGAATGGATTAAAAAACAAAACCCATCTATTTGCTGCTTACAAGAAAAACTTCTCTCCAACAAAGGTGCATGCAGACTGAAAGTGGAGGGTTGGAAAAAGATATTCCATGCCAACAGAAACCAAAAAAGAGCTGGTGTAGCCATCTTAATATCAGACAAGATAAACTTTAACACAAAAACTGTTAAGAGAGACAAAGAGGGGCACTATATAATGATTAAAGGATCAATTCAACAGGAAGATATAACGATTATCAATGTATATGCACCTAATTACAGAGCACTGGGCTATTTGAAAAATATGTTAAGGGACTTAAAGGGAGACCTAGACTCCAATACAATAGTATTGGGGGACTTGAATACTCCACTTTCAGCAAAGGACAGATCAACCAGACAGAAAACGAACAAGGAAACAGCAGATTTAATCAAAACTATAGACCAAAAGGGTCTAACAGATATCTACAGAACTTTTCATCCTACACATGAAGAATACACAAACTTCTCAACAGTACATGGAACATACACTAGGAATGACCACATACTAGGCATAAAGCAAGTCTCAGCAAATTCAAAAGAATTGAAATCATACAATGCATCTTCTCAGACCACAGTGGAATGAAGCTGGAAATTAGCAACTCAGGAATCCCTAGAGCATATGCAAACACATGGAGACTGAACAACATGCTCCTGAATGAGCAGTGCATCATAAAAGAAATCAAAAGCTTTCAGGAAGTAAATGAGGATAACAACACAACATATTAAAACTTACGGGACGCAGCAAAAGCATTGTTAAGAGGAACGTTTATAGCAATAGGTGCCTACATCAAGAAGTTGGAAAGGCACCAAATAAATGAGCTATCAATGCATCTCAAGGATCTAGAAAAACTGCATCAAACCTGACCCAAAACAAGTAGGAGAAGAGAAATAATTAAAATTAGAAAAGAAATCAACAGAATTGAATAAAAAATACAAAGTATCAGCAAAACAAAGAGCTGGTTTATTGAAAAAATAAACAAAATTGACACACCATTGGCCCAACTAACTAAAAAAAGAAAAGACCCAAATCAATTAAACCAGAAATGAAAAAGGGAATGTAACAACAGACACCACAGAAATAAGAGTCGTCAGAAATTACTACAAAGAGTTGTATGCTAGCAAACAGGGAAATCTATCAGAAATGGATAGATTCCTGTACACATACAACTTACCAAAATTTAACCATGAAAACATAGAAAAACTAAACAGACCTAAACTGAGACAGAAATTGAATCAGTAATAAAGGCTCTCCCAACAAAAAAAGCCCAGGACAGGATAGATTCACTGCTGAATTCTACCACATTTAAAGAATTAACTCCAATTCTTCTCAAACTATTCAGAACAATCAAAAAAGAGGGAATCCTCCCAAATTCTTTCTATAAAGCCAGAATCATCTTAATTCCTAAACCTGAAAAAGATGCAGCATTGAAAGAGAATTATAGGGGCCGGTGCAGTGGCACACTAGGTTAATCCTCTGCCTGCAACACCGGCATCCCATATGGGCGCCAGGTTCTAGTCCCGGTTCCTCCTCTTCCAGTCCAGCTCTCTGCTGTGGCCAGGGAAGACAGTGGAGGATGACCCAAGTGCTTGGGCCCCTGCACCCGCATGGGAGACCAGGAAAGGAGCTCCTGGCTTTGGATCGGTGTAGTTCCAGCCGTGGTGGCCATTTGGGGAGTGAACCAACGGAAGGAAGACCTTTCTCTCTGTCTCTCTCTCTGTAACTCTACCTATCAAATAAATAAATAAAAATCTTTTTTTTAAAAAAGGAAGAATTACAGACCAATTTCCTTGATGAACATAGACGCAAAAATCCTCAATAAAATTCTGCCCAGTAGAATGCAACAGCACATCAGAAAGATCATCCACCCAGACCAAGTGGGATTTATCCCTGGTATGCAGGGATGGTTCAACGTTCGCAAATCAATCAATGTGATACACCACATTAACAAACTGCAGAAGGAAAACCATATGATTATCTCAATAGATGCTTCTCTGCATTTTATAAAATACAATACCATTCATGATGAAAACTCCAAGCAAATTCTGTATAGAAGGAACATTCCTCTATACAATCAAAGCAATTTATGACAAAACCACAGCCAGCATCCTATGAATGGGGAAAAGTTGGAAGCATTTCCACTGAGATCTGGTACCAGACAGGGATACCCACTCTCACCATTGCTATTCAATTTAGTACTGCAAGTACTATGAAATCCGGTCATTTGCAATAAAATGGAGAAATCTGAAAAACATCATGCTGAGTGAAATAAGCCAGTCCCAAAGGGACAAATATCATATGTTCTCCCTGATCGTTGACAACCAAATGTGCACCTAAAAGGAAACTTATTGAAGTGAAATGGACACTATGAGAAATAATGACTTGGTCAGCCCTTGTCCTGACTGTTGAGGAACAACTTACTACTTTATTCCTTTTAGTAATTTTTTGTTCTACTTAATACCATTGGTTGAACTGTTTAATTAACACACAATATTTCTTAGGTGTTTAAATGTAACTGGAAAGTGATCCCTGTTAAATATAAGAGTGGGAATAAGAGAGGAAGGATATGTACAGTTCAGCACATGCTCAATCAGACTTACCCCTAATGGTAGAGTTAGAAACGTGCCAGGGGGTTCCAATTCAATCCCATCCAGGTGGCATGTACCAATGCCATCTCACTAGTCAAAGTGATCAGTGTCAGTTCATAATTGATCATAATGATGGATTAATAGTCAAAGGAATCACATAAACAAGACTAGTGTCTGCTAATACTAACTGATAGAATTAAAAAGGAGAGAACTATCCAACATGGGAAGCAGGATACATAGCAGACTCAGAATGGCAGATGTCCTAAACAGCACTCTGGCCTCAGAATCAGCCCTTAAGGCATTCGGATCTGGCTGAAGAGCCCATGAGAGTATCTCAGGTATGGGAAGCCAAGACACTGTGGAAAAAAATGACCTAAATGAAAGATCTCTGTGAGTGAGATCCCAGCGGAAAGAATGGGCCATCAAAAAGGAGGTACCTTTCTCTGAAGGGAGGAGAGAACTTCCACTTTAACTATAACCTTGTCTAAATAAGATCAGAATTGACAAACTCTAGAGGCTTCCATAGCCTTGGCAGCTCATGACAAGAACCTCAGGTGATTACTGACACTATAAATAAGAGTGTCAATTGTTAAATCAACAATAGGAGTCACTGTGCACTTACTCCCCATGTTGGATCTCTGTCCTTAATGTGTTGTACTATGTGAAGTAACGGTACAACTAATACTCAAACAGTACTTTACACTTTGTCTTTCTTGTGGGTGCAAACTGTTGAAAGGTTTACCTAATATATTCTAAATTGATCTTCTGTATATAAAGATAATTGAAAATGAATCTTCATGTGAATGGGATGGGAGAGGGAGTGGGAGATGGGATGGCTGTGGTGGGAGAGAGGTTATGGGGGGTGGGGAGCCACTATAATCCAAAAGTTGTACTTTGGAAATTTATATTTATTAAATAAAAGTTAAAAAACTTAAAAATTAAGAAATAACAATGAAGTATGCTACTCAAAATCATGCAGCTAAATAATAACATAATTTGGAAAAAAAGATGAATTTGATTGCTTCTGGAGAGAAAAAAAGTTAAGGAGAAGTGGTCAATGTTGTCAAAACTTGTGGACAATCAGTCATTACATGTTGGATGTGATTAACCTTCATGCAAATAAAGAAACTAACAAGGAGGTTGAGGCACGGATGGAAGCAGTGGGAGGTCTCAGTGACAGTGCACACAGGGAGGAAGAGATCTAGGTAGGAAGTCGTCAGGACAGTCTCATGTGCATCCAGGACTGGTGCGAGGCATGAGAAGAGAGTCAGTCAACGCCTATGTGGTAAGCAGAGGTCCAAGGGGTGGTACAACTCAGCGATGGGGTGTGAGAGTCCTGGGCCTTCAGATGGGTCTTGTTTGTCAACCCTTTGCTCCACATCTGAACAGGTGGGTGACCTTGGGCAAGCCACCCTGAACACCTTGACAGTATGGCTGTTTCTTATCTGTCTTTGTTCTTCCTTGCTGTGTAGCAGAGAGCTTTGGAATGCTGTATTCTTTGGAGAAATGTCTTCCATCTGCTAGTTCACTCCCCAAATGGCTGCAAAGGCTGGAACTGTGCTGATCTGAAGCCAGGATCCTGGAGCATCTTCCAGATCTCCCATGCAGGTGCAGGGTCCCATGGACTCGGGTCATCTTCTACTACTTTCCCAGGCCATAGCAGAGAGCTGCATCAGAACTGCAGCAGCCAGGACTCAAATTGGTACCCAAAACACCACAGCACCAGCCCCAGGATTTATGGTCTTAAAAATATCTTGACACTTAACTATCAAAACATCCCTCCAACTGACACGCTCAGCAGCAGCCTCATTCCGTGTGTTGTACATAGTTAAACACTAATAACTCCACAGATTTATAGGGCACACTATGATATTTTGATCTATGTGCATGTGGAATGGTTAAATAAAATTAATTAACATATCTATCACCTTATCATTTTTTCCCACTTGGTGGGAACATTTAAAATCTACTCTTTCAGCAATTTTGAAATGACAACCCATTAGCATTAACCTTGGTCATAGAATCTAAAAAAGCCAAACTCCTGTTTTTGAATATCCTTAACATGAACAAATCTTGACTTTTAGAAACAGTTTGAGGGACTGGCATTTGGGTGCAGGGAGTTAAGCTACTACCTTTTGATGCTGACATACCATATGAACTCATCTAGTTCCAGCCTCTCTGCTTCCAATCCAGCTTCCTGCTAATGAGCCTGGGGAAGCTGCAGCCCCTGCCATCCATGGGAGACATGGATAGAATTCCAGGCTTCTGGTCATTATGGCCATTTGGAGAGTGAGCCAGTAGATGGGACATATCTATCTCTCCTTTTCTACTTCTCTCCTTTTTTCCCTGTAACTCTGTGTTCCAAATTAAAAAAATATATCTTTTTTAAAAAAATGTTTATTTCTTCACTAGATGCCCTGCTTCCACCTCTAGAGTATAAACTCCTTCAGTATAGAGACCACTTTCTACAAGTTCACCTTTTGTACTTCTCAAAATCTCAAAAAAGGTAATTTTTATTGTTACATGAATAAGGACAGTGACCAAATTGGATGATGCTGTTAGTCAAAATCCAATAACTATTAAAGAACTGGCTTTGAAGCCTGGATATATCCTTACTGAACAACACAGAACAAGTATGGTAGAAGGCTAGGGGAAGACACCAGGAGCTCACCTGTTTCCTGTGGTGGTATCTTCAAATTGGTGTGTATTTTTTCCAATGATTCAAAGCTGATACTCATTAACAGAAATCCCCAAAGCATAGAACATGCAGATAATGAAGAAGTGCATTCTGGTTACTGTTGTTTTACATTATGAGACAACACCAAAAAATAGTGAATAATTATACAAAGATGGATAAAGTCAACCTCAGTGAAAAGTGTGCGAGAAGAATAAGCATTGCTTTTATTGTCATTGTTTTTAATTGTCTTTTAACTTAAAAAAAAGAAAAATTCTAAGAGATGCTTATAAGAAAATCTCCCTCAGCTGCTGTCTAGGTGAGCTCATCAGAACTTCTTCCCAGCTCTGGAATGGGAGCTCACAGCATGTGCCCATGACAGAACAAGCAGAGCTGAGCTGTGCCTTTCCAGGTCCGAGAAGAAGGGGCCGGAAGTCAGACCCAGCTGCCACACCACGGCTCTGCTCCTCATGAGTCCTCAACCCCTGGAGAGCTCCTAAGTGTCACCTTTCCCGGCGTCCCAGTTGAGGTCATCAGTACGGATTCCCTCCCAGTGAGGTAACAGCAACTTCCTTCTCTCAATGGCGTCTTCTTCCCTTCATCCAACTTGACCACTCCCTAGATCAAGCCAACCAGGGTGTTGTTGGAAGAACCAAGCCCACAGCTTGATGAAAAGGAGAGAGAGAGAAGCTGTATTTTCTTTCTTCTTTTCTTTCCTTCTTTGCTTCCTTCCTCTCTCTCTCTTTCTTCTTTCTTTCTTCCTTCCTTTCTTTTTTTCTTTCCTGTTTTTATTTGATAGAGTGACAGAGGTAGAGACAGAGAGAAAGAGGGATTATCCATGCACTGTTTCACTCCACAAATGGCCACAATGGCCAGGGTTGGACCGGGCCAAAACCAGAAGTCTAGAATTCTATCTGGGTCTCCTACATGTATGGCAGCAGCCTAAGGACTGGGACCATCTTCCACTGTTTTCCCAGGCACATTAACCAGAAGCTGGATCAGAAGCAGAGCAGCCAAGACTCAAACCAGCACTCCAACACAGTGTTCTAAGGGCTGGCTTAACCCTCTACAGAACACTGCCAACCCTGGGTCTGTGTTCTTGCCTTTCACATAGCAGAGTCATAGCAGGCTGCACGTACGGAACCCAGTCTTCAAGGTACAAACATGGGAGAGATGGGGTTGAAGAATGTCTCCTGTGCTACATCTAAACGTCTGTAGATATGTGGCGGTCTCTGGAGTCAGTAAAATGTACTCCTATGGTCAAAATTGTGGAAAGTACAAAGTTTGTCTTGGGATACCCTGAATCACCTACCCTGATTCAGATACTAATCCTAGGTATTTGCACATTTCTCAGCTCACTGAAATCTGGTAACATTTCAGGGAGTTGAGCTGACTATTCCCACTTGAACAGAAAAAGAAACAGAGCTAAAGCAGAGGAAGTTATGCATGTAAAGTTAACCAGTTAATGCATGGAAACACCAAAATTTAACCATGGGTCTTATCAATTCTTTTTTTTAAGATTTGGTTTTATTTATTTGAAAGACAGAGTTACAGAGATGGGTAGAGGCAGAGAGAGGTCTTCCATCTGCTGGTTCACTCCCCAAATGGCCACATTAGCTGGAGCTGAACCAATCTGAAGCCAGGAACCAGGCGCTTCTTCTGGGTCTCCCCCATGAGTGCCGGGGCCCAAGCACTTGGGCTATCCTCCATTGCTTTTACCAGGCACATTAAGCAGGGAGCTGGAGCAGAAGTGGAGCAGCCAGGACTCAAACTGGTGCACATATGGGATGCCGATGCTCTGCAGGCCAAAGCTTTAACCCACTGCGCTACAGCCCTGGGTCTTATCAATTCTAAAATCCTTTGTAATGTGAACCTCCCCAGTTTCTATTTGCTTTTGGTATTCCCTCTTTTCTAAACTTTTCCAATTCAAATTGACTTTCCACCAGCTACAATGTGAGAAGGAATTTAATTATATATGAGGGTACTTCAAAAAGTGCATGGAAAATTGAATTAAAAGATAAATTTATTTTGGTGAAAAAATTTTGAAATCCATACCTACTTTTTTTGGTCATGCACTTTGTCCATGAACTATCTGAAGATCCCTTGTCATTCATAGCATTGTTACTTTATTAAAGTTCTGATTGCATTTGAATAGGGAACAACCATGGAAGGAAAGTCCAATGGTGAAATTTTAGGTATTGGTTAAATATAAGAGATGTTTTAAGATTATACTCTCAGAAGAGGAGACCAAGGATTCTGAGAGTCTCAGTTCCACTCATGTCTTTGTGTATCTATCTCAGTTGTAAGGATGTGGACAGGACACACTTGAAAAATACCTTCGAGGAGAATGATTGAAAACTATGTCAGGGGGCTGGCACTGTGGCACAGTGTGTTAAAGCCCTGGCCTGAAGTGCTGGTATCCCATATGGGCACCGGTTCTAGTCATGGCTGCTCCTCTTCTGATCCAGCTCTCTGCCATGGCCTGGGAAAGCAGTAGAAGATGGGCCAAGTCCTCAGGCCCCTGAACCCACATGGGAGACCCGGAAGAAGCTCCTGGCTTCAGATCAGCACAGCTCTGGCCATTGCAGCCATCTGGGGAGTGGACCAGCAGATGGAAGACCTCTCTCTCTGTCTCTACCTCTCTGTATAACTCTGTCTTTCAAATAAATAAAATAAATCTTTTTTAAAAACTATGTCAAAGTGTCATAGAAATAAAATATATCTGAAGAAGAGGGTAGCAGAATAAGAATTCCTTTGTATGAACATCAATATAATTTGGTTTTTTTTTTTATGCCTTTCAAAAAAATCACCATAAGCCTAAAATTTCACCTATACCTTTCAATCTTTAGTTCTTTTTTTTTAGGATTTATTTATTTTATTTGGAAGTCAGAGTTACACAGAGAGAGGAGAGGCAGAGAGAGAGAAAGAGAGAGAGAGAAAGAGAGAGAGAGAGGTCTTCCATCTGCTGGTTCACTCCCCAATTGGCCACAACAGCTGAAGCTCTGCCGATCTGAAGCCAGGAGCCAGGAGCTTCTTACGGGTCTCACACGCGGGTGTAGGGTCCCAAGGACTTGGGCCATCTTCTACTGCTTTCCCAGGCCATAGCAGAGAGCTGGATCAGAAGTGGAGCAGCCGGGTCTCTAACTGATGCCATATATGGGATGCCGGTTCTTCAGGCCAGGGCGTTAACCCACTGCATCACAGCACTGGCCCCCCAATCTTTAGTTCTTTTTTTTTTTTTTTTTTTTTTTTTTGACAGGCAGAGTGGACAGTGAGAGAGAGAGATAGAGAGAAAGGTCTTCCTTTTGCCATTGGTTCACCCTCCAATGGCCGCCACGGCCGGCGTGCTGCGGCCGGCACACCGCGCTGATCTGAAGCCAGAAGCCAGGTGCTTCTCCTGGTCTCCCATGGGGTGCAGGGCCCAAGCACTTGGGCCATCCTCCACTGCACTCCCGGGCCACAGCAGAGAGCTGGCCTGGAAGAGGGGCAACCGGGACAGAATCCGGCACCCCGATCGGGACTAGAACCCAGTGTGCCGGTGCTGCAAGGCGGAGGATTAGCCTAGTGAGCCACGGCGCCGGCCCATCTTTAGTTCTTTAACATAAACACTGATGGTAACTGAGTTAGGAAAAGTGAAGCATTTTTCTTATTACTACATAGGAACTGCAATCCCCTTCAAGTGTACTTTCTGGTAATGCTGAAAGAAATTGTGAATTAGAAGCAAAAGAAAACACTAATTTTTCCCTGCATTCCTGCTGTAGCTTGGACATTAGTCTGGGTGTCTCCGGAAGATCCATCTTTTGAAGATGTGGGGCCCCAGGCAGACGCGTTGGAGGTGGTAGAGTCTTTAGGAAGGAGGGCCTCGGGGAAGATCCTTAGTTGGTAGAGACAAGCCCTTCGAAGGCTGTGATAACGCCTGGGCTGGAGTCCAGTCCCTCTCTGCTTCCTCACTTGCCATGTCCCCTGTCCACAGGTGCTCTACCTGTGTCACCCCCACCACAGGCCAAACCAGTGGGGCCACCTGCCTTAGACTTGAATCTCTAAAACTCTGAGCCAAACAAACCTTTTCTCTTACACAGGTCATTGCCAGCATGGACAGCTGGTGCAGCGATTACCATGCTAACATGGGACGCCCTCGTCCCGTTTAGAGTGCCTTGTTTCAAGTCCCAGCGCTGCTCCTCATTCCACCTTCCTGCTAATGTGCACCCTGGGAAAGAAGAGACAGTCACTCAAGCTCCCATATGGGAGACCCAGATTAACTTCCAGCATTCTGGCTTCGGTCTGGCTCAGCCCTAGCTGTTGCAGCGGTTTAGGGAATGAGCCATTTGGGGAATGGGAGATCTCTCTCTCTCTCTCTCTCTCTTTCTATATATATATATATATATATATATATATATCGCTCTCTCTCCTCTCTTCTCACCTCTCTCTCTTTTCTCTCTCTCTCTCTCTCTCTCTCTCTCTCACCTTCGCACTCTCATGCTCTCTCTTCTCTCTCCTCTCTCTTCTTTCTCTGTCTCATTCTTTCTACCATTCAAGTAAATGAACAATTTTTTGAAAATATATAAAGCTGGGGCCAGCAGTGTGGCGTAGTGTGTAAAACTTCTACCTGCAATACTGGCATCCCTATGTTGCCAGTTCAAGTCTCAGCTGCTCCACTTCCAATCCAGCTCCTTGCTAATGTGCCTGGGAAGGCAGCAGAAGATGGCCCAAGTGCTAGGGCCCCTGCACCCACATGGGAGACCCAAAAGAAGCTCCTGGCTCCTGGCTTTGTCCTGGCCTAGCCCTGGGCCATTGTATCCATTTGTGGAGTAAGCCAGCAAATGGAAGATCTCTATTTCTCCCTCTCTCTCTCTAACTCTGCCTTTCAAATAAATGTCTTTTTTTTCTTTTCAAAAGTACATAGAATGGATATTCAACACTCAGAAGGAAAAAAAGAAAGAAACCTGTGTGATATCTGAGACTAGCAGGAAGCACTTAATCATCACCTTCAGCAACCAAAATGAACATAAACTGAGCATCCAGTTTATTTAAAACTCTGGGCTAGACAGTGGAGACAAAGGTAGAGGGTCTAAGATCTGTTTTGAGATCATCGATGTCTATCCTCCCACATACACATCAGAAGAGAACAAAGCATGGCTGACGCTGTTGTGTTGAATGACTTCTGTGAGTGATCTTGCTTTATCATAGGTCTCCGTGATGTTACATAGCTGTTCTTGCTTATGAAGAGTAATGTCTTGCAGTTTTTTGCTTTTTCATTTTATTTTCTAGCACAGAAAATAAAACCAAAGTTTTATCACAGTAATTCTCTTCTTTGTTTTTTTGTTGTTAGATCTTTTTTGTTGTTGTTATTTTCAGATAATGTTAGGCTTAAAGAAGAATCGCAAAAAAAAAAAAAAAAAGTCCCCTTTATTCAGTGTCCCCTAGTGTTAACGTCTTTCCTAGCCCACGTATCTCTAAGCTAAGACATTACCATTAGTGCAGGCTCTTAAACTAGACTTTGTTCAGATGATACCAGTTCTGCTGATGTCCTTTTTTTTTTTTATTTAAGTATCTCAGGATTCCACATTGCATTGGGTTTGTCATGCATCCTTAGCCGGATCTAATCTCTGACAGTACCTTAGTTTTGTTGTCTTCTGTTATCTTGAGGTTTTTGAAGAGTAAGGGTCAGTTATCTTGTAGAATGGTCCGCGATTTGCTTTTACTGAGATTTTCTCATGGTTAGAGTGAAATTATAACTTTCCAGGAAGAACGCAACAGAAATGATGTGGCTTTAATCTCCGTATCCTATTGAGGAGTAGGTGATATAGATACATCCTTTTATTGGTGATGTTAATCTTGTTGAAGACTGTGTCTGCCACATTACTACATTGTAAATTTACCATTTTTCCCTTCAGAACTAAAAAGTATTTACTCTTAAGATTATACAAACATTCTGTCTCTCCTTAACTTTAATCCACTAAACAAGGTAGAGTTTAAGAAAAGGCAAACCCAAGACACTCTGACCAAAAAAAAAAAAAAAAAAAACAACTAAATGAAAGATCTCTGTGAGTGAGGTCCCAGTGGAAAGAACAGGTCTTCAAAGAAGGAGGTACCTTTCTCTGAAGGGAGGAGAGAACCTCCACTTTGACTATGACCTTGTCTAAACAAGATAAGAGTCGGAGAACTCAAAAGGCTTCCATAGCCTTGGAAACTCATGACTGGTGCATAGGGAGATTACTGATGCCATAAACAGGAGTGTCAATTTGTAAAGTCAACAACAGGAGTCACTGTGCACTTACTCCTCATGTAGGATCTCTGTCCTTAATGTGCTGTACATTGAGATTTAATGCTATAACGAGTACTCAAACAGTATATTTCACTTTGTGTTTCTATGTGGGTGCAAACTGTTGAAATCTTTACTTAATGTATACTAAACTGATCTTCTGTATATATAGAAAATTGAAAATGAATCTTGATATGGATGGAAGGGGAGAGAGAGCGGGAAAGGGGAGGGTTGCGGGTGGGAGGGAAGTCATCGGGGTGGGGGGGAGGGGGAAGCCAATGTAGCCCATAAGCTGTACTTTGGAAATCTATATTCAATAAATAAAAGTTAAAAAAAAAAGAAAAGGCAAACCCAACCTACTGATAGCGCAATATGCCAATGACACAGAAACCAGAGTGGTCAGTGGCAGGAGCTGAGAATCGGAATCGCTGAAGACAGAGAATGCAAAGCCAAAAGCACCTCAAAAAGGCATAAAGACTCAAAGAATTTGCATCTAGTACCCCAAATCCTTCCTCCTGTTAAAAATTTGAGGGAAGAGCTAAAATAAGCAGATAAGATGGGAAGAGAAGCAGAAGGACTTCCAGATGGATTTCACAGTTATCAGAACTGTATTATCATTTATATGTCTTAACTCATTTTTGTATCAGTAAGTTACATGGTTCACAGATGGTTTAAAAATCATGTTTCCAGTGTTCATCAGATCATGTACATAAAGAACTATAGGCTTTGGGATTTTTGAGTCATTAAATGTTGGCAACTGACTGAATTAATTGGTTTCATTAGTTTTCCCTCAACACTGAATTAAATTGCAAAATCTATACTCAAGTTACACTGTAAAATATGCTGTCAGAATTAATTCTATATCACCTTCCCTATTCATAAGAAGCAAAATACTTACAAGCCCAATCTTGACAGAGTTTATTTGACCCTTCAAGACTTGCAACCAACCTAACTGGAATATATAAATATATAAAGGAATGTCACTATCAGGTAATTTGTCACATTGGGGGAAAAGGCAACTTTAAATTAATTCATGTAAAGTACCAAAATAATTATATTATTCATGAATTGGTCATGTATGGTTTTACCTGGTATCGTAACAGCTTCTACGATCCATGTATGAGAGAACTTCAAAAAGTACATGGAAAATGTGTATTATGAAAAAATTATGCACCGATTTCAAAAAATTTTACACCAAAATAAAATTTCTTTTTTTTAAGAATTTTATTTATTTATTTGAGAGGTAGAGTTAAAGACAGTGAGAGGGAGAGACAGAGAGAAAGGTCTTCCATCCATTAGTTCACTCTCCAAATGGCCACAACGGCTAGAGCTGCACCAATCCGAAGCCAGGAGCCAGGTGCTTCTTCTCAGTCTCCCATGTGGGTGCAAGGGCCCAAGGACTTGGGCCATCTTCTACCACTTTCCCAGGCCACAGCAGAGAGCTGGATTGGAAGAGGAGCAGCCAGGACTAGAACCCGGTGCCCATATAGGATGCTGGCGCCACAGGCAGAGATTTAACTTACTGCACCACAGCGTTGGCCCCCCAAAATAAACTTTCAATTCCATTTCCACAAATTTTTTTTGACAGGCAGAGTAGTTAGACAGAGAGAGAGAGAGAGAGAGAGAGAGCCAGAGAGAAAGGTCTTCCTTTTCCGTTGGTTCACCCCCCAAATGGCTGCCACAGCCAGCATGCTGCGCCCATCTGAAGCCAGGAGCCAGGTGCTTCCTCCTGGTCTCCCATGCAGGTGCAGGGCCCAAGGACCTGGGCCATCCTCCACTGCACTCCCTGGCCACAGCAGAGAGCTGGACTGGAAGAGGAGCAACCGGGACAGAATCCAGCACTCCAACCAGAACGAGAACCCAGGGTGCTGGTGCCACAGGCAGAGGATTAGCCTATTGAGCCGTGGCACCGGCCCCAATCCCTATTTTTTTTAAGATTTTATTTATTTATTTGTGATGTAGAGTTTCAGAGAGAGGCAGAGACAGAGAGAGAGAAGTCTTCCATGTGCTGGTTCACTCCCTAGATGGCCACAAAGGCCTGATCTGAGCCTATCCTAAGTCAGGAGCCAGGAGTCTCCCACAGGGGTACAGGGGCCCAAGCACTTGAGCCATCCTCCACTGCTTTCCCAGGCCATAGCAGAGAGCTGGATCCGAAGAGGAGCAGCCAGGACTCAAACCTGTGCCCAAATGGGATTCTGGCTCTGCAGGTGGAGGTTTAGCCCACTAAGCCACAGCCCTGGCCACAATCCCTAAATTCTTTAATAGATTGTCTCATGTAACTGTCACAGCAATATGAGATATCAAGAACTGTAAGGGATATGAGATTGTATCCTACTAGCAAGCTGACGAGTTAGTCTGCTATCGTTTTATGGACACTGACCGAAGTCATGAGACTCTTGGGTCAGAGACAAAGGACTTTATTGCCCACAGAAATAGCAGTAACCAGAGTATCAGCATCGGTTCTCCAGTCTCAAATTTGCACGGTAACATGAAGAGGGTCAAGTGAGACCTGCACAAATGGTGGTTTGCATTATAGGACAGGAACTCTGAATTTAGAGAGCCTGACTTGCTTAAAATGGACAGAAAACATGCTGTTATTTGTGCTAGAGGGAGATACTATCATTATCTTCCAGGGTTGTTTACTATATGGACATGCTTGAACGGATAGTCCAAAATAAAGGCAGTCAGCGCCTCTGCTTGAAAGACATGCAGAAGTATAAGATACATGCAGAGAGAATCATCTCCCAGAGTGATCTGATACCATAGGTTATATTATGTAGTTATATTCCATATACATACATATATATACATGTTGGGAAAGGATTTCCTATTTCCTCTTGCAGATTAGGAGCAATAAGCTGTGAGAGAACTGCAGGAATTCAAGGAGACAATCAAAGAAGGCAACAGATACTTTTTAATGAGAATGTTTTCATATTTACAAGTTCATTTAATTCTCCCCATCAAGTGTGGCAAATTGCCCCTGCATGAACATACAAACCATAAAGGAGTAAGAATGGGCACGAAGATGGATCCAAGGTAAACTTTTCATTAGGTGTTTGGAAAAATCTACTGTGCTTTCCTCTCCGTAATAATCACTTGGAAAATGTAAATATGAACTTCCATATGTAATTTTACTGCTGCTCTACTCATAAGGAATGATGCTACTGGAGAGGAAATGTGAACTTTGGGGTCAATGTCAAGTTGGGATTCCAGTCCATACTTTTAAACCTCTCCAGAGATCATTTTCTCCATCTGTGGAATGAGAGTCCTTTGTAGGTTCACCATAAGCCTGAAATGAAAGCATAGATGTGACACTCCCAGCACAGCGTTCTGTGGAGCACATAGCAAGTGCCAACACCAGACAGCAATAATGATGACTTGGAGGGTGTTTGTTAACAAGGTCCATTGTCGCTCCCCCTCTTCGTGGAGGAACGACACAGGACCCTGCGCTGTTCTTTTGTCTGCTCGGCCCTCCCCGGGTTTGCTGCTGGTCCTTCCCGGGTTGGCTGCCGTCCCTTCCACCTCCGTGGAAGGGCGGTGCCCCCTGCCACTTTCCCCACTTCCGCGGGGGAGCGGCACACCGCCGGCTGGCTCTCTCGGGGGCTGCTCAGATGTTATTCAGGTAGATGTTCCTGGTGCGTGTTGTCTCTCTCCTCCTTTATAGTCCTCTTCCACCAATCCCAACTCTGCTACCCACATGCCGAGTACGCTGCTCTCCTCCAATCAGGAGCAGGATCAGCTCCTGCAGGTCATCACTCAAGTTGGCAAGAGGCAGCTGTGTAGAAGCTGTTTCCTCCTCTCCCAGCGCCATATTGTGGGAGAGCAGATGCATAGAATAAGTCTTAATTCCAGTAACTTAGTCTAGTCCGAGTTGCTCCCCACAGTCCATCTAACTTCTTCTGCTTTAAAAAGTTGGAAAATTCAAGAATATAATCACAAGGAGCTTTTTAAGCTTTGTCTTCCCATGTAAAAGCTTTTTTCAGACATTGGGGATGTGTCATATTGAATTCAAGTTTTTTCATTCAAAGATTAATTTTAAACATGGAGTGAAAAGTCTTCAAGCTGTCAAAGCCTTCACTTTTAGCGACAGAATGGATGTTGTTATTTTAAAAGGTCTCCTAATAGTCCTTTTAATGACCTGGAGCAGGAAAGCTTGTCATTTTCTCTAACACAATGTTAATAAAATACAAATATATGGTGGAAGCCGGAGTCAAAAGGAGAGCAGTAATCTACATTTGTCCTGATGTGTGTCCTGGTGATCAATTCAAAGGGCCTCGTGACTTCCCTAAGAAACTGTGCTGTGTTAAAGACAGCCCTGTTGATCTTTTATCCATTCACACAGAGAAGCGTTGGAAGATAAAATTGTTTTTTACATTCACTTAAAAGTTACGCCACAGCCATTAGATAAAAGCAAGAATAATTGTGTGCTCAGTGAGCAGAGTGCTTCCAAGGAAGAAACTCGCTCATCGAGCAGTTGTGTTTTCAGCTTTGGCAGATGGAACATGGCATTCTTTGGTGAGTTCTTCCACCCTGTAAAATTTAATGATCTGCCCTCCCCACAGACTGCTGCACAAATTATTGTCCATGATAACTTGATGTCGATTTGCTTTCGAAAGCCTCTCAGCGTTAACTAATAGTTGCAATCCAAATTAACAATAACAAGAAAGTCTGGAAATTATGGGTGCATTCTGGTAATTCACTCCCAACTAAGCTTGTTATCTGCATGAAATACAACTGTGGCTCCATGAATAATTCTCAAAAATGCTGAATTTAAAATGAGTGCTGGGTAGGATAAACAGTGGTTGAATAATACTTAAACTCTACCATCTGGTATTCTAGTATTTTAATGTGAACTGAGTTTCTTTTATTAGGTGCTTAGTTGAGATTCTTTCGATATAGATTCTTTCAGTATGCAGAAGGAGCTATATAACTTGGGGAGGAATAAGAATTATGATTCAGGACAGTTTTTAAAAAAAATATGGTAATTCTCTTAAAGGGAAACACAAATGTGAAAATCCTAGCCATGAGTCCCAAGGAGCAAAAGAGGCATTTGTTAGAGTTTGTCTTAATTCAGGGCATTTATTTGTAGGAGTCCATAAAGTTGGTGCATATAAAGGTTGTGAAAAAGTCACTCAGGTTGTAGGGGAAAAATAATGTATAGTAAAGCTCAATGACAGGTAACAAACAAAAATTGTTATTAGTGACCGATAGGCAAGGTCAAAAACAATAATAAATATGCACTCATGGTGTTTGGGAGAAAAATAAGAAAGCAAGATAAAGAATATTTGAAAACAAATTGAAACATGTATCATGAAAGGAAGATTTAATGAGCTCATCATTCTTGGAAAATATTTCAGTGTTATTTCCCCAAAAGCTTTAGACTGAGCTACTCTAGCAACCTGATGTGAAATTTACATGAAAATTAATTTTTTCTTTCTGATCTGAAAAATTCACTGTGAAGTTCCACAGAAGAATAAGTAATAATGGCATTTATACATTCCTTACTGTTTACCCAAATGTGTGACATGCACTGTCTCCTTTGACTGAGACAACAGTGCCCTGTATAACATAGGCAGAATTGATCTTACCAGACCTCTTCTGCACTTGTTGTGATCAAACAAGTGTGAAGCCGGCGCCGCGGCTCACCAAGGCTAATCCTCTGCCTGCGGTGCCAGCACCCTGGGTTCTAGTCCCATTTGGGGCGCCAGTTCTGTCCCGGTTGCTCCTCTTCCAGTCCAGCTCTCTGCTGTGGCCCAGGAAGGCAGTGGAGGATGGCCCAAGTGCTTGGGCCCTGCACCCACGTGGGAGACCGGGAGGAGGCACCTGGCTCCTGGCTTTGGGTGGGTGCAGCGCGCCAGCCATAGCTGCCATTTGGGGGGTGAACCAACGGAGGGAAGACCTTTCTCTCTGTCTCTCTCTTACTGTCTAACTGCTCTGCCTGTCAAAAAAAAAAAAAAAAAAGTGTGACAGCTGAGGGACAGTACCCGTTGGTCAGTTTTGCTTTTCAAAACTCTCATCTTTGTTCTATTCTAGATGCGCACTAGCCAAAGTGGCAAGGATACTCAGCATACGTTTGAGCAAATCTATGATCTACCTGAAGCGTACCTTCATTCTGACTCCAAATTCAGATCTTATTTAACTACGTAAGACCTCCTGAAGAAACTTGGAGCCGCTAGCTACTGAAAACCAGACCCTAAACTTCTCAGGCATCATTTCCTGGATCCATGTCTATGATAGAGAAGTTAAAATTTTACAGTGCATTTTGCACTCTTCATCTCATTTAATGTTCACAGAAACTGTGTCAATATTTTTTTTTTTAAAAATAGAGTGAGTTTAAATTTGGAGTTGGTTAATGGCTTGACCATGACCACACTGATAATAAACACTAGATCCAGGACTCCACTCAAGGTCTCTAATCCACTGCTTTCTTGGGAAGGCTGGGGTAGGGATAGAGGCTTTCTAAGGGCTCCTCCAGGTCTCAATTCCAAGATTGGGAGAATCTGCTGTTTATACATCAACAGTACTTTGCTGGAATAAAAAATCAAACCTTTTACTGATGACTTGTTAAAGGACTTCCGGACACCTACATTCTATGAGAAATTGTGCCAAGTATAGAGCGAAGGACGAAACATGAATTGAAACCTACCTCAACCCACACAGAGTGTGTGCTGTTACTGTGGCCCTGCCAAAAACACACCACAAAGTGCTCTGGGACGCGGAGAGCGCAGGCGACCTCACGTCCTAAGCCACAGGATGGGTTTAACACGTGAAAGGTTGGAGCAAGAAAGCAAAAGATAACCCAGAAATGTTTCATATGCTGCTTACCTTATTAGCATATCTTTTCTATACTAAAAACCATTAAAATGTGTTTTCTTCAAATACCATCCTAAAATAATAACATTATTGTCATCTTTAATATCTTTAACCGTCAATGTAGCCCTCCCAGCAAAATGGAAATTAGACAACTTTCATTCAATGCCAGAAATATGTTTAAGCAGTACAGTATATTCCAATCTACCGAGAATCAGAAACCCACAGATAGAACAGACACTACGTTCACCCATGTCTTCAAAGTAACTTTTCTTGTATTTTATTATCTTTATCAAGACCCTTTAAACAAATCATTCAAATAACCAGTTCAGACCTGTCTTGTTCTTTGCCTAACCTCAAAAGTATCAAAGAACATTGGCTGAATGAAAGGCAAAAGGACAAAATGGGCGACCTGCAGAAACAAAGGACAAAGGAATTGGCCACTGAATCATTGGGAATTAACAAGATCTCCCACACCCCTAACAATTGCATGGCGTTATGAAGCTGTTCCTGCAATGGTTTCCTAAAGTCTAGGCTACTTCTCCCTCCTACCCCCCCCCCCCGTCTCCCTCTCCCTCTCCCTCTCCTGCCTAGGCTACTTGCCCCCTGGAGGTTAACTTGTAACGCACACCCAACACAGAATTCCTCCATGAAACAAGTGAGATGGATGTCAGAGAAGGCCTTGCAATACGCTGAAAACCGAACACTTGATCTTGGATTGCTCTGGCAGCAGGTTAAATAAGTAATGCACAGGCATCAATTCCAAACACTCTTTCCATTTAAATTTCAGCACTGCACCAAAAATCAGGCAACTGTGTAAGATGCAATAGGATCAAAGCAAGAAGGAAATTATAATAATGTAGCTTGCAATACAACTTCATTTCAAATAACATCTCTCATATGAATGACATCCAAAGTGCTTTACCGAATAAAATAGTACCAGAAAGTGGACAGCATGTGGTATAAATTACAGAAAACAGTGGTACAAGGATATTATATGTGGAGCAAATTAAAGCATTCCATCATAAAGCTGAGAGCAGTGGGAGGAAATGCGGAGTGGTATAGCAAAGTGGACAATTCCAGATGAGGTGCAAGAAACCTGGATATGGATTTTTTAAAAAGCCATTTTTCTTCCCACTTATTTTTCAACATGAAGTACTTACCCGTCTGTTTCAGTAGAAACCTTAAGCTGTGTATTTGATAAAGCTGAACTTTGGGGTTGAACTTCAGCTTGAATATTGCAATCAACCAGAAAGAATAAAATGTTCTGTGTGGATAATCAAACACTCATCCACCTCAAACGGGCTGTTTGTCTAGAAGTGTCACATCTACAGGTGACAAAAATCTTCCTACAGGTGTTTATTGCATATGTAAGTACTTCAAAAAGTTCATGGAACTTGAAATTAAAAGATAAGCTTTTTTGGTACAAATCCATATATATGAAGGGTCTTCAAAAAAGCCATAGGAAAAAAGTGTATTATAAAAGCTGAATGAGTTTCATAATTTTCACAATGCAATAAACTCATCTTTTAATTGCATTTTCCGGGAATTGTTGAAGTCCCCTCACAGTTGTTTGACTTGTGGACACTGTAATCAGTCCTCTCAGATCCATGCCTCCACTCTGTTCCTGAGGAGCTATGTGGCCCTGGCCACCATGTCACACCTCTTTGCCTCCATTTGCTCCTTTCTAATAGGATAATCTAACCATACTTATGCAATCGAGTTGTCATAAAGATGAAATAACAAAGCCATGTAAAGTGGTAGGCACAGGACTAGTAGCTCAGTCATTTAAAATGTTGGCTACTCAAACATGATGGAAAAGATAAGGTCGAAGTCCCCATGGCACCTGCAAGTGTGTCCCAGCCCAGCAGTTCACTTCTGTTCCCCCAGGTACTACCTCAGAGTCCAGGCATTCAAGTGGAGGGATCTCAGATGTTGCGTGGCTTTCAGTTCTGTAATCAAGAACCAGAAGCAACAGAAACCCCACCCTCCTTAAATTCTAGTGCACACCCCAGAGTAGCTCTTTTGTTAAGAGGTTCGCAAAGGGAAGTTAGGTTCCTTGAGCTCAGACTCCCTCAGTCGGAATTCTACCGTGGCCTTGCTGACTGTACCCACTTGTGAAGCTCATGGTGGCCACCATTCTCACAGTCTTAGCTATGCATGGTTGGGTGACACATCAACCCCCAGGGCTGACAACAAACACTCATGAGCATACAATATCTAAGGGCCAGGCAGCCAGCAGCAGCTTGGTTTGGGGGATCTGGCTCCAGTGTCCCATGAGCTCTCTGCAAAATTAAGCTGCCAAGCAGCCTGCGGGATCTGTTTCCAAGTTCACTCATGAGACTGGTGACAAGAGACTGCAGTTCCCATGGTGAGGCAGGGTGGGGGGCTCTTCCTAGGACAGCTGCTAGTATGAACTAACTTTCCCCAAAACAAGGAATCCCACAAAGTGAGAGAGACAGAGGCCTGAGCCACAGTGTCTTCCAGAACCTGATCCTGGAAGTGGTCTACCAGTGTGCCTGCCATGTTCTGTGGCTCACACAGACCAGTGCTGGGCCCTGGTACAACAGGGAAAGCTCCCACTCAAGGCTGTGAATTCCAGAAGGCAGGAGACATTGAGGCCATGTTGGAGGCTGGGTACTGCCACATACCCCATGGTTCAGTCTTCTCCTTCCTTGTCCACTCCTGGAAACCTTAGCCTATTAATGATGACGCACAGCTTTGTCTCTAGCCTTCCGCTCCTTCCAAGCTCAATTATTGTTAAACAACTGTATGATCTGAAGTTTTCCTTCCTCAAAGCACAAGACAAAACCTTTACCCAATTACATATAACGTAACACAAGCCATAACATAATAGCTTTTTTCTTTTGTTCTTCCAAGCAAACTTTAATATGTTTATTGAAGTGCATTAGCTGCTAGAATACAGGATCACATACCCTGTCTACACAGACTCCAGCATGTCATTTTGACTTTGGAGAAGTTAAAAATCATTGCAATTGTCATTTTATACTTCTCACTTCATTGAAAGGTTTACCTTGAACATGTTTATGCTCTGGGTCTTTGCTCAAATATCTCTGCTCATTCAGAATACCTCTATACCCTACTCCCCAAGTAAGTATATCCTTTGCCATGGTCTAACTCCAGGGACACCTCCTTCAGGGAGCTTCCCCTGATATACCATCCCTCTCTTTCTGGGCTGCATTTACATTTCATATGCAGTTTTCTCTTCTGTTGCTTACTCTTTATGAAGTTTGACTATATCAGTCACTACTCATATGGTATAATCACGGCTAGGCTTATTTCCCCAGGGTACAGGTGTAGAACTGGAAGCCAGTCTGTTAGAGCCTGAAGTTTAGTAAGGATCCCTCCGGTGAAAAAATTGTCAAATCATTCTTCTTTTTTTAAATCTGCCAGCTCTGCAACTGTCAAAGAAAAGATTCATCCCAAGGATCCTAGCATAACGTTTTCCCCTTTCTGGAACAAGTAAATATTTACCTTCCTGTAGGCCTTGCCTGTCAACCACAGTGAAAGAGCATGATCTTTTAAAGTATTTGCTCAGAGACCTTGTGGACTCTGAATCCGAACTTGGCCTTGGCTTCCAGAGCCGGAGCCAGGCCGTTATCCTGGAGGCGGCCCTGGTCCTACTGGCCCGGATTTCCTCCGCCTTTCCTTGCTCAGCACTTCTCAGAGGCTGAAATGCCAAACCTGTCTGCTTCTGAGGATGGGTTATTCTTATCTCTCTTTTTCATTATGAAAACAACGTGGCAGCTTTCAAGAACATTTTTTTAAAGTACCAGGAAAAGAAAAACTGATAATCCCGTTAAACCAGCTGCACAGGGAACAGACTCTGTGTTCTGATCCCAGTAGTTTCAAGTTCCTTAATGTCTTTTGTATGTCCCATTAAAACCATTGGTGTGTTCATGGGACGAACACCCACGTCCAGTCTTCTGTTTTTGCTTGGCGGCGGGGGCGGGGTAGGGGGGTGTTGTTTTGCTTTAATGAATGTTTCCCAACACTCCTAGCTTCTTGGCACAAAAGCGAGCAGCACAGGAGCCCATGACAGGAGCTCCCTTCCAAGCCTTTATCCGCACGTGACCGGGATATTCTTGTAGTGGCATCCCTGTATGCAATTTTCTACCCTCTGGTGGACATAAAGTCATGAGCAACATATGCACGTTGCTGCATGGTTTTCGTAACGCAGGTAAGGATGTTTGGTGTTTAACAGATCTAGGATCACGTCCCACTTGTCATTTGGTGGTTGTATTGCCTTGGACAATTAATTAACCTCTTTAGAAGTTGCTTTATCTCTAAACAGGCCTGACAGTATCTGTTACACGCTGTCAAGAGTTATTGATGAAGTACAGGATGCAAAGCCTTAATGCTGGCAGATTCTACATGTCCAATAAGTTGTAGCTAAAAAGAATAATCTATAAAATATAGATGTTTATGGTGGCACAGCATTTCATCAAGTGGAAAATATAGGCTGTTTTTGAGATGTAACCACTGATAAACGGAGAAATGCCCATGATGCACCCAGCATCTCTAAATTCCAACTTCAGCCTCTTGGGTCTGATGTTCAACTCTGGCCCCTGTGTGCAGGGACCTCTAGGGCTGATTCCATTTCCTCACATGGGGAAGTAGTGCAGTTTAATCCCCCTTCACTCTTGCCTTCCTTTGTCCTGCATGTGCATTTCTCCATGGAGCTAATGAGAATATTCACCTGCTGCCATTAACATTTACACTGAGGCTATCAGTGAAATGATCTCTAAGGTTTTGTGATAGTCAATATTGCATGCAATATGCAGCAGAGTCTCAGGATGTCTACATATCAAAGGAAAAAGTGGTGAAGAGCCCAGTAAACGAATGGAACGCTTGGCAAAGATCAAACATGTTAATGAGCAAGTTGTCAACCTCACAGGTGTTATCTGAATCTTCGGATTATTTGTGAAACCAAAGAAACAAGAAGAATGAATTCTGCTGATAACTGCAGAGCAAGAGGAGGTGTTGGGGCTAGAAAGTTCTTTTTATTTTCTTTTAATTACTAAAGCTCTGTAAATAAAGGACACTGATTCACATTGAATTTTCTTGGCAGTGTCTATAAATATGGTTGGTCCTGATGGCAATTAAACAACAAACACACACATTTTGCATAGCGATGAAGACACTGGTTGCAACAGCTATGTCCTGTATCGGAGCGCCTGGGTTCCAATCTTGGCTGTTCTCTTGATTCCAGCTTCTGGCTAATGCATGTGGGTGGAGGGAGCAGGTGATAGCTGAAGCAGTTGGGTCCCTGCCACCCACATAGAAGACTTGTATTAATTTTTGGCTCTTGGCTTCAGCCTAGCCCAGCACCAGCTGTTGCAGGCATTTGGGGAGTGAACCAGTGGGATGTGCATCTGTGTGTATGTATGTGTGTGTCTCTCTTCCCCAACCCCTTTCAAGTAAAATGAATCAATACATAAAAACTCTTAACCAATGAACAGTGAAACGTTAGTAGGGTTGAATTGTTGTTTACTTTGAGGAGAAAGGGAATGTTACCATTGGGATGATATGGGGGGGGGGGGGTTTAACTGCAATTGACAGAATCCACTCTAGCAAATTCAAGCAGCAGTGGAATTAATGAAAGGAAATTGAATAGCTTGTAGAGTATCTGGTAGGGCCAATGGACCATATCAGAAATCTGAGCACCCTTGAGCAATAACCAACCACTGCTGCTTCAGCGGCAACACCCCGTTACAGGTACGTGGCCCCTATGGTGCTCAGGAATGATTTCCAGAAGCACCGCCACTCCCAGCCCCCAGGAACTTGATCCCTCCACGCTGGGCTTGTAAGAGACCAATGTTTGCAGGTGCACTTGCCTTCAAATCTGTCTCCTGGAAGATGGTCTGATGAGAGGAAGCGACATCCCCTGCCTGCTCCCTAAGGCAAACTCTCTGGCTTTCACTTTGGAAAGATGAGACGGATAATGTGGGAAATATCACAATATACGGAGAGTCTTCAAAGACATCAGGTAGCTCAAGTGACATTGCAGCGTAAGTCATTTTGTGTGTTCTGTATACAAGGTGGATTGCTGTCCCTGAGGATAAATTTCCCCAGGGTCTGTGTTCTTCTCAGCTTGCTGGTGACGGAACCCACATTGCTCAGATTCCGGCATGGTCTAACCACATGGCTGTCACAAGGAAAGTTGGCTGTTAATGGGGCAGGTAGCCTTGCTTCCTCTAGTCCTCTGCTCATCAAACACATCTGGCACCAGAATGCAGACACTGAGACATTTGTGTGTGTGTGTGTGTGTGTGTAGCTGTAAACATCATATATTGTCATGAGTCAGACCTCATCTCTAATTGGTGGTTATACTTATAACAGAAAAAGAAAAAATTGTTTCTTATACATGTGATGGCATAAGAGGAAAATGGGTTGCATTTAGCTGATCATTTTAAAATGTCTTGCATTGTAAGAAAATAATATATAATTTCTCCATTATTAGTCATGTGATCCTAAGGCAGAATGCTAATTACTCACTCTAATTGGCAATATGATGATTAAAATGGTCAATGTTTCCAAATAATAACTGTAGAGTAGTTAGATGGAAAGCAAACAAACCTGTTCTCAGTGGTATATTTATAAACCTTATCAATCTTTGACATTCACAGCTAAGAAGGATTCAATCTGTTTTGTTAAATTTAATTGTAGGCCAAATAATTAGTGTATGGTGAGAATTAATAAAGATATGTCAAGGTAATCACACACCAGGTTCAAATAACTGATTTAATTAAGGAGTTTCTCACCAAATCATCTGATACACTGGAGAGTTTCTCTATTATAATCTAATAGACTTTCAAATGTCTTTTTACATTGCAAGTGCAGTATGCTTATTACTGAAAGTTCAGATATAATTATAAGAAAACAAGAAGAAATCACTCCTTGCCTCACGTGTCTTGGCTTGCCCAGGCTGCCCCAGCAAAACACCTTGGAGGGAGCAGCTCAGGCAGCAGTCTTTGGTGTCCTTGTGGCTCTGGAGACTGGAACTCCCAATCTAAGGTGCCAGTCCACCTGGTCCTGGAGAGGAGGGGCGTCTTTCTGGCTCATGCAGAACCCTCTTCCTGCTCCATCTTCATAAAGCAGGGAGAGACCAGGAAAGAGCTCTGGTGTCTTATAAGAGCACTAATCCCAACATGAGGGTCCCACCTCCCAACCTCATCTAACCCCAATTATTTTTCAAAGTCTCCACCTCCAAAAACCACCATACTGGCAGTTAGAGCGTCAACCTATAAAGGGGAGGTGAAGTCAAGATTCAGCTTCTAGCTTTGTGGTCATATAATCCCTACTGAAGCTCTCCACTCTGTATTTTGCACAAGACATCAACCCAAACTTTGCAACAAGTGCAAGTATACTGATTGTAACTTTTCATTGAACACTTTTCTGAGACTATCTTTCTATTTGGGGCTGCCATTGTGGTGCGGGGGGGTTAAATCACCACCTGTGCGATGCCAGTATCACATATGAACCCTGGTTCGAGTCCTGGCTGCTCCAGCTCCTTGCTAATGTGCCTGGGAGGCAGCAGAAGATGACCCAAGTGCCTGGGCCCCTGTTACCCACTAGGGAGACCAGGATAGAGTTCCAGGCTCCTGATTTTGGCCTGGCCCAGCCCTAGCCCTTGTGGCCAGTTAGGGAGTGAACCAGTGGATGGAAAATTGATTCTCTCTCTCTCTTTCTTTCTCTCTCTTTTTCTGTTTCTCCCTTTCTCTCTCCATAACTCTGCCCTTCAAATAAGAATTTTTTTATAAAATTGGAAACATACTAGGGGATTCCAATTCAATCCCATCAAGGTGGCATGTGCCAATGCCATCTCACTATTCCAAGTGATCAATTTCAGTTCACAATTGATCATAATGAAAGGACTAAGAGTCAAAGGGAGCACATAAACAAGTCTAGTATCTGCTAACACCAACCGATAGAATAAATAAAGGGGAGAGTGATCCAACATGGGAAGTGAGATACTCAGCAGACTCATAGAATGGCGGATGTCCTAAATAGCACTCTGGCCTCAGAATCAGCCCTAAAGGCACTCGGATCTGGCTGAAAAGCCCATGAGAGTATTTCAGGCATGGAAAGCCAAGACACTCTGGCAAAAAGATCTCTGTGAGTGAGATCCCAGTGGAAAGAACAGGTCTTCAAAGAGGGAGGTGCCTTTCTCTGAAGGGAGGAGAGAACCTCCACTTTGACTATGACCTTGTCTAAACAAGATAAGAGTCAGAGAACTCAAGGGGCTTCCATAGCCTTGGAAACTCATGACTGGTGCATAGGGAGATTACTGATGCCATAAACAGGAGTGTCAATTTGTAAAGTCAACAACAGGAGTCACTGTGCACTTACTCCTCATGTAGGATCTCTGTCCTTAATGTGCTGTACACTGAGGCTTAATGCTATAACGAGTACTCAAACAGTATATTTCACTTTGTGTTTCTATGGGGGTGCAAACTGTTGAAATCTTTACTTAATGTACACTAAACTGATCTTCTGTTAAAAAAAAAAAAAAAAAAAAAAAGAAACTATCAATTCCCAACTTGACTCTCACTGGGATTAAACATGACAATAGGTCTGATCTGATTTCATCATCATTTAAAAAAAAATCATCTATTATTTTTCACTTTATGTTTCTGTGTGGGAACAAACTGTTGAAATCCTTACTTAAGGTATACTAAGCTGATCTTCTGTATACTAAGATAATCGAAAATGAATCTTGATGTGAATGGAAGGGGAGAGGGAGTGGGAAAGGGGAGGGTGGTGGGTGGGAGGGACGGTATGGGGGGGAAAGCCATTGTAACCCATGAGACGTACTTTGGAAATTTATATTCATTAAATAAAAGATAAAAAAAAAAAAAAGAATATTTTTCCACTTAGCCATGTAATTACATAATTAAATGTCTAAAATGTATTTTAATGTCTTCAGATATTATTCTGTAACAGTGTTAATAATAGCATAAAATTCTACTGTACATGTATGATCTTATTAGTTTCCCAATTAACTGATTAATGGCAACTTGCATTTTTCTGATTTCTTAGTATTTCAAATAGTGCTTTGAAGAGTAATCATGTAAGTATCTTGTGATATTCCTATATTGATTGTGAGTAGTACAACTTCTGGGGCAAAGACTGTGCATATTTTAAACCTTTGATAACACCGCAGAATTTCCCTTGAGAAAATTTGCACTGAATATATTTCCCTGTAGTAATACAAGAATACTTGGTCTTGTTATATTCATCTTTACCTTATATTAACACTGGGCATCACTATTCGTAACTTTTTACAAAAAATATGATATTTAGTGTTCTATAAAGTTTTTAATCAATCTATCTCTTGAAGTTTCTATTATTAAAAAGCTTTTCCCCCCATAAAAATTAAATAAACTTTTGGCCGGCGCCACGGCTCACTAGGCTAATCCTCCGCCTAGTGGCGCCGGCACACCGGGTTCTAGTCCCGGTTGGGGCGCCGGATTCTGTCCCGGTTGCCCCTCTTCCAGGCCAGCCCTCTGCTGTGGCCAGGGAGTGCAGTGGAGGATGGCCCAGGTGCTTGGGCCCTGCACCCCATGGGAGACCAGGAAAAGCACCTGGCTCCTGGCTCCTGCCATCGGATCAGCGCGGTGCGCAGGCCGCAGCGCGCTGGCCGCGGCGGCCATTGGAGGGTGAACCAACGGCAAAGGAAGACCTTTCTCTCTGTCTCTCTCTCTCATTGTCCACTCTGCCTGTCAAAAAAAAAAAAAACTTTATATACATTTTTATTTATTTATTTTTTTTGACAGGCAAAGTGGACAGTGAGAGAGAGAGACAGAGAGAAAGGTCTTCCTTTTGCCATTGGTTCACCCTCCAATGGCCGCCGCAGCTGGCGAGCTGCTGCCAGCGCACCGCACTGATCCGATGGCAGGAGCCAGGTACTTATTCTGGTCTCCCAAGGGGTGCAGGGCCCAAGCACTTGGGCCATCCTCCACTGCACTCCCTGGCCACAGCAGAGAGCTGGCCTGGAAGAGGGGCAACCGGGACAGAATCCAGCGCCCCGACCGGGACTAGAACCCGGTGTGCCGGCGCCGCAAGGTGGATGATTAGCCTAGTGAGCCGCGGCGCCAGCCTATATACATTTTTTTACTGACTTTTAAATGCCTTCTTATTTAGATTTACATTTAATTCACCTTGAGCACTCTTTGAACTTAGATTTTTAAGTGATTAGTTAGTTGTTTCAATGCTTTTTTGATATCCAGTTGGATTATGCATAACATTTCATTATTTCTCACACAAAGCAAGAACTCTAGTTAGGAAGATACAGAAATAGGCCTCATTTTAAGGGGTCTTTTTCCATAACGCAGCCCTCATTTTGTAGATTCTGAGGACCATGTTATGAGGTCTGACTTTGCCAGCTATGAGAAATCTTATTTTTAAGACCTATGTGAACATGACCTACGAAGACTCCCTGAGTAACCAAATCTCCAGATACATAGCTTGGCTTCAGCATGGAGGTGACTTTGTACGTGACTTTCTCCATAAGTATAACTTCATTATAATCTTGAAACCAGCAACATTAAAGACTACAGGAGCAATAAACTTTAAGATATCAAACTACTCCTTGCTATTTCATGACATTTCCAATGAGGCTATAGATTGCTATCAAGTTGTTTGTTGTTATTTTAATCCAAAGAACTACCCAGTAAAGCTTGGAAACACATTTTCCGATTAGCTTAGAACTTCAAACTGCCACTAGGTGGAGTCTTTTCCAAACTGGATCCAATATAATGTAGTGCCCTTAACTCAACAGAACTCTATAACAATTAGTCAGCATTTCCATGTAGTTAATTATTAATTCACCCCTAGAACACCATGCCATTAGCTGAATTGGAATTAATGTCAGATTTATGTATTCAGTAAAATTGTGATAGTAAATATTATAAATTGCTTTAATATCTGTCTTCTTGAGATAAATACACAAAAATCAATAGTATTATTGTCTATACTCACAATATCCAATTGAAAAACATAAGAGATAATCTCTTTCAAAAGAGGTACAAAATGTATAAAATTTCCAGGAGCAATTTTAAGAAAATATATGCAAGGCCTTTGTACTGACAATTATTGAGCATTACTACACAGAATTAAAAAGTCTGATAAAAGAGAAAGCAAGATATACAATGTTCATGGATGGACTGGGAAATGATGTAAAGATATCAATCTCTCCAAATTAATTTGATAAACTAGATATAATTTCAATCAAAATGCCACTATAATTGTTTTATGTAAATTAAAGAGCTAATACTAAATCCACATATAATCACTCAGTACTTAAAATAGTGTGTTGAAATTGTAGAAAAACATTATAGAAGCAACTTTCCTTATTTGACAAATGAAGCAGAATATAATCCAAGAAAAGATCCATAGTTTCATCCCAAAAATCAAACAGAAGACAGAGAGATTGGTCATTCATGTAGGAAAATATGAAACCAGGATAAAATTAAATTTTTACTTCACATAAGCCAAAATGAATCCCAGGACAACCAAAAGAATACATATTTTATTTTTAATATATTTTTATTTTTTATGTTTAAATATTTATTTATTTGAAATGCAGAGAGACAGAGAGATCTTCCTCTGCTGGTTTACTCCCCAAATGCCTAAAGCAAGCAGAGCCTGGCTGGACTGAAGCCAAGGGCCCAGAACTCCATCAAAATCTCCCATGTGGGTGCCAAGGACACAAGCATCATGTTCTGCCTTCTCAGGTGCACTAGCAGGTAGCTGTACTGGAAGCAGAGTAGCTGGAACTCAAACCAGGACTCTAATATGGGATGCAGATGCCCCAAGTGGCAGCTTAACTCAACGTGCCACAATGCCCACCCCAACACAGATATTTTAAACCATTCAAAACTTTAACATGAAAATGTAGAAGCTTGTTGTTTTCATTTCAAGAAATATTTTCTTAAATAAGATACCAAAAGAACAAAGCAAAAGTGATAGATTTCCCCATATTAAAATTTAAAACTTCTGTGTATCAAAAGCTACAATAGGTGCAAGCATGTGGCACAGTGCGTTAATCTGCCGCTTGAGATGCCACCCACAGCAGAGTGCCTGTGAGCAAGTCCTCCCTCCACATCTAATCCAGTTTTCTGCTAATGTGCAACCTGGGAGGCAGCACATAATGGCTCACATCCTTGGGTCCCTGCTACCCACATGTGAAACCCACATGGAGTTCCTGGCTCCTGGCTTCTGCCTGGCCCAGCCTTGACTGTTGCAAGCCTTTGAGAGAATGAACCACTGAATAGAAGCTTCCTTTCTCTCTCTCTCTCTTTCTCTCTGCCTTTCAAAAAAAAAAAAAAATACAGGGCAAACCAGGGGGACAAGGCAGTTCCTGGACTATAAAGAAGTTCTTGGAAACTATAAGCCCCAGATTCATGCAGTCATTATTTCTGGAGAGGGTAGGATGGGAGTCAGAGGAAACATTTCCATTTCTTTTGCAAGAACAAGATCTAAAGCAAATAAACAAAATGTGCAATAGGTTGTGATTTGATAAAGTTGAATAGCAAGTACATGCATATTCATTATACATTTAAAGTAGGACCTAACTTAAAGAAAATTCATTACTCCAACCTTCAAGTTGTATTTTTAAAGAAATAAGAAATGTATTCTGGCCTGGCAGTTCAACTATTCCTAATAGCCTCACAGTTGAGTGCTTTCAGAGTAACTTTCACAGTGCTATCTTACCTTTATATTTATGGAGTGCTATCTTACCTTTACGGAGAAATATTTATAGAAAATAGCAGAGCAGAATCTGTTTGTTTTAAATGATAACTTCTAGCACTTTCTCCCAGGAACTAGGATTTTCATTATGGTTTTTCCATTTGAAAAACAATGATCCCTCTAGAGGTATGGAGACTATTAAAATCGTGTTGCCAAAGCACTATAAAATCATTGGGAGTTTTTACAAAAGCGTATTTTCTGTTATCTTTAGGGTTGTTCGAGCATGCATCTTGCAGCTACCCTAGATAAGCTAAAATAAGAAATCAAAATTGTATCCTTTAGTGGGAGAGCTACAACCCTGCTGACCAGATGCCTCCAGCTCACTTCTTTCTCTTTCACACCCACTGCCTGCCATTTTTATGTAATAAATTTAGGTCTTCAATATACAAATAACTGTATTAAATTATAGACCAAATAGAAAATAATTTTAACCATGGCTCTCCAGGAATTGGTTCAAATGGCAAAAGCCACTTTTGTGATACTGTTAATCAGACTTCACAAATCAAAGTTGCAAGACATATTTTGCTTTCAGCTTCCCCTAAATTATACCCCAGTCACCTAGAGTAATGGGAGGAAACGTTTAGTGATTTAATTGCATTTCTCAAGAACCAAGACTGACTTTTTGATGCCTGTAAGCCACCTCACCCTAAAGCAACTGTCTTCTGTGTTGTTGTTCTTCAAAATTGCAGAATTCAGGCTTGGCCTAACCCTGGTGGTTAAGGTGCTACTAAAGACACCCAAATCCCATATCAGAGTGTTTTGAAAAGAGTTCCAGCTGCCTGCTACTGTGCACTCTGGGAGGCAGGAGGTGATGGCTCACCTAGCTGGATCCTTGCCACCCACAAGGAAAACCCACTAAGAGTTCCTAGCTCCTGACTTCAGTCTGGCCCAGTCCTGGCCATTGCAACCATCTGGAGAGTGATCCAGGGGATAGAAGCTCTCTCTCCACACCCCACCCCTGTGTCACCCTCCCCATGCTCCCGATCCCCTTCCCCAATCTGTCCAATCTCTCTGCTCTTCAAATAAAGAAAAACATGTATAGTTTGCACGTTTTTTATTTTGATTAATCATAGGAGAATTTCAAAATATACATGCCAACTTAGTCCCTAATTTTAGCAATCTGCAAGAAAAGGGGGCTATCTGAGAATCGCTAAGGGAGAATAGGCTTGTATGAAAAAACGCTTTCATTTTCTTTTAAAAATTGCTTTTAGGGAAAATGCGCTAGCTGGAGAAATATTGATGCCAGTTGTTCAGCTCTGGCTGAGGCTCAGGACATATGATGGAAGCTCTCCCAGCTTCTGGTTTACATGGAATTCAAAGTTACTATTAATGATGGGTCATATTTGCCTGTGGAAGTAATCTGAAAATTGCCTGTGGAATTACTTACACAAAATCTTTTTCTGTTCGCTGTAGAAAATTTGGAAAATGCAGTTGAATGTCCCCACCTTGTATTACATTGTATACACAGCATATTAAGTAAACATTTTCAGATTTGAAACTTGACCACAGTGGAAACAAAAGTTTAAGTAACATCAATAAGCATGCTCCAATCATGTTTCACTGAAATATTTAGCTATGAAGTAAACAATCTAAGAAATTAGCTACTCAGTTCAGACTTGAAAGTGCTTCTTAAAAATCACTTGTTTAAATGAAATTCTATTAAGTTTGAAAGTATTTAATTGGCCTTGATGCAAACATCATTTTTTTTTTTTTTTGACAGGCAGAGTGGACAGTAAGAGAGAGAGACAGAGAGAAAGGTCTTCCTTTGCCGTTGGTTCACCCTCCAATGGCCGCCATGGCCGGCGCACCGCGCTGATCCGATGGCAGGAGCCAGGTGCTTTTCCTGGTCTCCCATGGGGTGCAGGGCCCAAGGACTTGGGCCATCCTCCACTGCACTCCCTGGCCACAGCAGAGAGCTGGCCTGGAAGAGGGGCAACCGGGACAGAATCCGGTGCCCCGACCGGGACTAGAACCCGGTGTGCCGGCGCTGCAAGGTGGAGGATTAGCCTAGTGAGCCGCGGTGCCGGCCGCAAACATCATTTATTGAGAATTCACTGGAAGTAAAATTATGCTTGCTTTCTTATCCACTCCAATTTATTTTATTATTATTTTTTAAATTTTCAGCACAGGACTGAAGAAAATGATTGACTGTGACAGGTAACTCAAAAGTTTAAATTGTCTACAAAATATAGCACACCCAGGTGGTTATAGAATATAGGTTATTTTGGTTGGTTGTTTTAAAAGCAGGACCTGTTTTTCATAAAAATAAATGTTGGTTTGTAACTGGCCTATTTCTGGCTTCCGTACCTCTTCTTGCTTGATAATGGCCAAGGCCACCAGACTATGGTTCCGCCTGCCTTCTCCTGGCTACCGCCACAGGGTAACAGGTGGCGCCAAGGTCAGTGACACCATGCTTGACCCTGACCAGGTACAATTGAATCATCACATTTTTCAAAGAGAAAAAGTTTAAAAAGTTGGCTGATCAGCTAGCTGCTTCTCACTTCTGTATGCCTGCTTTCTGCTTGCACAAGCCCGCAGGCATGATTAAATGAATGATAAGAAGAGGTTTTGCCTTTACACCCCCTTCCCCCCCACCACCACTGCAACTCTGGGCTGCCTTCTCCAGACTTGCTCTATGAGAAGGCAGTCACCCACTGGCTGATAAAGACTCCTAATTTGGCCTCAAAAGTCTGGCTGTGTTTTTAATCTGTGCACCCCACAACACGGCTACCTACAGGGTCATAGCAAATATGAATCAGGGAACAGTATACTGAATTCCATTTTTTTCTGTTCCCCCAAATTCCATAAAAATCATTATTATTCTTGTACCCAGGTCCACTGGTTGGTTTCAGGGTGCAGTTCAGTGTTGTGCAAATGCTAGTTTGTATCATTTCCACTTCCTGGAATAGGCAGCCCTTGTTTGTGGCTATAGTACACTCCTGGAAACCACACCACAAGGGATCAGTGGTAACACAAACTACTGCTCCCCCAGGACCAGGGTCATAACTGAAGGTCATTGGGCCTAAGTAAAGGATAGAAAAATAAATAAACTTAAGCTATTTCCAAATAACATGTCATAAAATGAAGATTCCACAATGAGGTACATCCATAATAACTTTTTTAAAGATTTATTTATTTATTTCAGAGGCAGAGTTACAGAGAGGCAGAGGCAGAGAGAGAGGTCTTCCTCTCTCTGGTTCACTCCCCAAATGACCACAACAGCTGTAGCTGGGCCAATCCAAAGCCAGGAGCCTGGAGCTTCCCTGGCTCTCCCACATGGGTGCAGGGGTCCAAGGACTTGGGCCATCTTCTGCTGCTTTCCCAGGCACATTAGCAGGGAGCTGGATTGGAAGTGGAGCAGCCGGGACTCGAACCAGTGCCCATTTGGAATGTTGGCACTGCAGGCTGTGGCTTTAACCTGCTACATCACAGCACCAGCCCCATCCATAATAGTTTTAAGCAGTAAGAATCACAGCCCACATTGTGTAAATGGGCATGAGGCTTCCATCTAAGTTGGATATATATTAAGTACATGTACTTACAGTACATAAAAGAAATCAAATTCAGCTATAATACAGTGAACATAGGTGAAAGTGATAAATTCAGTCAGGTTAATTTTCTCTCCCTTTTTGAATATCCCAAGAAAATGATCACTAATTTTGGTTGGCAAATATTTTTTAAAAGAAATCCAAAGGATCCTCAATTTGTCTCTTTATGCTCCCACTGGGTCCTAACTAACCTGTAGTCTTGTGAGCAGTAAATAAAAAATCAATGAATGATAGCTGTTATAAGCTAACCTGTTTCAGGTTGCTTTGTTAAATAGCAATAGACAACTGAAAAGGGATGAAAAGCAAAGAAGAAAACAGACAATTTAATTTTTCAAGTCGTAATACATTTTTTCCAGGAAAGAAAATGTACTTGTCAGTTTTTAGTTACCGTAACAAAATACCTGAAAGCCTCTAACTTTACAAAGTAGAAATGTCCATTTAGCTCACAGTTTTGAAGGTTCAAAGCAGGTGGTCTCATTGGCTTAGCAGCTGGGGATGGTGGCCAATAGCAATGGCAAGGAGTGTGTGGAGAATCCCACATCTTGGACCACAAGTAGCAGAGGGAAGAGCTGGGCCCAACTAGGCTCTTATGACAAGCCTCCCACATACCCCTGCCCCGACCTAGGGACCCTAGGCACTCCCCCTAGGCACCATAACTGGATTGAGTTTTCACCCTCTAATACCATTAACTTATGACTTTGCGATTTGAAGTTCTTTTTTTTTTTTTTTTTTTTTGAAGATGGATTTATTTACTTGAGAGGCAGAATTACAGACAGAGAGAGGTAGAGACAGAGAGAGAGGTCTTCCATCTGCTGGTTCACTCCCCAAATGGCCCCAACAGCCAGAGCTGGGCCAATCTGAAGCCAGGATCCTGGAGCTTCTTCTGGGTCTTCCACATGGGTGCAGGGGCCCAAGCACTTGGGCCATCTTCCACTGCTTTTCCAGGCCATCAGCAGGGAGCTGGATAGGAAGTGGAGCAGCCAAACTCAAACTGGAGTCCATATGAAATGCCAGTGCCACGGGCAGATGCTTAACCTACTATGCCACAGAGCTGGCCCTGGGATTTAAAGTTCTTTAAGAATGTTGGGTATATACTTATGGGAGGTTTTCGTTTGTTTTTTAAATATCACTTTTGGGAGACAAATCATCTTCAAACCATAGCAGAAAGCAAAGGAAATGGTGGAAAAGATAGAGCACTTGATTGGAATAATGTGGGGGGAAACTGGGTTTACGTAGGGAATTGCTGGAAAGCTGTGAGAATTAGAATTTGGTTTTATCTTGTTCGCTTTATTAACCATGGTAATACATCTACCTCTGTGATTACCTTTAGATAGTTCCAGAAGGAACTGCAAGTTTGAGAATATACATGGCAGACAGTAGAACTTTCTAGGGTAAGAAAATATGAGCTCCATTATTTATTTGACAGAGTGGTATATTATAATTACCTTCAATAGGTTACGAATTGTGCAAATAATGTGTAGGATCAACAGTGGTCTCAATTTGGAAGAAAATTATCTTAAAGTGCATGAAATAATAACGTTCACTTTCTCTTTATTTCTAGAAGGTTTAAAGAGGTTCCCAGATTTTGTACATCCCATCGGTCTTCTACATTGGTCATTCTTTTTTTAATAAAGATTTATTTATTTATTTGAAAGGCAGAGTTACAGAGAGACAGAGGCAGAGAAATAGAGAGGTCTTCCATCTGCTGGTTCACTCCCCAGATAGCCGCAACAGTCAGAGCTATGCGGATCTGAAGCCAGGTGTCAAGAGCTTTCTCCAGGTCTCCCATATGCGTGCAGGGGCCCAAGGACTTGGGCCATCTTCTACTGCTTTCCCAGGCCATAACAGGGAGCTGAATTGGAAGTCAAGCAGTTGGGACTTGAACTGGCACTCATATGGGATGCCGGCACTGAAGACAGTGGCCTCACCTACTACCCCACAGTGCCGACCCCCATAGATCATTCTTAGGGGAAGATATCATCCCCAGAATGAATCTCAAAAGAGAATTCCTGTGTTTCAGAGAAAGAGATATATATTCTTACAAATAGGTAATATAGTTATTTAAAAGTACTGACTGAGATTGTGCCCACGTGTACATTTCTTTTAAATGGTCCATTTGGTCATGCAGTGTAACTGTATGAAAATTTCAGGCCTCTTCTTTTAATTTCCAAAACTAGACAAAACTCGGGGCCAGCACTGTAACTAGCAGGTTAAGCCACTGCTCACGCCGTCAGCCTCCCACCATATCAGAGTGCTGGCTGGAGTCCCATCTGCTCGGCTTCCAATCCAGCTCCCTGTCAACGTGCCTGGGAAAGCAGAGGAAGGCAGCCCAAGTGCTTGAGCCTCTGCCATCCACGTGGGAGACCTGGATGAAATTCTTGGCACCAGGCTTCTGCCTGGCCCAGCCCTGCCTGTTACAGCCATTTGGGGAGTGAACCAGCAGATGGAGGATCTTTGTCTGTGTGTGTGTGTGTGTGTGTGTGTCTTTCTGTCACTCTGCCTCTCAAATGAATAATCAATTATTAAAAAATGGACAAAAATCTCAAGTAATTTGTCACTTTAATAAGTCTAGAAAGAATTGTTATTGCAAGGGGATAAATTGATGGAAATACCTCGTTTTACAAAACAAACAAACAAAAACCTGATTTGGATGCCAGTGTGACAAGTGGTGGCCTCACCCACAGTGCCACGGCACCAGTCCCAGAACTAGCACTTTCATCCTGCTTTATACCGCCCCTCCCAATAGATTCCAGTAAATGACTTGCATCAACCCATTCAGGGAGGAAGCTTTGCATTTGGCAAGCCATCCACTTTTTTAAGGAGGATGATGGCACCTACTGTTCTCCACAAGGCTTCAGTAAGCAGGCTCGAAAGTTGACATTGGATTTACTTAGCTGCTTCTGATGTGTCAAAAACTTTCTAGGATATAACTCACAGCATCTCTCCATGAACCAAAAGTCAATGTATTTTTATAGCACTTAACTTTTCATAGAAAGGTTTTCACCTTTTTCACAACAGATGAAAATAGAAAATACTGGAATCGCTTTCATCTGCTATCCCATTAACTGTAAATATTCCTGTATGTACGGTACCTGTCACACTTTAAGAAAGAAAGGAGAAATGAAGGGAGGGAAGCTGGGAGAGAAAGGGAGAAATTAGAAAGGGTCCCTTAAGAAATCCACAGTTGCATCACACTTAGAATTAACCTGAGACTTTCCTGCTGTCTCTGCGTTTTACAGTTCCTTTACAAAATGCCACGCACATAGATTCACGATCCTATAGAGTAATATTGCATAGATTAGAAAATTATAATCTCTTTTTTAAAAAGTATTTATTAATTTATTTGAAAGAGTTACACAGAGAGAAGGAGAGGCAGAGAGAGAGGTATCTTCCACCTGCTGGTTCACTCCCCAGTTGGCCGCAATGGCCGGCGCTGTGCTGATCCGAAGCCAGGAGCCAGGAGCTTCTTCCAGGCCTCCCACCCAGGTGCAGGGGCCCAACTATTTGGGCCATCTTCCACTGCTTTCCCAAGCTATAGCAGAGAGCTGGATTGGAAGTGGAGCAGCCAAGACACAAACCAGCGCCTATATGGGATGCCTGCACTGCAGGCAGCCGCTTAATCCGCTATGCCACAGAGCTGGCCCAAAAATTATAATCTCAACAGAGGTGACCTGGTTTAAAATCTTAACCGTGTGTCAGGGCAGGTGTTGTGGAGCAGCAGATTAAGTTGACGCTTAGGATGCCTACATCCCCTGTTGGAGGGCCTAGGATGGAGACTCCCAGCAACCTGGGAGGCGGCAGATGGCGGGAAGCCAGCCCGAGTACTTGGGCCCCTGCCACTCATGCGGGAGACCCAGATGGAGTTCCTGGCTTCTGGCTTCAGCTTGGCCCAGCTGCAGCTGTTGTGGCCAGCTGGGCAGTGAACCAGCTGAACCAGTGCGTCCATCACACGTTCCGGCGCTGGGCTTCTGGAGATGATCTTGCCAAGGCCCCAGCCACAGCACCACATGAAAACCCTATGAAACCAAGCGCAGTCGTGTCGTTGAGATAAGGAGAACATCAAAGGGAACAAGTGGCACCAATCATTTGGAGACCCCAAATTGCTACGGCTGAAAATGGTTGAGTTGCTCAGTGTTCATTAGGCACCAGATTATCTCAGGCAGGGAAAATGAGAGCTCTCTCCCAGGACAAACACGGAGGCTCCTGCTTCAAAACTAAATGTCAAAAACTCTGTCACGAATTCCCAGACAGAACCGGAAGCTTGCTGGTGCACTTTTAATTCCATGAAAGGATTAACAAGGAGAAGAAATGTAAGGGAAGTTTTCAACATGGTTGGTTTCCTTTGGTTAACACATTTTAATTCAGCCTTCAACTACTCTTGACATAGTATAACAAGGAGAAGAGGTTGTACAGAGAAACTCGCCTTTCCAGGAGAAGTTTGACCTGTGACCTAGGACCCTGGCATCCTCATCTAGTGTTTCTTTTTGAAACCTATCTCCTCTGTATCCCGTTATAACTATAAATAAATCATTCTGTTTAGTCCTGCTGCTCTGTGCTCCCACTCATGTGTCTCTTTCAAGTTAGGGAAATAAACTACCCCTGGAGTAAAAATATTACTGACAACTCCAAAGTGAAGACAGTTCTAATGGGAAAAACCTTGGCAGTGTCTCAGGGCTGCCAGCGCGCCTGTTTCTGGCTATCAGTTAGGAACCGGCAGATGTTAAATTGACATATGTTGGGGAACAGCTTTCCGAGACTCATGTTTCAAAACGTAGGAAAGAAAAACAGATGACACCATTTTTTTACTTAAACCGGATAACTAGAAAATCATACCAGATGTGTTGGGATTTCTTTTTCTTTAAAAAAACATATTCTGTTTCCTGAGAAACAATGGACAAAAGCAGAAGTCAGAGAGGAGCTCCTCTGAGTATTTTGGTCTTCTTTTCCCAAATTGTTAATTTCTATTGTGATTAAAATATTTAGCCAAAACCAGTGGGCCAAAAAAAAAAAAAGACGAATTCTGTATTTTTACAACTGTTAGACGTTGTATTTATTTTCAATGGCCATCAAGAGAGCAGGAGGAGCACACAAAGTGGAAGGAATTAGGGGAGGTTCACGTGGAAGATGTAGCCGTGGGCCAAATCGTGAAAGAAACTAGACTGGAGCAAGCAGAAACAGAATGAGGGAGGCCTTGCTGATGGGCGTACCCACGGCGCTGGGGATTCCGCCCTGTGGACCACACCATATTCCCTAGGACAAGGTGCTTTCCTCAGGACAACGGATTTGTTTTTATGTGCAAATGCACACAGTGTGGACCTTCAGGAGAGACTGTGTTGAGTGCTAATGGCGACATAAGCAAAGGTAGCAGCCTTCACAGGCAGGAGCCCCGCATCCACAGTCCCAAACAACCTGCCCACCGGCAGGGAAACTTCACATCTTCCTGTTAACATTTTTGTTGCCCAGGGAGACCCCGGGAGGCCGAATGGTCACCTCTGAGGACGCTGGCTTTCTGACATCTTTGAGCACTGACAGAAAGACATGCTGTGTTGGAATACATAGGTATAAAAGCATCAGAACAGTAGTTGGCACACTGGTGCTTACCTTTATCTGCCTTTAACGTTTGTCATGAACTGAGATACTTTCTAGTCTATTCCTTTTTTATTTTATTTTTTTTTTTTGAATGCTGGTTGGACCCAATAAACTGATTTCATGGCCCATTGTCACCCAGCAGTTTGAAAAACACTGACCTAACAGTGCTCTGTGGAAGCACCAGCAGAGGTCACTGTGGGTGACCACACCAGTGTAACCGTGGCAGCAGGGTGACCATGGCAACCGAGACTCCCTGCCAAGAACCACCCCATCACTCCACTGTGTTTATTTATTTTTTGTGCAGGCCATATAGTCATGAGGTTTTGCATTTCAAAGATATAAAAGGTCACACAGTGAAAACTCCTTTTCTTCCTGCCTCCCCGGAACCCAGCTACCTTTCTCATTGGACAGACCAATGTTATGGGCTTCTTGCCTTCTCTCCCAAAGCCATCTTATATGTACACAAGTACACAGACACACACACACCATTTTCTCACAACTATAACACTGTTCTGCAGCTTTCTTGTCTTTCCTTAGAGTTTCTAGGAATAATTCCATCCGTACAAAAAGACATAGATGACTGCAAAGTGTCCCACCACACACAGTGCCATTATTTATCCAACCAGACACCTACTGACTACACGTTTGGGTTGATTTCAATATTTTGTTCTTGGGGGCCAACACTGTGGTGTAGCAAGTTAAGCCACCACCTGCAGTGCCAGCATCCCATATAGGCGCCGGTTCGAGTCCCGGCTGCTCCACTTCCGATCCAGCTCTCTGCTATAGCCTGGAAAAGCAGTGAAAAATGGCCCCAGTTCTTGGGCATCTGCATCCCCATGGGAGGCCTGGAAGGATCTCCTGGCTCTTGGCTCCGGATCAGAACACCTCTGGCCATTGTGGCCAATTGGTGAGTGAACCAGCGGATGGAAGACCTCTCTCTCTCTCTCTCTCTCCGCCTCTCCTTCTCTCTCTGTGTAACTCTGACTTTCAAGTAAATAAGTAAATCTTTAAAAAACATACTTTGTTCTTACAGACCTGTGGTTCTGAATAACTTGTCTGAGCCATCATTTTGCACATATGAGAATATTAACTGTAGTATCTTTAGAAATAGATTTCCTGGATCAAAGGGCTTATGACTTTGTAATTTTGATAGATAATGCTAAATTGTTTTATAGAAACAACTATTTCAATTTGCATTAGCTTTATACTTCTACTAATTAATAGGTAAAAATAATAACTCAGTGTAGCTTTAGTTTACATTTATTTTATTATAATTGACATTGAATACTTCTTCCATATGCCTGGAAGCTGATAGTATACCTCCTGTCTACTCTTCTTTCATATCTTTTACATCCAGTTGATGGAGCAACATCAGCCATTAATTAAAGCATATACCAGCCCTCGGCTTTGCTTGTCCAAGTATCACGTAACTGAGTGTTCACTGAACACAAACTACATCCTTGCAGAGCACTATGCAAAGTACTATGACATCAACAAAGAATGTATTCTAACAATGATCAATCTGTGGTGCCAGCCTCGGTGTCCCTGTTACTTGCACACCTGATGCACTCTCACAGTGTGATGACCACTAGTTCAATGTTAATCACTGGGCAGATAACATCACCTATCACCTGACTCCCTATTAGAAGCAGATACTACACTTGGTGCTGGTGCTGCAAAGACAGGTAAGACACAGATTTGAATGAAAAAGTAAACAATCAAATCTGTTGAATAAAAGGTATTTGTACGGAAACCCATTCGCTGTACATCAGGTGATAAAGTTGCAAGGGGTCATTTCTGCTGGGGTGGAAAATTCCCCCAAGCACTCACCGTAGATGAGCCCTACAGATTCTTCTCAAAAGGTCTCCTTGGTTTCACGCACTTCTGCGTCACCATTCCTACTGGCTTGAAAGTGAAAAATAGCGCTTTTTTTTCCTTTTTCTATTTTAAAGATTTATTTTATTTAATTTGAAAGACAGAGTTACAGTGAGAGGTAGAGACAGAGAGAGAGAGAGGTCTTCTATCCTATGGTTCACTCCCCAGATGGCCGCAACAACCAGAGCTGCGCCGATCCGAAGCCAGGAGCCAGGAGCTTATCCAGATCTCCCACATGGGTGCAGGGGCCCAAGGACTTGGGCCATCTTCAAATGCTATCCCAGGCCATAGCAGAGAACTGGATCAGAAGAGGAGCAGCCGGGACTAGAACTGGTGCCCATATGGGATGCCAGCGCGTCAGGCCGGGGTGTTAACCCACTGCACCACAGCGCCGGCCCCAGCTTTTTTTTTTTTTTCTTAACAAATGACTCTTTTAACTTTGTTCATTCCTCATTTCATAATAAAATAAATCTTTTGACTTTGTTCATTCCTTCAAATAACTTGCTACACTTGCCTTACTTTGGTGATTTGTCTTCCTTCTAAGTCTGACCATTAGAAAGCTGAGAATTTAGACATTACTCGTGTAAATGACCACACAATGGAGGTGTCTAGTGAGTATTCCTGAATGGATAAAAGGCCAGGTCAGGGGCCAGCACTGTGGTGCAGCAGATTAAGCCACTGCCCATGACATTGGCATCCCAAATCACAGTGCTGGTTCGAGCCCGAGTTGTTCCACTTCTGATCCAGCTCCCTGCTAACGCACCTGGGAAAGCAGCGGAAGGTGTACTTGAGACCCTGCCACCCGTGTGGGACACCTGGATGGAGTTCCAAACTCCCGGCTTTGGTCTGACCTAACTTAGGTCATTGCTGGCATTTGGAGAATAAACCAGTGGATGGAAGATCTCTCTCTCTCTCTCTCTCTCTCTCTCTCTCTCTCTCTTTCTGTCTCTCCCCCTCACTCTGCCTTTCAAATAAGTGAAATAAATCTTAAAGTGAAACAAAACGACTGGGTCAGAAGGCCTGGCTGGTGGCAGTTACGCTACACACACCTTATTTGGTCAGCTGAAGCTATTCTTTGCAAGTGCAACACGTTGCTGATGTGAAAGTCATGTATGACCTTGACTCAGAAGTCACTGAGGGAGGTACATCTTAAAGTGTGTTTATTATGGAACAACCCCTGACGTATTACCCCAGTTTTCATCACTGTAATGAAATGCCTGAGGGAGCTTACTTTCAAAAGAGGTCTATTTCGGCTCACAGTTCTGGTGACAGTGTGGAGTATCACGTAGCAAGGAATTGGGAGTGCCCATGTGTGGTTCTCTGTCTCTCTCCTTCTGATTTTATAGTCAGTAGGATTTAACCAAGGGGGCTCCATCCCAAAGACGCAATGTAAGCCTAGTCACTCACCAAAGGCCCCACTTCTAGCCACAGTTGGATTGAGTTTCTACTCCTTTGACACCTGACAATGGAGATTTAATTTCAACACATGACGCCTTGAAGAACACTCAAACCATATCCAAGCCATAGCATCTGCAAATGGAACATTATCAGGACAATAGGTTCTCAAATGGCCACATCTGGGTCAAATAGATGTTCCAGTTTTTATAGTATCTCAAAAGGGTAATTAATTCGCAGTTTTGGAAAACAGGGAGATAATAAAAATGTTTACTGAACTGCCAACTTAAGTTACAAAGATACATATATCTCAAATGTTCCCTGGAAGTTGAAGAACATCCCGAGGAAACAGCCAACCTGTTTTCTCTAGGTGTGATCTTCCTAACCTTGAATCCCACCTTGCCTGGGAGCTGGAACTCTATAGACATGAGTGAATATGTTCAGGAACCCAGTGAGGCTTTCTCTCCTGTGTTAGTGACTGTATCCTCTGCCTGAATCCCTCACTCAGCCCTGCAGACTGCAGGACTGGTTTTGAGGTTCTTGCCACACTTTCTCAGAACCTGACTGCTTAATTAGAAGATTCACTGACCTTGAGTATAAGATGTGTGTGTCCCCACCGTGTCCTTTGCTTCTCTGGACATGCACATTTCACAGCACTAGGTACAGGGTCCTGCCATGCTCAGGATGTCCACTTTGCAAATTTATATTCCAGCCGTTCCTTCTGAGGTATTTCTTTTTTGTAGCAACGGGGGTGGTTTTTTTACTAAGAATTTTTAAAGCAAATAATTGACTAAGAAGCATTAAAGCAAAAGCATGAGAAAATGATACTTGTTTTTTATGAAACCCTAACCTTTGGCATATAGGTACACAAGGTTCCCAAGACACACACACACACACACACAAACACACACATACACACAACCATATGTGTATAATTTTAAATAAATAGATAATGTACCTTCAACAGGTCTCTGATCTTCAAAAGGACCAGAACTTTAGGCTACCAGGCAGAATGTCCATGTCTCATTCTTTAGGCCTGAATTAAAGTTGCTTCCAGATTTTGCCCAAATCTCTCCTATCGCGTTGTGCATGCTGACCCCAGGCTATGCTAACCCCTGGCGTCCTGGGCCCAGTTTGGTCCCATGACGGGCACTGTCCATGCCGAGTTCCATGTCTGGTGTCCTCTTGCCTCCTCTGTCCCTTGGATTTGGCAATTCCTGTAGCTTATGTCTCAGGACACTGCAAGGAGCTGGTCCTACTACCCCAAGTTTTGATATAAGGAAGAAGAGATTATAGAAGAGAGCTAGTTTTCTGGGCTCTTTTCTTCTCTCATTAAAAAATGTTCCATAGCTCCCTGCTTTAAAATTATGACTGCAATTTGAAAGCCGGTGAACAATAATGAGACAAAAAGTCCCTGAAACTGTGGGAACTAAGGGCTCAAAATGAGCTTTTCCCCATTTTTTCATTATTCCTAGCTTTTGCCATCAACATTGTTAACAGCAATGTGAGATAAATCTTCATCGTGGAATTTTCTAAAGCTTTATTTGCTTGCATGTCTGTATATTTATCATTTTGGTTAACATAAGACTCCTGTATCACTTCCAACAGCACTGTTCAAGATTTTACCTGTTCCTTATCTGAGAATATAACAAGTCCAGGAGCAGAACTGGAATTCATAAATATTGTACAGTGCTCAGACCTGCCAAGGCAGCCACCGTATATAAGCCTTATGTTGGACCCAGCAGGTCAACTCTCAGACCTCCAATGACAGCTATACAGCCCTTCCAAACGCCCTGTGTGCCAAGGAAAAGTCTCTGTGTGTTAAATATATAGCCGTTGACTCTCTTTTTGTACTCAAGATATTTTCACATTAATAAAGCAAACCAACAGCAAATATTTCAACCCTCTCTGACTACTCTTGAAAGATAAGGAAGGGAACTTTCATTTTTTAAAAAAGTGATTCCAGTGGGTTTAGCTTGAAACCATAGAATTTGGGGAGAGTTTTGGTTAGAAAATGAGTTAGGCTAGAAATATTTCCAGAAGAGACACAATTTTCTGTTATGACAACACACCATTTATCTTAGTGACATTTATAGAGTATTTTTATTAGAGATAATTTCATTTTTGCGAATGTAAGTTTTCAACGCCATCAAATACTAACGCATTACAAGTTGTGAGGGCCATATTTATTATTAGAGATATGCAAATCATTTTTGATGATAATATTTTTAAAATTCTCAACTACAGTAATGGAAGATTTTTCTGCTTGGCAATACTATGGACAAACATATTTTTACATCTCTAGTCACTCTTCATGTACAACTTCCAATCAAAATAAAACAAATCATGACATTAACGTTGAAAGTAGCAAATGCTACTCCAGAGAGCTTCACATGTTCCGTGACTGGGTGGCCATTTGTTATGAATGCAGGCTTTGTTGAAGCATTTTCCAGCGTGGACAGGAGAAATCCCAGATGAGCAACAGCTGCAATTCGGTTTCAGCCATGGAGGTTCCCAGGATAACTGTGAGAAGCACTTTCAAAGGGTTCATCTTGCCTGCGTGTGGCGCTGTTCCCTGTTCTTTTCTGGAACACTAGAGAAACCAGCATTTCACAACTTATCTTGCAGCTGGGCTGGGGGCCTCGCGACTCATCCCAGCCGGGGTCTCTGAGCAGAATGAAAGGTGCCTCGGCCACAGCATTCAGGGCCATGAGCTTAGAGAGCAGAACCCCCAGATGGGAGCTCCTCTCGGCACCACAGAGCAGGCAGGATCCTTCTTGCACTGGCGTTTTCACAGGCAGGAAATTCACCTTTACTATGTGAAGTCATGGAGGCTTCTGGGTTAGCCTCACCTGTCCTAACACAACCCCGTAACCATTGTTCAGTATAAATAGTGCAATTCATGATTTGATTGGGTATTTTTCTTTCTTAAGAAGAAAGACAACACTGTATAAAGCAGTTTACTTTCTTTTACTTAATAAAATGTTGGGTAGGATGTTGTTAAAATTGTATGAATGCTTAAAATAGAGGATGAATCAAATGTTGATCTCTTGGCATGTTTTTTCCTTAAGGACTCTTACCTGTCCACTGTACTTTCCAAGCCCACTGTACCGAGTAGGGGGCTACCGCAGTATCAGGTAAAGCCACCGCCTGCAGTCTCAGCTGCTCCACTTCCGATCCAGCTCTCTGTTATGACCAGAGAAAGCAGTGGAGGATGACCCAAGTCTTTGCGCCCCTGCACCCATGTGGGAGACCTGGAAGAAGCTCCTGGCTCCTGGCTTCGGATCAGCACAGCTCCAGCCGTTGCAGCCATCTGGGGAGTGAACCAGTGGATGGAAGACCTCTCTGTCTCTACCTCTCTCTGTAACGCTGACTTTCAAATAAATAAATAAATCTTTAAAAAAAGAAGAGTAGCTCTGTTTCTCAATCTTTGGAAATGTTAAACTGAAATATAACACATCCATTTAGGAATTTTCTTAGACAAATTAATGGAATTTACTATTGGATATTCAAATCTTATATTTTAAAAACTTTAAATATTCAAGTTCCTAGGAAATACTTTTTGCAGTTTTTGAAAAATGAATATATAAGAAAATAATATTTTATATACTCATTAAAAAGAATAAGTACAATTATTTTTACTTCATAAAAATCCCAATTCTAGATTGAATATATAAGAAAATAATATTTTATATAATTCTTTTTTTTAAACTTTTATTTAATGAATATAAATTTCCAAAGTACGGCTTATGGATTACAATGGCTTCCCCCCCATACCGTCCCTCCCACCCACAACCCTCCCCTTTCCCATTCCCTCTCCCCTTCCATTCACATGAGGATTCATTTTCAATTCTCTTTATATACAGAAGATCAGTTTAGCATACATTAAGTAAAGATTTCAACAGTTTGCTCCCACACAGAAACATAAAGTGAAAAATAATAGATGATTTTTTAAATGATGATGAAATCAGATCAGACCTATTGTCATGTTTAATCCCAGCGAGAGTCAAGTTGGGAATTGCTAATTTCTTCTTTTTTTTTTTTTAACAGATCAGTTTAGTATATATTAAGTAAAGATTTCAACAGTTTGCACCCCCATAGAAACACAAAGTGAAATATACTGTTTGAGTACTCGTTATAGCATTAAGCCTCAATGTACAGCACATTAAGGACAGAGATCCTACATGAGGAGTAAGTGCACCGTGACTCCTGTTGTTGACTTTACAAATTGACACTCCTGTTTATGGCATCAGTAATCTCCCTATGCACCAGTCATGAGTTTCCAAGGCTATGGAAGCCCCTTGAGTTCTCCGACTCTTATCTTGTTTAGACAAGGTCATAGTCAAAGTGGAGGTTCTCTCCTCCCTTCAGAGAAAGGTACCTCCTTCTTTGAAGACCTGTTCTTTCCACTGGGATCTCACTCACAGAGATGCAGCGGCCATTGGAGGGTGAACCAACAGAAAAGGAAGACCTTTCTCTCTCTCTGTCTCTCTCTCTCACTGTCCACTCTGCCTGTCATAAAATAAATAAATAAATAAAAATTAAAAAAAAAAAAAAGTCGGTGTCGCGGCTCACTAGGCTAATCCTCCACTTGCGGCGCCGGCACACCGGGTTCTAGTCCCGGTCGGGGCGCCGGATTCTGTCCCGGTTGCCCTTCTTCCAGCCCAGCTCTCTGCTATGGCCCGGGAGTGCAGTGGAGGATGGCCCAAGTGCTTGGGCCCTGCACCCAATGGGAGACCAGGAGAAGCACCTGGCTCCTGCCTTCAGATCAGTGTGGTGCGCCGGCCGCAGCGCGCCAGCCGTGGCAGCCATTGGAGGGTGAGCCAACGGCAAAAGGAAGACCTTTCTCTCTGTCTCTCTCTCTCACTGTCCACTCTGCCTGTCAAAAAAAAAAAAAAAAAAAATAGCCCTGACTGTTAATGAACAACTTAATACATTATCCCTCTTAGTAGTTGTTTTGTCTGTTCTACTTAATATGACTGGTTTAATTCTGTAATTAATACACAGTTATTCTTAAGTGTTGAAATTTAACTGAACTGTGATCCCTGTTAAACATAAGAGTGGGGATAAGAGAGGGAAGAGATGTACAATTTGGGACATGCTCAAGCTGACTTGCCCCAAATGGTAGAGTTAGAAACATACCAGGGGACTCCAATTTAATCCCATCAAGGTGGCATGTACCAATGCCATCTCACTAGTCCAAGTGATCAATTTCAGTTCACAATTGATCATAACGAAAGGACTAAGAGTCAAAGGGAGCACATAAACAAGTCTAGTACCTGCTAATACTAACCGATAGAATAAATAAAGGGGAGAGTGATCCAACATGGGAAGCGAGATACTCAGCAGACTCATAGAATGGCGGATGTCCTAAACAGCACTCTGGCCTCAGAATCAGCCCTAAAGGCATTCGGATCTGGCTGAAAAGCTCATGAGAGTATTTCAGGCATGGAAAGCCAAGACACTCTGGCAAAAAAAAAAAAAAATATTTTATATAATTCTTAAAAAGAATAAGTACTATTATTTTTACTTGGTAAAAATCCCAATTCTATATTTCTATTAAAAATAAAAATATATTATAATTAATTTCATCTTTCAGGTAAAATCAGTGAAAAACAATCTCTTGTTTAGCTACATGGAAGCCCAGAACAGGAGATCTGACAGGTTGGGTGTCATCTAAGACTGCTGTGGCCTAAATATTTCCTGCAAGGAGGCTTTGACAGACACAGTAACAAAGGGAACAGAAACAACCTGGGGGCCGGTGCTGAGGTGTGCTGTGGTGTACTGTGACACAGGCCTTTGTCTTTCCATTAAACTCGTTTCTCACTGACATGATTAAAGTTGTGCTGGAGGCCTTCCCAAGGTCAGAGGAAGAAAAGGGGAGGCCGCTGTCCTGGGAATGAAATGCCTATGAATGCTTCAACTGTGGTCCCTATCTGCTCGTATGTAACCATTTCAGGTTCTGCTTGTTCGTACAGAGCAATGATGTTAACCCTTGCCAGACAGCAAATGGCTCAGTGTGCCTGTGGTTAAAAAAAAAAAAAAAAAGAACTTCAGTAATCAAGTTGGCATGAGCAGTATTGTATCAATCCTGCAGCAGCCATGTAACATCAGAATATCCAATCAAATGTATGCATGTAGCCATATAAGGGAGACAAAGAAGCTAAAACCATATATAAAGAAATACCTCCTCTTTGTCCCACCAGGGACTTATGCTGGCATAATTAAATGCTACTTCCTATTAAAAGGCCTTGCTTGTCTCGGTACAGGAATTCTGCTGCAGTAGTGGGTAAAGCCAGTGCCTGCAGCCCCTGCATCATATATGGGTGCTGGTTTGAGTCCCGGCTGCTCACTTCTGATCCAGCTCCCTGCTAATGTGCCTGGGAAAGCAGCAGAAGATGGCCCAAGTGCTTCAGCCCCTGGGTACACATGGGAGACCCAGAAGAAGCTCCTGGCTCCTGGTTTCAGATCAGCTCAGCTCTGGCTATTGTGGCCATTTAGGGAGTAAACCAGCGGATGGAAGATCTCTCTCTCTCTCTCTCTCTCTCTCTCTCTCTCTCTCTCTGTAACTGCCTTTCAAATAAAATAAATAAATCCTAAAAGAGAAGAAACAGTTTGGAAGTTTTCCAGACATAAAAAGTACTATATGTAACCAATACATATAAAATTTTTTCCATAGCAGTACTAATAATCAAGAACGATAGGACATACCACATATAAAGCAAAAACACTATTTTGGACCTACAAAGTGATTTTGGAAACTAAAATACTTCATAAAGCATTCTTTGGCAACCAGAATAAATTTATTGCTTTAACTACTGTCTTTCCCCCAAATGGAAAACAATCTTTTTAATATTCTTGCATTCTTAGACAAAAACTCCATGATGAGCATAAAGATTTGATGCCTCCTTAGGAATACAAGTATGTAAATCTTATTTATATTTCTGTTGCACTTCACTTACTTAAAAAGGAAAGGAAAAAGAAAGGCTCTGGAAGCTTCATAGCATCAATAAAATGCTTTATAGGGTTTCAGAAGTATATTTTAATTGGTTGATGGAGAGCCAGAAATTGTTAAGTATGAAAAGACAAATGCAGTGGAGTGTTGTTTAATGATGGGAATACACTCTGAGAAATGCATCATTAGGTGATTTCATCATTGTGCGAACATTGCAGAATGAGTTACACAAACCTAGATGGCACAGGTCAGTCATTCAGTGTGATCTCATGTAGTCAAGAGATGCAACCAGCACAGGCTGGAAGAGGCTGCTCGTGGCATTGCACAGCATACTGCTTGACAGCTATTTTTTTAATAACCGGAATGAGTGCACTCTAATGATAGCAAGTATGGTATGGTAAATAGATAAACCAATACGGTCATCTATTATCATTATCAAATGTTCATATTATACATAATTGGATTGCTACATTATCATACAACTGGTTGCACTGTAGGTTTGTCTACATCAGTATCACCACAAACACATAAATAACACGTTGAGCTATGATGCTATGACAGGCGTGATATCACTAAGTGGTAGGAATTTCTCAACTCCTTTATATGTACTCTCACTGGACTATGGTCCTTTATATCAGGCACCGTTGATGGGAACATTATTTTCACTATCAAATGTTTCCCAACCCGAATGAATTGGAAAAGATCCTTTGTGTTCCAACATAATTAAGAAATTCAATGACTTTTTTTAAAAAAGGATTTATTGCATGGAATTCATAAAGATGTTGGTTTAAATAATTTAATCCCTGAAACCCAATTCTAATATCACATAAGAATTTTGAAGTTTTTTATATATATTGTTAATGTGATATAGACATTAACAAGATAATTATGGTTGTTCTAATTTTATGAATATGTATTATGTTCATATACATAGTTCAGAATGCAGAAACTGTAGAAGGTACGCAAGCTATAAAAGCCACCTTCATCACACGTGGCACCTATGCCTAGTGCCTGCTGTGCTCTGTGGCAGGAGAATCACCGAACCCTTCTATGTTATTCCAGGTGCTTGAATCTGCTCAGCCAGCCTGGCGATGGTTTTCACGTGTCAGGTTGCTCGTCTCTCCTGCAGTGGGGCACAGCACGCGCTGCGTGTGCCAAGTCCCCTGGCTTCTCTTGGGTTTTCTCTTCCCTGTCCAGTGCTCCTCTTCTGTTTCCCTGTAGATAGTACTCCCTCTGGGTGTCCTGTACGGACCAATGCCTCTGTTCCCCTAGCATGTGTGTGTTCTTCCCCAGTGGGCTTGTCATTTCCCATCAGGCATAAATAAAGGTATGGGCTCACAAAGTCTTCGCCGATGGGCTGAGTGTACAGCGTAAGGGAGAGATAGAAAAGAGAGCCGATTAGGAGATTTCTATGTGGAGAGAACAGCAGGTGGAAAGGAATGCGTAGATAAAAGAAGGACAAGCCCTTACAAAGTGAGTGGCCTGCTTACTCTAACTGAAAATTATTTGTGGCGGGTGTTGGACAAAAGAAGGAATAATATACAAAGGAATTCTTTTAACTAGAATAAAAGTAATTATTTTGCTAAATCAGCCATGCAAATGGCAGAATATGAATAAAACAAATCAAAATTTAGAAGGGCTAAATCTGTGTGTAGTGTGAAATGTGGATAAAAGAGGAACCCATCATGTGCTCTGCTAGTATAATAACAGTCTTTTGGTCCCCGCCAGTGTGGCACTCTGCCCGGGCCACCTCTGGGAGTGAGGAGGGTAACATATTATCGTGTTGCATCCACGCATCAGCTAAAATAGAGTATTGCAAAAACCAGTGACAGTCACGCATGAATTTTATTGAAAATGAGAGGCAAAGCAACCGATCGGGACCAACACTCCTTACCAGAGTGCGGCCCCCAACAGCGAGTTACACAGCTTTTTATAGTATTCTGTCCACTAGGGCTCACAGTTTCAAACCGGACCCCTGGTTTGCAGTGAACAATAAAAAGAAAACCTGAATATGGTTGTAAGATAACAGTTAACAATAACAAAGCCAGTAACAGATCCAAGATATGGTTGTAAGATAACAATGGAGGCCGGGACTGAGGCTCACTAGGCTAATCCTCTGCCTTGTGGAGCCAGCACACCAGGTTCTAGTCCCGGTCGGGGTGCCGGATTCTGTCCCGGTTGCCCTTCTTCCAGGCCAGCTCTCTGCTGTGGCCCGGGAGTGCAGTGGAGGATGGCCCAAGTACTTGGGCCCTGCACCCCATGGGAGACCAGGATAAGCACCTGGCTCCTGCCATCGGATCAGCGCGGGGTGCCGGTTGCAGCGCGCCGGCCGCGGCGGCCATTGGAGGGTGAACCAACGGCAAAAGGAAGACCTTTCTCTCTGTCTCTCTCTTTCACTGTCCACTCTGCCTGTCACAAAAAAAAAAAAAGAGAGAGAGAGATAACAGTGGAGGACGCATTTCAGTCAACCTAGTGTCTGGGAATTTGGGCCCACCTAGTTTCACAAGATCCACCCTTAGCCATTAGCAAGCAAAGCTAATATGTACAGAAGCAAGAGATCTGCAATTAGCTTTTAGCTGCACTCACTCCATTTTGCTTCTGATGCTACAATCGGGGAGCATATTTTAAAATTAGTATTTCCGGAGTCCTTGGCGTTTATTTAGACAGGAATTCTAAATACTGGTTCCAATGAGGCAGACAACACAGTAAGGTTTAGACTTTATTTAGGGAAGTGAGAGTAATACACAGGAATGTGAAGGCTTTATTAAAGGGAGAGTGGGGTCAGAAAGATGAACCGGAAGTACCATACCAGGCAGTAGGCAGACCAAGGCCACGTGCGGGAGTCCACGGGCCAGACAGCTGCGGTTAGCCACACGGGCAGAACCAGCCCCCAGTACAGAGGGACTCGGGAAACAGGGGGAGAAGTGGTCAAGAAGTGCAGGGGAGAGCAGGTGCAGCCCGTGGCACTCTACGCCTCTTACTCACTTCCAAAAGGGGAGTGGTTACATAGTCTGATTGGCAGGTGAGTGTTTATAGGTGAGATCAGGTGGGTGGGGAGCCTTGCTCTCCAGCTCACGAGTTTAATCAATGTAACCCTATCTGCCTGATCGGGCGCCCATAGCAATGGGAGAGCTCTGCAGAGTGACTGTGGTGAACCTGACTGCAGGAGCTGGCAGAGCCTTCACAGCTGCACTCCAAAATGTCCCTTGCTGCATTGCTGGAAGACATCCCCTCTCTGTGCTTTAAGTCTCTCAGCTACAAGGACCATGGCGAAACCCAGTGGCTTGCTAATGTAATGCCCTAATGACACGTGAAGTAGCAGGAAAAGCATTAGCTCCCTTTGGGAATACAATTCATTTAAAAAAATAAGCATTTTTGGGGCCGGTGCTGTGGCACAGTGGGTTAATGGCCTGGCCTGAAATGCCAGCATCTCATATGGGCACTGGTTCTAGTCCCGGCTGCTCCTCTTCCAATCCAGCTCTCTGCTGTGGCCTGGGAAAGCAGTAGAAGATGGCCCAAGTCCTTGGGCCCCTGCATCCACGTGGGATACCCGGAAGAAGCTCCTGGCTCCTGGCTTCAGATCGGCACAACCTCAGCCATTGTGGCCAATTGGGGAGTGAACCAGCAGATGGAAGACCTATCTCTCTCTCTCTCTCTGCCTCTCCTCTCTCTGTGTAACTCTTTCAAATAAATAAATAAATCTTAAAAAATAAGCATTTTCATTTTCTGACTTATTCTTTCAGCTGGGAGACTGGAATAGTCTCCCAAGGTTGTAGACTCAAGTCTGAAAGCCAGGATGTGGGCAGCCACTCCCAGGACACATCTGCCTCTGTGAGGACAATATTTTGACCAGCGAGGGCCCCGGATGTTTGCCCTTCACTGAATATGCTGCTGTTGAGTCAAATTGCTTTAAATCAGAGAATGTTGTCAGGGTCTCCTAACCTTGGACTCACCTCTTATTTGGGGTGATCCATATTTATATATCAAAGGTGGAGCACCTCCCATGCCCTTTGCAAGACAATGAGGGACAACAGCCAAGTTGGCACAGGTTCTCTGCCTAAAGCAGAGGATCCCTAGGACTGAGGTTTCTTAGCTGGAAATTAAAGAGCAGGTAACAAAACCGTTCCGTGTTAAAGCTAATCCTAGGCAAGAAACTCGCACACGAAGAAGGGTAGATTCTGACCTCCGAAGGTTTTCCTAAGGCAAAACTGTGAGCTCACTGAGAAATGCAACTGTGGCTTCACTGCAGATTTACACAGGTGACTGATGGACCCTCATCACAGACATGGGGCCTCTCTCGGAAAAGGGCACGCCGACCCTGGCACGCTGTGCTGAAGATTAATAGTCATGACCTAGTGACCCACGCTCCCAGGAGACGAGAAACCATCCTGTGGAAATGCCAGATGACTCAAGTCCTCTTGGGAATTTCCAGGAAGATCTTATAACAGCAAGTCCTGTAGTGAGATGTGATAGCCAATGAACAGAACTCCCAACAAGGGAGCGCTGGAGGCCACTCTGCTCCGTCCTCCCTGTGCTGTGTGATCTGGACAACTTACAAACTTTGCAGTGTCAGTCTCTTTCCCAGCAATGCAAAGCCGTGTGACCTCAACACACTAATGTTTCTAATTACAGCTGCCTTTAAATATATGCATCCTGATGTAGCCCAGTGGAGGGCAGAATGAAATAGAGTGAGAGTCTCTCAATCTGCTTCAATGGCTTTAAGAACCTAAACTTTTTCATCAGAGAGGCAAAATCTTTTTTTAAAAAGTTTATTATTTTTTTTATTAGAGAACAAGACAGAGAGAGAGGTCTTCCATCCGCTGGTTCACTCTCCAAATGGCTGCAATGGCTGGAGCTGGGCCAGCCAGAAGCCAGGGCCCAGGAGTTTCTTTCCAGTCTCCCATGTAGGTGCAGGAGCCCAAGAACTTGGGCCATCTACCACTGCTTTCCCAGGCCATCAGCAGGGAGCTGGATCAGAAGTAGAGTAGTTGGGACTCAACGGGTGCCCATATTGGATGCTGGGAATGCAAGCTGTGGCTCTACCCAAGCCACAGCTGGCTCCAAGGCAAAAATCTTTAGTGCTGTTAATAAGGACTTGACAATCACTTTCCCTTTTTCATGCAAATGTGCAAGGGTGTATCTGCATCTAGGCTAATTTTGTCCACCACTGAACCAGAACAAATCCAATGAACTACCCCTGAAGTCTGTCTCTGCAAGACCGCCAGGAGCATTGATGAGAGCTAAGACGGGAGGGGATGAGGTTCCTACATCAAATAATTATCAGTTTGCATCAAAAGCCACGAGGTCTATTCAAATGTGGTTTTGAAAGGGGAAAATAGTCCTTGACTACTTTAAAAGCTATGAAGCAATTTGGGGATTTCTTTAGAACAAAAGACAAGAATCAAGGGTCCTAACTTCAATTCAGAATTGAAATACGCATGCTAGTAAACACAGACTAAATATATAATTTCCCCAACATCACTTTCTATGTCTTTCTCTCTTGGTCTACTCACAACTTTGAAAAAAGAATTTGATGCTTATCAACACATTATTTTAAAGTAGTGAGATAAGAGTTTAAGTATAGGAAAAGTCACCTCAGAGGAAGTTGAATTTAACGAAAAGGCTTGATTTTCCTTACACAAAGGTCATCTTGCGAGTTTCGAGTAAACAAAAATAAAAATAAGAAAATAAAGATCTTCTGCAAGCCTACCAGTCTGTTAACTTTCCCTGTTTCCTAACTTTTTTCCCATATGTTTATATTTCCATAGCCTTAAAGCTATGAGATGGCTTGTAAACAAAACTGGGACCACAGTTAACATACTAGACTGCTTTTCTCACCAACTCTGGTTCCCCATCTTCACATCCCTGAGTCTCTGTGTCTAAGCAGTCAGTTTCATACCAGGGCTCCGTCCGCAATGCTGAGGAGTGTGCCTCCACCTGTGCCTCCAAACTCTGCCTTCCTCAACAGGACCCTGTTAAAGATATACTTCACGTGTAGTTTCTGTTACTTATTTTCCACTGCAGTACCTCATGTTTAGTTTTTATAATTTAACACAAATGTGTGATATTCCAATGACTAGATCCCTATTGGCATAGCAGGTAAGATGCCGATTTGCTGGGTTTGAATCCCAGCTTCGCTGCTACCCAGTTATGTGATTGTGGTCATTTAAACCACCTCTCTTCAAACAGCAGAGTGTAATTCCCGGGCTGCGGAACCTTGGCCAGCCTCATCACTTCTGAGGACAAGGCTGCAGTAGGAGTGTCTTGGCGTGGTTCCAAGGCTTGGTGGAAAAAGGCTTCCTCACTGAAGCAAAGATCTTGGCAAGTGCTTCCCTCTCTTTGCCTCACTGTCCTTATTTGTCAGAGAAGAAAAACAGTAGCATTGATTTATAGGGTTTTTTATGATTTCAGAATTAATATAAATAAACACCTTATCACAGGCAGCTTGTAAACACTGCATAATTACAATCTACTACCACTATTATACTGCTTTCGTTGTTTAGAAATTTCTTCGTACATACAGTCAACACTGATATATACATAAGGCTCTGTAGGCAACTATGATTATTTCTTTAGGAATGCGCAGACATAGAATTGCAGATCAAGGTTTGTGCATTCATTTACAAAGGGTTATTGTTGAACCCAGTTCTCATTTTGTAATAAGAAATCCTGTTCTATTGAATCACAAAAGGTGCAGGGGATCGGTCAGTCTTGATTATGTAGCTGGGCATTTGTGTCATTTCTAAAGAGTGAAAAATAAAGAAAAATAAAAGCAATATACACATGAGTTAGCAGGAATTTTTTAAAGCTTTTTTTATAATTTTTAATTAATTTATTTAAAAGGCAGTGTGACACAGAGAAAGAGGGGGACTGAGATCTTCCACATGCTGGCTTACTTCCCAGATGGCTGCATTGACCAGAGGAGGGCCAGGAACCTAAAACTCAATCAGGGTCTCCCACATGAGTGGCAGCAGCACTTTTTTTTTTTTTTAAAGGATTTATTGGGGCCGATGCAGTGGTGCAGCAGGTTAATGCCCTGGCATGAAGTGCCAGCATCCCATATGGGCACTGGTTCAAGACCCAGTTACTCCACTTCCGATCCAGCTCTCTGCTATGGCTTGGGGAAGCAGTAGAAGATGGCCCAAGTACTTGGGCCCCTGCACCCACATGGGAGACCTGGAAGAAGCTCCTGGCTCCTGGCTTCAGTCCAGCACAGCTCCAACCATTGCAGTCAATTGGGGAGTGAACCAGTGGATGGAAGACCTCTCCCTCTCTCTCTCTCTCTTTCTGCTTCTCCTCTCTGTAACTCTGCCTTTCAAAAAATCTTTTTTAAAAAGATTTATTTATTTATTTGAAAGGCAGAGTTAGAGAGAATCAGAGGCAGAGAGAAAGAGAGAGAGATCTTTCATCTGCTGGTTCATTCCCCAAATGGCTGCAATGGCCAGAATTGGGCCTATCTGAAGCCAGAAGCCAGGAGCCAGGAGCTTCTTCCAGGTCTCCCACAGGGGTGCAGGGACCCAAGGACTTGGACCATCTTCCACTGTTTTTCCAGGTCATAGCAGAGAGCTGGATTGGAAGTGGAGTAGCCAGGACTCAAACCAGCGTCCGTATGGGATGGCAGCACTACAGGTGGCAACTTTACCCACTATGCCACAGTGCTGACCCCAAGGATAAATCTTTAAAAAAAGAAAAAAGTCTCTATTAATCACAATGCCTTCATTTGTGGGTGACATATAACTCAACCCACAATGAGTTTTAGACAAAAAAAAATCTTTTCAACTTACCTATATATTCAGGTTACCTTCAGACAAGGATGGATCCAATGAGCAGCAAATCTTGGTTTGTCTCTAACACTCGATCTTCCATCCATGCATTCTTCTATGTTAAATTCTTCTACAAACAATCTTTAGGTCTGGGCTGACACAATTTCCAGGTTCCTATCTACAATTCTTTGCAACATTATGGTGAGTTCTTACTTGTAAGGACATACTCTCAAGGAGTGTGAGCCACAGAAAGGCTGGAGAACCCCGCCTGCAGCCAACTTCCAACAAAAAGAATCTAACACGAAAGCCCCACGGGCACTGCTGCTGCCTCCACCAACACTGTGTGCTTTGTTTGCACAGTCCCAAGACCTCAAAGGCTGCTGCTGCCAAAGCCTGTCCAGGGCCCGGAACTCAATCATGCAACCACTGCCACTCCCGAAAGCCGCACAGCCCAGCCACTCTCCTTGCCAGTTGGGTCCCCAGACCGCCCTCCCTTGTGCTGACTTTGCAATCAAAGTTTCACATGACTGAGTGCTTTGGGAAGGCACGTGGCTCACCTATGGTTTCCTACTGCTCGAAAGGGTGGTGTAGTAAGTTTTCTTTGTTCTTCCTTGGTGAAGCAGAACTCATGAGGGGGAAATTCTCCGAAACTGAAAATGAGTGTTCCAAGTCGCTGGCCAGAAAACAGGATGAATGTCTGGAATGGGAGCTCCAGGGAAGGACTGCTGGTGAGATCTGCCCAGAAGCCCGGACCTAACTTTCATGAGTCCAGCAGAGATCTATCCTGCAGCTTAGCAACCACTCTTCTGATTGGGGAACCACTGCCTTATCACATGCCCTAGAGTCGGATGTTGCAGCCTGCTTGATTTGAACCACGTGAACTGACTTGGGGCTGGTAATTAAGTAAAAATGGAGACTAAGCAGCAAGACCACCCATGTCCCTCACAGCACCCCAGCAAGGAGGCCCGGATCAGGCAGGCATCACTGCCACTCTGCCCTGGTGTCCACTGACTGCAAGGTCATGACTAATTCAGGCAGCAAACTCCTGCCCTGCTTGAACTCGAATCCACCCAAGATCCTGCTGAGCCAGGAACAGCAGCGTTATACAAATCATACCTATTCTGCCCTCTTGGATTGGGGAACAAAACAATCAGCGATGTAAATGGAGAGAAGAAATCCTTTGGAGAAACTGCTCTGAGGTCCAAAGAGAACTGATGAGAAAGGAAAGGAGGCATTTCTCCTTTTCCTCCACAAGGAAAAGCTTATGCGCCTTGCTCTCTTGTTCTGTGCTAGATTTACCTACACGCTTAGCACTCTGGGCAAAAGCGCGAAAATGGAGCAAACACTGTGTGCAGTGCGGTGAGCAGCTGCTTGTGAGGCGAGCATCCTGTATCGGAGCATCAGTGTGAGTCCTGCTGCTCCACTTTAGATCTACCTCCCTGTTAATGCATCTGGGAAAGTAGCGGAGGATTGCCCAAGCCCGGCCCTGGCCATTGAGACCATTTGGGGAATAAACCAACAAAGAAAGATTCTCTCTCTCTCTCTCTCTCTCTCTCTCTGCCTTTCAAATACAATAAATAAGTATTTAAAAAATAGAGCCAGCAACACAAGCAGATAGGTGAAAAGACAAATTGTGCGGCTCTCCTCTGAGTCGTTTCTAAGAAGCACCGGCTAACACCTCACACTGCTTCTCACATATATAGGAGGCACTTCAAAAAGTTGATGGAAAATGGAATTGCAATACAAGTTTAATTTGCAAAACTTGAAATCCACGTATAGTTTTTCATAATACGCAATTTCCATGAATTTTTCTGAGTACCATCATATGTGTTTGTGCAGTGGGGAGGTAGATTTGATTATCAAATTTTATTTCTTCTTGCACTGAAGGTAGCAGTAAGTTAATAGTTGAACTCTGTTTAAGGTGATTTTTTTCTAAAAAAGATTGATTTATTTATTTGAAAGTCGAAGTTACACAGAGAGAGAAGGAGAGGCAGAGAGAGAGAGAGAGGTCTTCCATCTGCTGGTTCACCCCCAGCTGGCTGCAATGGCCAGAGCTGTGCCTTTCTGAAGCCAGGAGCCAGGAGCTTCATCTGGGTCTCCCATGTGGGTGGCAGGAGCCCAAGCACCTGTGCCATCTTTTCTCAGGCGGTTAGCAGGGAGCTGGATTGGAAGAGGAACATCCAGGACATGAACCAGCACCCATATGGGATGCTGGTGTCACAGGCAGTGGCTTTACCTGCTACAGCCCCTTAAGGTCATATTTTTATAGATATTTTAAAAGTTCTAAACTGACTAATCCATCTAAAAATAAGAGAAAGACAAGACATTCAGCATTACTTACATATTAGAACAGCTGGTCTTTCTAGCACATTCTAACGACTTCAAAGTGAACGCGGGTTTCTCCTGCTTAATTTCAAGGAGCACTTATTTATGTCATTATTGTAGAACTTGAGTTCATTTTTCCCTTGGGAAATCTGACATTTTAATTTTTATTTTGACCTGAGAGTTGTTTAATCATCTGTAATTATTAAAGATTAGCACGGTGAAGGGCCTTTTAAAATTATGATTAATTTCTAATTTTATGGCCCTATGTTTAGAAAACGTTGTTTGTGTAATTCATATTTTTTTTTTTTGACAGGCAGAGTGGACAGTGAGAGAGAGAGACAGAGAGAAAGGTCTTCCTTTGCCGTTGGTTCACCCTCCAATGGCCGCCGCGGCTGGCGCGCTGCGGCCGGCGCACCGCGGCCGGCGCACCACGCTGATCCGATGGCAGGAGCCAGGAGCCAGGTGCTTCTCCTGGCCTCCCATGGGGTGCAGGGCCCAAGCACCTGGGCCATCCTCCACTGCACTCCCGGGCCACAGCAGAGAGCTGGCCTGGAAGAGGGGCAACCAGGACAGAATCCGGCGCCCCAACCGGGACTAGAACCTGGTATGCCGGCGCCGCAGGCAGAGGATTAGCCTATTGAGCCATGGTGCTTGTGTAATTTCTATTACTTGCACTTTATTCAGCAATGTGCCAGGGGTGAAGATCTCGTCAATTTCCACTAATGTTCCCTGTGTACCTGAAAATAAGATCTATTCCTCACCATACACAGTTTGATATAAGTTCTGTGTTATTTGTTGTCATTCAAGGTTTTGTATATTCTTACTTTATTTTTGTCCATTTACTCTGCCTTGGATTTAGAGATGTGGGTTAAATGTTTCTAGTTTCAGTATGTTTCTATCATTTCTTCTTGTATCTCCGGTAGTTTTTACATTCTTAAAATAAAATCAGGTCAAGACAAGCATCGAGAGAGACACTTGAGGGGATAGAAGCCATAGAAAAATTCTAAAGACATAAGGGATGAAAAAGCCCACCTTGTGAGCTAGCCATGGAGAGGAGAGAAGGCTACGTCTGGGTTGAGTTTCGAGATAAGAGTTCAGCTCTTTGGGTGCACTCCCTCGTCTCCTCCCAGGTCCCCTCAGAGTGATGGCCCAGTCCATATAAACCAGCCAGGGACGCCTCCCTTTTCAGAATCCTCCTCGCAGATTGGCTGCTTCATACGATTAACATATTGTGAGCTGTCAAGAAATGCTCTAAAATAAGAGCCAGGAGAGAAATGAAGTCACTTGGCAAATGCTCAATATATAAAATTGCAAAGAGTTGATGACATGTTTTGATTTTCAACTTTGCCTAACTGAAAAATAATTGAGATTTATCACAGCCTTTAATGTGAAAAGTTCAAGAAAAGAGAAATAATGTGCCGACCTCAGTCTCTGAACAGTTTCTAGTTGATAATGTAATTCCCTGGGTATTGTTAATGTTGTGTTTGGATATTTCTCTTAAATATGGGCTTCAATCCCCACAAAAGGGCTTTAAAACCTTAGTCAATCATTCAAGGAACAAATCTGCCTCCAACTAATTCTGCTCAGGACTACGTATTTCTTAAGATAAAAATACATCAAATATTAAAACTCCATTAAGTCAAAGAAAACATGATGAATAGTTCAAAAGAATCATATTGCCATCAAGACAAAGAATAAATGTCTTAGATTATTTTATGGATATGTCTTTTATAGTTAATTTAACTTGGCAACTCAACATTTTTGCACCTGTCTATTGCATTTCATAGCATGAAGAGTAGATTCCAAGGTTCCCATCCACCAGCCTCTTACCAGGTTTTCTCCATGTGGCAGCAAATTGAAAATGCTATGCTATGCTTGTCAGCAGCTAGAGGGGTCTGGGTGGAGAATTACATAGAGAAGGGACCCTCAAGAACTTAAGAGTGAGGCCGGCGCCGTGGCTCAATAGGCTAATCCTCCACCTTGCGGCGCCGGCACACCGGGTTCTAGTCCCGGTCGGGGCGCCGGATTCTGTCCCGGTTGCCCCTCTTCCAGGCCAGCCCTCTGCTATGGCCAGGGAGTGCAGTGGAGGATGGCCCAGGTGCTTGGGCCCTGCACCCCATGGGAGACCAGGAAAAGCACCTGGCTCCTGGCTCCTGCCATCGGATCAGCGCGGTGCGCCGGCTGCAGCGGCGGCCATTGGAGGGTGAACCAACGGCAAAGGAAGACCTTTCTCTCTGTCTCTCTCTCTCACTGTCCACTCTGCCTGTCAAAAATTAAAAAAAAAAAAAAAAAAAAAAACAAAAACTTAAGAGTGGAGGAAGTATTGCTTTATTAGACTTCAACTTTAAAACAAACACAATTCCCAGATATTTGATTGCACAAATTCTCACACATAGGAGACAATTCCCTAGGCCTTCAGAACCCTAATGTAACAGTGATGTGTCTATATACCTCTCTGATCAGCCAAGAAAACCCACGGAAGGTGGTATGGATTCCTCCCTGTGCACACAAAGGAGAGAGACCGTGGATAACACTAGCTAGTAGCCATCTCAGCAGATTCTCAGCAGGAGAGAACCTGGAGGGTTGTATTTTGAGGACCCTGGTACCTATGGAAAGAGTAAGACCGCAGCGAAGGGCCAGCCTTGTGGTGCAGCAGGCTAAGCCACTACCTGCCATGAAGTCATCCTATATTGGAGCAACAGTTCCAGAACGAGCTGCTCCACTTCTGACCCAGCTGCCTGCTAATGCACCTGGGAAATCAACAGCAGGAGGCCCAAATACTCCGGCCCCTGCCACTCTCATGAGAAACTCCCATGGAGTTTCTGGCTCCTGGCTTCAGCCTGGCCCAGCCCTGGCTGTTGTAGACATTTGGGGAGTCAGCCAGCAGACTGTGCAGGAAAGAATATCTCCAATGAAGGCTCCTTGAGCCATACTCTCCTCTGTTCGGGCTCCGAGAGGATGTTCGTTTGTACGTTTCAGACGACTGTGTCCTCTACACTGTGGGAGATGTTGAAGCCCAGCCTGTGATATTAGCCATCAGTTGATTCTTTTATTCTTGGCAAACTGTGCATGTTCACTTTGCTTCTGAGCCTTTTCTGGTTTCCAATATTGTAGCCATGTGGCTTAGATTCTAATCCCAGTATAAAAATCTCCGAATAAACTAGCAAGGGAATTGAGTCACTGATAATCTACAATTTTTAGGTGTCCTGTGATCCTGATTAAACCTAAACTGGGCCAGCGCTGCGTCTCACTAGGCTACTCCTCTGCCTTTTGGCGCCGGCACACCGGGTTCTAGTCCCGGTCGGGGTGCCGGATTCTGTCCCAGTTGCCCCTCTTCCAGGCCAGCTCTCTGCTGTGGCCAAGGAGTGCAGTGGAAGATGGCCCAAGTGCTTGGGCCCTGCACCCGCATGGGAGACCAGGATAAGTACCTGGCTCCTGCCATCGGTTCAGCGCGGTGTGCCGGCCGCAGCACACCGGCCGCGGCAGCCATTGGAGGGTGAACCAACGGCAAAGGAAGACCTTTCTCTCTGTCTCCCTCTCACTGTCCACTCTGCCTGTAAAAAAAAAAAAAAAAACCTCTTTAAATAAAAAAAAAAACTAAACTGCTCAGGAGACTGCAAGAAATCTCATATGAATTTATGAATTCAAAATGAGAAACAACTATCAAGAGAAGCAGAAGACCCATGATCAGTGAGTGCCAGGAAGCACCGGTGATCAGAAGGTCACACAGTGAACAGACAAAGCCTAACAGCAGGCATCAGACAGAGCCAATGTTTGTTACTATCAAGGCTGAAATATCCGTATCTCTAAGGTATTTAAAAAAAGATTTATTTTTATTTTTAGTTGAAAGGCAGAGTGACAAAGAGACTCTTATGATGGCTTTCTATTTTTTTTAATATTTTATTACTTATTTGAAAAGCAGAGTTAGAGAGAGGGAGAGACAGAAAGAACTTCCATCAGCTGGTTCACTCCCTAAATGGCCACAATGGTGGGGGCAGGGCCAGGCCAAACCCAGGAGCCAGGGTGCAGGTACCGAAGGGTGCATTAGCAGGGAGCTGGACTGGAAGTGGAGCAGCCAGGACTCCAGCCAATGCCCATCTAAGATGCCAGTTTGGCAGGGGGTGGCTTAATCTGTTATGCCACACACCAGCCCCTTAATGGTTTTGCTTATGGCTGGCCTAGAAATCAAACTACTACAAGCCCAAACATGTCACATGTTCCACACTATTAAAGGTGAAGCTAATATTTAAATTATTTGGGGTTCCTTCACATAGAATATTTTTCTCTTCTCCCCCACTTATTATTCATTGAGTCATTTATTTATATCTGTATGGGTTCAAGGATATTATTTTATTCTTTGTAATTCAAAGCCACTTTAGTTGTGTTGCTGTCAACTTCTTCCAGCTTCAGCCAGTAGGAACTCTTTAGCTGGATTCTGCACTCATTCAACACAGTCACTCAGCAATGATGGATTTAGGATATTTGCTTGGTGTGTGTGTGTATGTGTGTGTGTGTGTGTGTAACACTTTTGTACTTACTAGCATTGCAAGAGACTCCATGCTCATCTTGTATATTGCCTGCCTAACTCATAGAATCAGCCATTTCTCCAAGGAACCTTGGTTTTCTTTACTGGAGAATGGTATTAGAAACCACAATTTGGGTAGTAAGTGTGCTTTCTGAAACTGGGTTTTTCTGCTTCTGTTTTATATGAATTGTTCTTGACATATGGAATGTAAGTCCTTTCTCTCTGATATATATTTTCTCAGTTTGCCAGTTAACTTTTGAGGTTATTTATAGTGTTTTTAATATGTAAACATGTTTATATTGATGTAATAAGGTCTATCAATTTTTTACTTCATTTAGAAAGCTTTTTCCAACACTGATGTTATCAACCTTTCTACTTTCTTCAAAAATAAAAAGCCAATTAGGGGCCGGCACTGTGGCTCACTTGATTAATCTTCCGCCTGTAGCGCTGGCATCCCATATGGGTGCCGGGTTCTAGTCCCGGTTGCTCCTCTTCCAGTCCAGCTCTCTGCTGTGGCCCTGGGAGGGCATTAGAAGATGGCCCAAGTGCTTGGGCCCCTGCACCTGCATGGGAGACCAGGAAGAAGCACCTGGATCCTGGCTTTGGATCGGCACAGTTCTGACCATAGCGGCCATTTGGGGGGTGAACCAATGGAAGCAAAACCTTTCTCTCTGTCTCTCTCTCTCACAGTCTATAATTCTACCTGTCAAATAAAAAAAAAAAAAAAAAGAGCCAGTTAGCAGGCTGGAGTTTGTGACATAGGAGGTTAACCTGCTGCTTGTGATACCAGCATCCATGTGTTGGAGCGTTGGTTCAAGTTCCAGCTGCTCCACCTCCCATCCAGATGCTAATATGCCTGAGAAAACAGCAGGAGAAGGACCAAGTCCCCAAGTCTCTACCACCCACATGGATGACCCAGATGGAATTTAGTGAACACACTGATCAAAGGTATTATTCTCCTCCCTCTCTCTCTCACTCTCTAACCCTGTCTCTCCATATCACTCTTCCTTTCAAATAAATCTTAAAAGAATAAAATAAAACAAAAATCCAATTATTATGATTGGGATGGCACTAAGGATATAGGTCAACTGGGAAGGATTGCCATCTTAATAATATTGAGTCTTCCTATCCATGAACACAGAGATCTCCATTTGTTTAGGTCTTTTTACATTCCTTTTTCAATATTTTGTAATTTCTATATGTATTTTTTGTTTATTTGTGAGGGTTGGAGTTATCCTCTGACATTATTTTCCTATTTAGAATTCTTAGTAATTTTCAATGTACAAATCTTGGACAGGCTTCATTAACTTCATTCCATAATAATTTTAATTCTACTATAAATGGAATTTAACTTGTTTTATTTTCTAATTACAATCATGTACCATATAATAACATTTTGGCTAATCATGAGCCAAAATATCATCATGGTCCCATCAATCTATAATGGAGTTGAGGAATTCCCATTAGTGACTCCTATGATGTCTTTATAACAACAAAATTGTCTAATGATGGAGTTCTCAAAATGTGTGTCTGTCACTAAGTGAGGTATAACTATATTGTTAAAGTATAGAAATTCAATTTGTAAATTTTTATTTTGTATCCTGCAAACCTTGAATTTCTGTAATAGTTCTAGCATCTTCCTTGTAAATTCCTCTGGGCTTTTGACATATAATCATGTCATCTGAAAATGGGGACAGTTTCAATTCTATTGTTTTTATGCTGCTTTTCTTTGGATATTTTATGAGCTAGGCCCTCCAGTACAATGTTAAATCAAAGTAGTAAGGGTGGAATACCTAGTTTACACCTAATGATAGATAAAAGAATTGGACTGTTATTGATAATGATGTTGGCTATAGGCCTTTTAAAAATTGTCTTTGTCAGTTTGAGGAAGTTTCCTTCCATTGTCAGTTTGCTAACAAGTTTTCACTCATAAAATGGTCTTGAATTTTTAAGATTTTTGTGTGTCTATGTAGATGATCCTGTGGGTTTTGTCTTTTATTTAATACAATGAAATACATTGATAGATCTTCAGATGTTAACCAACTTTGCCTTTCACTCATTTAGTTATAAATTTTTTAAATATTTATTTTATTTATTTGAAAGACAGAGTTACAAAGAGAGGTAGAGACACAGAGAGAGAGAGGTCTTCCATCAACTGGTTCACTACCCAGATGGCTGCAATGGCCAGAGCTGTGCCAATCTGAAGCAGGAGCCAGGAACTTCCTCTGGGTCTCCCACATGGGTACAGGAGCCCACAGACTTGGGTCATCATCTACCACTATCTCAGACCATAGCAGAGAGCTGGATTGGAAGCGGAGCAGCTGGGACTAGAACCTGTGCCCAAATGGGATGCTGGGGCTTCAGACCAGGATATTAACCCACTGTGCCACAGTGCCAGCCCCTCAGTTATAATGTTTTAGTCTTTTTATATTTATGAAATTTGGTATGGCAATATTTAGTTGAGGATGTTTATTTATGTTCACAGGTATTGTTCTCCATAATTCTGTTCTTTGGTTTGGGCCTCAAGGTAATTCTGGCTTCATAAATAGTGTTGGGAAAGCTTTCTTCTTCTTCTTCTACTTTTTTTTTTTTTAAGATTTATTTTATTTATTTGAATGGCAAAATTACAAAGAGAGAGAGAGATACAGAGGTCTTCCATCTGCTGATTCATTCCCCACATGGTCAGGAGCTGCCACATCGGGGGAAGGGGCACAAGCAATCAGGCCGTCTTCTGCTCCTTCCCAGGTGCATTAGCAGAGAGCTGGATCAGAAGCCGAGCAGCCAGGACTCAAACTGATGCTCCGATGTGGGATCCGGCATTGCAGGCTGTGGTTTAACCCACTGTGCCACGATGCCTGCCCCTCCTCTGCTTTCAAAAAGTATTTGTGTAGGGCTGTGTGAGATCTTCCTGCAGTGTTTCATAGAGCTCACCAGAGAAGAATCTTGACTTGGCGCTTTCTTAATGGTAAAGTTTTTAATTATGAATTTAATTTCTTTTTATGATACAGAACTGTTAGAATTTTCTACTTCTTGGTATAGTTGCGTATTTTAAGTAATTCAAATTTAAAGACAGAGTATTTTTTTATTATTATTAATTTGAGAGGCAGAGTTACAGACAGTGAGAGAGAGAGACAGAGAGGAAGGTCTTCCTTCTGCTGGTTCACTCTCCAAATGGTCACAACGGCCGGAGCTGCGCCAATCCAAAGCCAGGAGCCAGGTGCTTCCTCCTGGTCTCCCATGCGGGTGCAGGGGTGTGGGGAGCAACTCGGACTAGACTAAGTTACTGGAATTAAGACTTATTCTATGCATCTGCTCTCCCACAATATGGCGCTGGGAGAGGAGGAAACAGCTTCTACGCAGCTGCCTCTTGCCAACTTGAGTGATGACCTCCAGGAGCTGATCCTGCTCCTGATTGGAGGAGAGCAGCGTACTCGGCGTGTGGGCAGCCGAGTTGGGACTGGCGGAAGAGGACTATAAAGGAGGAGAGAGACAACATGCACCAGGAACATCTATCTGATGGGACACCTGTGCAGCCCCCGAGAGAGCCGGCCGGCGGTGTGCCACTCTCCTGCGGAAGTGGGGAAAGTGGCTAGGGGGAACCGCCCTTCCACGGAGGTGGAAGGGTCGGTAGCCAACCCGGGAAGAACCAGCAGGAAACCCAGGGAGGGCCGAGCAGACGAAAGAACAACGCAGGGTCCTGTGTCGTTCCTCCACGAAGAGGGGGAGCGACACAGGGTTCCATATGGAACCATATGGAACCATATGGAACCCGGCGCCCATATGGAATGCCGGTGCCGCAGGTGGAGGATTAACCAAGTAAGCCATGGCGCCAGCCCCAAGACAGAGTATTTTTTTTAAGAGACTTGTATGTGCTGGCGCCGCAGCTCAATAGGCTAATCTTCCACCTGCAGGGCCAGCACCCTGGGGTTCTAGTCCCAGTCAGGGCGCCGGATTCTGTCCTAGTTGCTCCTCTTCCAGTCCAGCTCTCTGCTGTGGCCAGGGAGTGCAGTGGAGGATGGCCCAAGTGCTTGGGCCCTGCACCCGCATGGGAGACCAGGAGAAGCACCTGGCTCCTGGCTTTGGATCAGCGTGGTGCGCCAGCCACAGTGGCCACTGAGGGGTGAACCAACGGAAAAGAAAAACCTTTCTGTCTCTCACTGTCCACTCTGCCTGTCAAAAAAAAAAAAAAAAAAAAAAAAGAGAGAGAGACTTGTATGTTTTGTCTGAGTTGTTAGATTTGTTGAAATGGCGTCCTTCATACCATTCCCCTAGTATATAATAAATTCTTATGGTATCTATGGTCTATAGTAATATCATTCTTATTCTTATTCCCATGATCTATAGTGTTTATGTCTTTCTTTTTATCTTGGTGATTTTAGCAAGTGCATTATCAATTTTGTTGATCTTGCAAAGCAATAATTTTGGTTTCACTGATTTGCTAATTTTTTCTTTCTTATTTTATTGATTTCTTCTTTATTATTTCTATTTACTTTTGCTTTATTTTCTCTTCTATTTTTATTTGAGAGGCATATGGATAGCATCCTGTCTGCTGGTTCATTCTTCAAATGCCCACAACAGCCAAGACCAGAGCTGGAAGCTGGGAGTGCATCTAGGTCTCCCAGGTGGGTGGAAGGAACTCATTTACTTGAGCCATCACCACTTGCCCTCCCAGGTTGGTGTTACCGGGAAGCTGGAGTCTGGATCCAGAGCCAGGAGTGAAACCCAGGTATTTCACGTGGGACACAAGTATCTTACCCGCTAGGCTGAATGTCTACTTCCGTATTTAACTGTTTTGCTTCCAGAAGGTGAATTCTTTCTTAATCATTGATTTGAGACATTTTTCTTATGTAATGTAAATATTTAGTACTACGCATTTCCCCTAAGCATAGATTTAGATGAATCCTAGATTTTTTATAAAATTTTTTCTTTCTTTCTTTCTTTGAAAGGGGGAGAGAGAGAGAAAGAGAGAGAGAGAGAGAGAGAGAGAGAGAGGTTGAGAAAGACAGCGAGATCTCCTACCTGTTGGTTCAGTCCCCAAATATCCATAACTGTTGGGGCTGAGCCAGGCCAAAACTAGGAGCCAAGAACCATGAACTCAATCCACATTTCCCACCTGTGGCAGGGACACAACTATTTGAGGACACCTATTTGAGCTCATCTGCTACCTCCCATTGAATCAGGAGCAGAACTTGGACTCAATCCTACATATTCTGATATTGAATGCAGGTATCCCAAGCAGTGTCCTAACCACTGTGCCAAATGCCCATTCCTGAATCCCATAATTTTGAGATTCTATTTTCTTTAATGTTGAGTTTACATAGAATATGTTTCTAATTTTCTTGTATTTTAGAAATACAGTGTTTGATTCTCAAAATTTGGATTTTTTTCTTGTCAACCTATTTTATTGAATTGGATTGAATTCCACTGTAGCCAGAAAACATATGCTGAATGTTTGTAATTTTTAAAAATCCATTGAGACTGTTTATTGCCTAGAATAAGATCCATTCTGGGAAGTATACCATGTACAACTGGAAAGAATGTGAATTCTACTTTCAGTGGATATAGTGTTCTCAAAATAACAAAGTCAAGAGAGTTGATAGTGCTCTTCTGTATCTGTTGATTTTGGCCTGCTTACTGTGTTTGACAAAGGGGTGTGATAATCATCAATGATCCCTATGGAATGGTCTATTTCTCCTTTTAATTTGTGCAAATTTTGTTGCATGTATTTGAAATTCTGTGACTGGGCACATAATAGTTATGTTTTTGTGTCTTTGTGATATATTGACACTTTTCACTTTGTGGAATAACCCTCCTTTTCTCTAGTATTTATGCATTTCTCTAGTATATATGCATTCTGTTTTAAAATCTATGTAATTATATTACTTATTACTTCATTCCACTTGTGCTTACTTTTTATATGGTATTTTTCTATCCATTTACACTCAATTTATCTGTATTCTTTATTTGTAAAGTGCATTTCTTGTAGATCACTTATAGTTGGTTCCTGTTATTTTCACCCATTATGACAATCTCTGCTTGTTTAATACTATATTTGGGGCCGGCGCCGTGGCTCACTAAGCTAATCCTCCACCTTGCAGCGCAGGCACACCGGGTTCTAGTCCCGGTTGGGGCGCCGGATTCTGTCCCAGTTGCCCCTCTTCCAGGCCAGCTCTCTGCTGTGGCCAGGGAGTGCAGTGGAGGATGGCCCAAGTGCTTGGGCCCTGCACCCGCATGGGAGACCAGGAGAAACACCTGACTCCTGACTTCAGATCAACGCGATGCGCCGGCTGCAGCAGCCATTGGAAGGTGAACCAACGGCAAAGGAAGACCTTTCTCTCTGTCTCTCTCACTGTCCACCCTGCCTGTCAAAAAAAAATACTATATTTGGTGAAATTATTGGTATACATTTGTTTGGGTCTGACATTTTATGTTTTCTACTTGTTTCCTTTGTTTTTATTCTTCTTTGTTGACTTTAATATCTTAATTTTATTTAGAATTCCATTTTCATTTCTAGTTAGCTTTTAAGATATTCTTGAATTATTTTGTTATTGATATTTTATGGATTGCAATGTATACTCTTAAATTTTCACAATTCACCCACAGTTAATAATGTACAATTTCATGTAAAACCTAGAAATGCCACAACTTTACAGATCTCTCTATCCATTAAATTAAACTATACACACACACACACACACACACATATATATATATAAAATCTACATACCCTGAAGTTCTCTCTTACACAGTTTATAAAGGTTTAAGAAAAATTCAAGCAGATATAGTTTTATAATTATTTGCTTATTGAAAAGATAGTCATAGAGATAGAGAGGAAGAGAGGGATAGAGATAGACAGAAAGTTGTCATCCTTGGTTCTCTCCTCAAATGCCTGCAATGGCCTCTAGTTGGGACCAAATCCAGGAGCCTGGAACTCAATCCAAGTTTTCCACATGGGTGGCAGGAACCCAATCACTTCAACCATCACTGCTACCTCCCTGGGTCTGCAGTCACGAATGGATTCAGGCATCAGAGCTGGATGTGGGCCTGCCCCACTTTATTCTTTTTTGAGAATCGAGTTCTTTTTAGCTATCTATTGAGATAATTACATGATTTTTGTGCTTTATTCTATTGTTTGATTTATTACAATAATTGGTTTTTGAGTGCTAAACTAATTGCTGCTTGGGATAAATCCCATTTTGCTCAGGAATATAATCCTTTTTTATAAGTTGCTGGATGTGCTTTGCTAGTATTTTGTTGAAGATTTTTATGTCTGCATTCATAATGAGATTGGCATGTAGTTTTCTTTCTTTAGATATCTGGTTTTTTTCTTTACTACATTTATATGTATGATTTACTTATGTATTGGAAAGGCAGAGCAACAGAGGGAGAGAGAGACAGAGATTTGCCACATATTGGTTCCCTCCTGAAGCCAGGAACCTGGAATTTCAACTGGGTCTTCCACATGGGTGTCAGGGGCACAAGCACTTAGGCCGTCCTCCACTGCTCTGAAATTGGTGGTTTAATCCGCTGTGCCACACACCAGTCCCCATGATGTCTTAGGCTTTGGTAACTAAGTAATATTGGCCTGTTGGAATAAGAGGGTAGTGTTCCCTTCTCCTCTGTTTCTGGAAGATACTGCATAGAATTAGTGCAATTTCTTCTCTACATGTTCTGTAGATGTTGCCAGTGAAAACACCTGGACATGGAGATACTTTTGGAAGGCTTGTAATTCCTAATTTAATTTCTTTGGTAGTTTATAGGACTACTCAGATTGCACACTTCATCTCCAAGAAATTTTTCCATTTTATCTAAGATGTTGAATAATGTGTCTAGAGCTCCTGATTTTTTAATTATATTTTAAATTTCTTTGAGGTATGAAGTGATATCCCCTTTGGGGTTCCTATTTTTAATAATTGTATCTCGCTGTTTTGCTTTTTCAATATTGCCAGAAGCTTATCAATTTTATGAAGTTTTTTTAAAAAAAACTTCTGCTTTAATTTTAGTTAATGTTTTATGCTTCTAATCTCATCAATTTCTGATTTTTAATTATGTATTTCCTTATGCTTGCCTTGGGTTTTTCTCTTTTTTTTTTCTACATTTATTTATTTATCTGAGAGGAAGAGATACAGAGTTCTTCCAATCTGCTGATTCATTTCCCAAATAGCTGCAATGGCCAGAGCTGGGACGAGCTCTGGCTTTGGCCAGGAGCAGCAGCTGCCTCCGGGTCTCCCACATTGCTTTGCCAGGCTATTAGCAGAGAGCTAGATCAGAAGAACAACTGGGACAAGAACCGCAGGCAGAGGCTTAGCCTACTATGCCGCAGCACCGGCCCCTCTTTGTTTCTTGAAGTATATGTTTGAATAACTTGTTTGAAACTTCTTAAGTAAATACTTATTACTATATGTTTGCTTCTAAGCACTGATTTTGTTGCATCTCAAAGGTTTCACCAAGTTGTATCATTGTTTTTATTTAGTTCAATATTTTTATTTTTCTTGAGAATCATTATCTCAATTGTGGATTATCCAGAAATCTATTCAAAAGTCCACACATGTTTGAAGATTTTATTTTATTGATTTTTAGTTCAATCCTGTTCTGTTCAGAGAATATATTGTGTGAGATTTTGATTTCTTTATACTTATTTACATTTATTTTATGACCCAGGAGCTGGTCTAGGTTGGTAAATGTGTTTGCACTTCAAAGGAATGTATATTCTGTGGTTGTTGGGTAGAATGTTTTATAAATGTTGATCAGATTCGGTAGGTTGGTAGTATTCAGGTTTTCTCTGTCCTTGATGATTTTCTCATTTTTCCCAAATGGCTGCAATGGCCTGATCTGGGCCAGACTGAAACCAGAAGCCAGGAGATTCTTCTGGGTCTCCCATGTGGGTGCAGGGGCCCAAAGTCTTGAGCCATCCTCTGCTGCTTTCCCAGGTGTATTAGCAGTGAGCTTGTTCAGGAATGTAACAGCTGGGACTCGAACCAGTGCCCATATGGGATGCCAGCCCTGCAGGCTGCAGCTTTATCTGCTACACCACAGCATGGGTCCCAGGAACCCAACTCCTTGAGCCGTCACCTGCTGCCTCCCAGGGTGCACATGAGCAGGAAGAAGCTGTGAGTGGAGCCAGAACTTGAAGCCAGGTACTCTGATATGGGATGTGGGTGTCCCAAGCAGCATCTCAACCACTGGGCCCAAAGCCTGCCCCAGATTTTACTGACTTTTAAAAACAGTGATGTAAATCTAGCAAATTTTAAAATTTGACCAACTTCTGTAGTAACTCTGTATATCTGCAATAAATTTCTCTAAATTTTCATAGATTTAAAATATATCAAATAATGATGAAAAATAAAAATTTTCATGGAGAAAGTACTATTTGCCTTGAAGGATATATAGAATTTATTCAGTCATGTTTTCTGGATCTATATTAGTTTTAGATTGCCATTTCACAAATTGCCACAAACTTCATGCTTTAAACAACACAAGTTTATTACCTCACAGTTCTGGAGGTCAAAAATCTGAAATGGATCTCATTGCACTAAAATCCAGGTGTCATCAAGGTTATATTTTTTCTTTGGATATAAGAGGGAATCCCCTTTCTTACCCTTTCCAGCTTCTAGAGGCTGCCTACATCCCTTGGCTCATGGTCCCTTCCACCTTCAAAGCCAGCCATGACCACTCATGTCTGTCTTCCATTACATCACTCCTAAACCAACTCTTTTCTGTCTCTCATAAAGATCCATAGATCACACTAGACCCACCTGGTTATTCCAGGATAATCTCTTTATCTCAAAGTCATCTGATTGGCCATCTCAATTTCATCAGTAATCTTTTTTTTTTTTTTTTTTTGGACAGGTAGAGTTATAGACAGAGAGAGAGACAAAGAGAAAGGTCTTCCTTCCATTGGTTCACTCCCCAAATGGCCGCTACTGATCTGAAGCGAGGAGCCAGGTGCCTCCTCCTGGTCTCTCATGAGGGTGCAGGGCCCAAGCACTTGGGCCATCCTCCACTGCCTTCCCAGGCCACAACAGAGAGCTGGACTGGAAGAGGAGCAGCCGGGAGTAGAACTCAGCGCCCATATGGGATGTGGGTGCCGCAGGTGGAGGATTAACCAAGTGAGCCACAGCGCTGGCCCCTTCTTCAGTAATCTTAATTCTGCTTTGCCTTACAGCATAGCATGTTCATAGATTCTGGGGATGAGAATGTAGACATCTTTGAAGAGACATTATTCTGCCCACCAGAGTATTCACCAAGCAATAGAAACAATCTCTAATTGAAGTAGGCAGGGAGTTTACAGGATGGAAACAGCTTTGGCTGGTGGAATTACTGAAAAGCTGGATAATTCTGCATGGGAAAGCATATGAAATCTGGAAAACGAGGTAGTAGGAAATGATTGGCAATTTCTTTTAATAAACACTGCTGTCTTGACTAATCAGCTCACACCACTTTTTCTTATCAAGATTCAAATTCCAAGAGAGACAGAGCCTGACCACCCTCGAGTAATGCACCTGTTCCTTATCCAGAGGGGAGATGATTACCTTGATCGAGGGGTCCACTGAGGCTACTCACAGTGGGAAAAGGCTCTTCCTCAGTGGAAAATCCAATTATTACCAGAAGAGTAACCTCATATTAGGCAAGCGAAACCAGAGATTCCCACTGTCCTAAAGAAAAGCATTTGGGGTGATATAAGCAGTGTCATCTGGTTTGTAGCGGAATATTAATAAATTGTATGTCTTGTGAACCAATATACTTTGGCAAGCATGGTGCATGTAAACAGTGTAAAACTGTCTCTAAATGCCCAAGTGAAATTCTTCATACAGCTAGCAAATATTTTAGGATAGATGAAAAATAAGATCTCAGTTTAATGGCTTTATTAGCAAATGCAATAGGACATTAGCTTCAGATGTGTAGCTATGCCACTAGCTCAAAACAAATCTTAGCTAGCTATCTACATTCTCTTTTGTATTAGAAACTGAACTCTGGTCAGTGACAGACTAGTCTGCTTTCCTGGAAACCAATAATTTCTTCAGACCTTACAGCCAGGAGGTGGTATTTGTAATTATATATCTAAAAGTCCCTACACCCCAAATCAGTCTAACTTCACCCAAAGGCAACCACAGAAACAGATGTGCACAGAACTCTCCTTATCTCACTGTCTTCATTTTTGTCACTCAAACCCCACAATTTTCCATCTCATTGTTCTTATCTAGCAGGCATTTCTAACAGTTACCCGTGAAGTATATTATATTCTTCCTAGCCACACTCTTACCCAGAATATGGCCCATCTAAATTTGCTAGGCGATTTTCAAAGAAACTAGCAAAAATGTCAACTGCTAGAGAAATTGCTGAAGTACCATCAGTTGAAGGTCAAACATGCTTACAACTTACACACATGACGAAGATAAATTACAGCTTACATACACGACAAAGAATTCCTGGTCAGACGTACTCAGGAATCCTGAAGCCATGTGGGACTCAAGCTGTGGAGCTAAGAAGGAATGTAAAGTATTAACAAGTACTATCAATGTACTGTCATCATTGCCTAGAAATATTTTCCCTTGCTTCTGAAACATCATCCGTTTTTATCTGGATGAGAACAGCTCCTCTTCTGTCTCCCTTGTTTTGCTGGCCAGTGGGATAGATGAGTCATTGCACCATCTGGGCTAAAGGGAAAGAGATGTATGGCTGAATAAAGCTGAATATTATCTGCATAATGACGGTTCTGCAGTCCAAAATCTCTTTCTTTCTCAATGTCCTCATCTACACTTTGTCTCTTTCCAACACTAAATTAGGGGGTATTCTACAAAAGCAATTTCTGCCTACTTATGCCCATCTCTAAGGCAACATATCCAAACATTTGGCAATAGAAACTACAGGCCCAACTGACTTTTCGAAGGTTTGGTAATGGCCGAGAAGGTTGAATTAAAATGACTTAACAAAATCTGTGGTACCATGTTTTTTAAAGTGCTATTCAAAATACTAAATAACCACCACTTCCCCAAAGTGAAGTCAATATTTACAAAGGTAAAGCCAATTTTTGCTTGTAGGTAAAATTAAGATTGCTTAAATGCTGCAAGTTTTTTCTTAAAAAAAAATTATTTATTTGAAAGTCAGAGAGAGAGAGGAGAGACAAAGAGATCTCCCATCTGCTGGTTCATTCCCCAAATGGCCACAACAGCCAGGGCTGGGCCAAGTGGATGTCAGGATCTTCATCTGGGTCTCCCACGTAGGACAAAGGGTCCCAAACACTTGGGCCATCTTTTGCTGCTTTCCCAGGCACAATAGCAGGGAGCTTGATCAGAAGTGGAGCAGCAGGGACTCGACCAGCACCCACATGGGATGTCAGCATCAGAGGCAGTAACTTTACCCTCTACGCCACAGTGCTGGCCCCTGCTGCAAGTTTTCAATTCATTGTGTGTGATTGTGTGTGTGTGTGTGTGTGTAAGCATGTGCATGAACCTGTTTGTATAAATGCTGCTAAGCAACAGGATATAATGCTGAAGAAATAGGAATACATTTTACTCTCATGGAGTTATTAGATGAGTGGGACCAAAAATATAGACCATCTGTAGAATACATATATATTTCTAGAAATATAAGCCTTGCATTGAAAATGTTATAATCAACTCTTGCTTGTCTACAATTACTAACTTTTATAGAAAATTAATGCAAGCTATTTGGTCCATTGCTTTAAATTACTGCATTTTGTTCATATAGCTTTATGCTCTATTTTCAATATGGATAAGGACTTCAGTTCTTTCAAGAAACATCAATACTACATCCTAAGAGTGACAGAGACAAGTATTGCTGAGAAAAGTGACAGGGCTATGATAAATCTGATAACCATAACCAAGTTATTTGATATTGTGATTTAATGTTAAAGACCCATGTATGAAGTATATATATATATATATAACCCAGATTAAATTTATATATATTTTATATATATATATATATATATATGGGTCTCCCATATATATATTTGGTCTTGGGTTTAGTTCTCACCACATAGCTCCTAAAACCATTAAAAGTTCCTAAGTGATGCTAGGAGTATCTTGTTTTTTGTTTGTTTGTTTTTTTTATTCTTTTTTTTTTTTTTTTTTTTTTTGACAGGCAGAGTGGACAGTGAGAGAGAGAGACAGAGAGAAAGGTCTTCCTTTGCCGTTGGTTCACCCTCCAATGGCTGCCGTGGCCGGCGCGCTGCACCGCGCTGATCCGATGGCAGGAGCCAGGAGCCAGGTGCTTTTCCTGGTCTCCCATGGGGTGCAGGGCCCAAGCACCTGGGCCATCCTCCACTGTACTCCCTGGCCACAGCAGAGAGCTGGCCTGGAAGAGGGGCAACCGGGACAGAATCCAGCGCCCCAACCGGGACTAGAACCCGGTGTGCCGGCGCCGCAAGGCGAAGGATTAGCCTAGTGAGCCGCGGCGCCGGCCTCTTTTTTGTTTTTTAAAAAATATTTTATTTTTATTTATTTGAAGTGTTTGAAGTGCAGAGAGAGGGAGACACACACAGAGAGGGAGAGATCTTCCATCCTCTGGTCCACTCCCCAAGTGGCCAGTTTCTGGCTGGACCAGGCTGAAGCCAGGAGCTCAGAACTCCATCTGGGTTTCCCACATGAGTTGCAGGGGCCTGAGTACTTGGGTTATCATCTGTTGCTTTCCCAGGTGAATAAGCAGGGAGTTGGGCATTTGAATCAGTGTTCCTAGCTGCAATGCTGACAATGCAGGCAGTGGCTTAACATGCTGCAGCACAATGTCAGCCCCCAGTGGCATCTTTTGCGCGAATATTTGGTTTTTGGTTCCTCCCACAGAGGTCTTAAATCCTTTAGAAATTCCTGGGCTTTAGAAGCATCTTCATGGTGGGCTCCTGGATAGTTTCATGTCGGAGATAGTCAGTCCTACATGATAGTCCAGAAAGACCAAACCATAATGAGAAGCTTGGAAGTCTCAGGCCCGCCCTTTTCTCCATGAAGGAGAGAGGGGCTAGATACTGAGTTAAGAACTGATCATAGGGCATGTGCTGTGGCATAGCGAGTAAGGCTGCTGCCTGCAGAGCCGGCATCCCATATGGCCAACAGTTCAAGTCCCCACTGCTCCACTTCCAATCCAACTCTCTGCTGGCGAAGCAGTGGAAGATGGCTCTAGTCCTTGGGCCCCTGCACCCACATGGGAGACACAGAGGAAGCTCCTAGCCCCTGGCTTCAGATCGGTGCAGCTCTGGCGATTGCGGCCAACTGGGGAGTGAACCAGCAGATGGAAGACACTCTCTCTACCTCTCCTTCTCTTTGTGTAACTGTGACTTTCAAATAAATAAATCATGTCTGTGTGATGAAGTCTCCATTCATATTTTAACACCCGGAGTCAGAGCTTCTCGGTAGGTGAACACGTTCGTGTGCCAGGAGGGTGGTGCAGCCCAGCTTCCTAGAGAGGTCACTCCTGTACTCAGGACTCTTCTGAACCTGCCCTTACGCACCTCTTCATCTGACTGTCCATCTACTGCTATCATATCCTTTACAATAAACCAGTAAATCTGTTTCAGAGTTCTGTGAGCCATCCTAGCAAATTCTCGAACTTGAGTATGGGTGTTGTGGGAAGCCTGATATGCAGCCACATAGGACAGGGGAGTGGGTAACCTGGGGACCCACCAGCTGTGATTGACACCTGAAGTTGAGAGCAGTCTCGAAGAACAGAGCTCTTGACCTTTGGGATGCGACGCTAACCCTAGCCAGGTACATAGTGTCAGAACTGGCCTGAAAGGTTGGACATCCTGCTGGTGTGGGAGATTTGTTCCCTGTGGGGGAAAAACCTACACATTTGTTTCACAGAAGTGTTGGGTTTTGTAGAAGAAAGTTTGTTTATCTCTTTGGCTTCCTACACAAGTTATATAAGGTATAGTTAATGGAACTGTAATGTTCACTATGGAAAACAGATGACATAAGTGTACAGTCTCAGAATTTTAGAACCCAAAGGGATCTTGTAAAGAGATTGTCCTCCAAATACTGCATTTGGCAAAAAGAATACTATGCTACTTTCTAGGTTATGGAGTTAGTCCAGTAGAACCAGATTACAACTGAACCTTCACTTCCACTTTTTCTCCAGTATCATTCTGTGTTTCCGTGACAACTGACTCTTAATTTTGAATGTGCAACCATCATCACTGTGATCAATCAGCGATCATTGTCACTAATTAGTGAATAGTCACTCTGTGCGGGTTATTGTTCTAATCACTAATTGTCTCATCAAAATCTTTGTGATAGATGCTGCTACAATTCTCATTTTCCAGATGCAGAAAACAAGAATTGGGTCAGCCAATTAGTTAAAAAAAAAAAAAAAAAGTGACTCCAGCTGAAACTTTGGCCGTTGTGTTCTATTCTGAATGGAACAATCATCAGATCTAGGACTCATGGGTAGACATTATAAAAAGGAAATTCTCATCTCATCTAAGGAATATATTTCTAACTTTCTACTTCAAACAACTCAGAGCTGAAATGAACCTTATTTCAATGAGCTACCTAAATACTGTCCTGTTCTCCATTGGGTAAGAAGCTGGATCAATCAAGAGCTCCCTTTCCATGAATCTTGATGTGAATGGAAGGGGAGAGGGAGTCAGAAAGGGGAGGGTTGTGGGTGGGAGGGACGGTATGGGGGGGAAAGCCATTGTAACCCATGAGTCGTACTTTGGAAATTTATATTCATTAAATAAAAGATAAAAAAAAAAAGAGCTCCCTTTCCTTCTAATTCTTTAGATTTTGATCTTTTTACTTATAATTGATAAGCTGTTATGGATCCCAGAGTCTGTTTTTCTCTACATTTTGCAATTAGTACAATACACAATTACCCTAACTTTTCAAGATACTAAACATTCCCGTGTTTAAGAGGTACCCCACCTATCGGCTGTGATGTTGCCTGGGAACCGCCCATAGACACATATCATTTCTTTTGGCTGCAGGGCATCTGAACTTTCATGTTCGGGGAATTTCCTACCATAGAAATCTTCGGTAGAGGCAGAGCTTCCCATTCTAGTAACATACAACATCAGGTACTTGCTCTCCCACCCTCTATCAGCATGTAACTTTAGCTCTAGTAATCTGATACCCCTTCCACCCACTCAGGAGCTAGTGACATTAACACGCATGGTCAAGGATGAATTAATATTGGAAGCAGCAGCAGCCAATTTTGAGTGAGGGAGTTGCCAGGGGCTCCCCCTGTGTTGGTGTAGCCTATGTCACCTGTGTTCAGTTGAGTGGCAGCAGTGTCCTCACCTGTCGCTCCCCGTCTTCGTGGAGGAACGACACAGGACCCTGCGCTGTTCTTTTGTCTGCTCAGCCCTTCCCGGGTTTGCTGCTGGTTCTTCCCGGGTTGGCTACTGTCCCTTCCACCTCCGTGGAAGGGCGGTGCCCCCTGCCACTTTCCCCACTTCCACAGGGGAGCGGCACACCGCCGGCTGGCTCTCTCGGGGGCTGCACAGGTGTTCCTCAGGTGTTCCCCTTAGATGTTCCCGGTGCATTTTGTCTCTCTCCTCCTTTATAGTCCTCTTCCACCAATCCCAACTCTGCTACCCACACGCTGAGTACGCTGCTCTCCTCCAATCAGGAGCAGGTCCTGCTGTTTATTGGTTGAACTGGAGGCAGCTGTGTAGAAGCTGTTTCCTCCTCTCCCAGCGCCATATTGTGGGAGAGCAGATGCATAGAATAAGTCTTTTTTTTTTTTTTCTTTTTTTTGACAGGCAGAGTGGACAGTGAGAGAGAGAGACAGAGAGAAAGGTCTTCCTTTGCCGTTGGTTCACCCTCCAATGGCCGCCGCGGCCGGCACGCTGCGGCCGGCGCACCGCGCTGATCCGATGGCAGGAGCCAGGAGCCAGGTGCTTTTCCTGGTCTCCCATGGGGTGCAGGGCCCAAGCACCTGGGCCATCCTCCACTGCACTCCCTGGCCACAGCAGAGGGCTGGCCTGGAAGAGGGGCAACCGGGACAGAATCCGGCGCCCCGACCGGGACTAGAACCCGGTGTGCCGGCGCCGCTAGGTGGAGGATTAGCCTAGTGAGCCGCGGCGCCGGCCTAGAATAAGTCTTAATTCCAGTAACAGTATAGTCTGAGTTGCTCCCCACACTCACCAGCCTGGAATGTGACAGCCTCAGGCTCTGATTCCACATGCACAGCCTCTATCCCTGGTCTGCCTCTGCAGTCTTCTCAGAGTTGCTGGATATCTTTTCAATGACTTCTTTTTCTTCTTTCATCACTAGGCTGATACTGTTCCCACTGTAAGAATATAGAATTCATCATTGTCAGTTTGACCAAACAAGCTCTTTCTCTTACAAGTACGAAGTTCATAAAAAGTTAAATGAATCTCTATTGGGTCCAGTGCTCTGAGCTATACAGTGCAGAAGATACGTCTTACCATGTGACGCAGAAATGTCTTCTAGGCTCAAAAAAGCTTCTCTCAGAGTATGCTCAAGATGGCATGCTATCTCCTCTTACTCCCAAATCTACATTAAAGTCACTTTAAGAAAATTTAAAAGTGTAAACCCCAAATGGCAATGATAATGGAAGGGAGAAGGACATCAGCACCTAAAAGGGTCCATTGCATTTTTAGGAAACAGTTCACAGATGGAGGAATTTGACTGATGAAGCTAGGCAGAAAAGTTAAAAGCTCAAGGACCTGCAGAAGGAGTTACAGCTGAGACGGGAAACAAGCAAACCCAGAGAATCCTAGAAACGCTCAAGATTTCACAGTGCAAGATATTAGTACTCACAAAAGCAAAAGACATAGAACTGGAAACAGAGTTAATTGAAAGTTCTATATCATAATAAAACAACATGAAGCAACTTCAAAAAGTTCATTGAAAGTGAAATTAATTGGTAAGTTTATTCTACTGCAAAAAAATGAAATACATGCAGTTTTCTTATATACATTTTCATGAACTTTTTGTGAACTGGTATGCATGGATTTCAAAATTCTTTTGCACTAAAATAAGCTTATTTTTTATTTTTATTTACTCGTGAGAGAGAAACAGAGCTCCCATTCTCCCTGCAATGGCCTGGGCTGGCCAGTCCAAGTCAGAAGCTATGGAGCCAGTATAACTTTATCATGTGAGTGGCAAGCCTTCCAGGGTACAGGTTAGCAGGAGGCTAGAAGAGCAGGCAGAGCCAGTTACTCAAAGTCAGACATTCCAATGCAAGATGTGAGCATCCCAAATAGAGCCTTAATTGTCTGTCAGGCCAAATGCCTGCCCCTGATCTTTTATTTCCATTTTCATGAAGTTTATGAAGTATTTGAAATTATATGCTAGTATGTATTTATTTGAAAGGCAGAGCAACAGAGAGATGGAAATGATATTGGAAATGAGCCCCAAAATCTATATCAAAATGTGGCCCCTTAAGGTTCCCAGAAGTGCCATCTGGGGTGTCACATGTTACCGGAATTTGGGGTGCCATACGATATCACCATATGCTTATTAATAAATCCCTAATATTAATAAGCCCAAGAGGGTTCTTGCCTAATATTTAGAGAAGAATTCGAAATACCGGCATAAATAAACGAGGCAGCATGGTACTTTTTAAGCTTTTGTTTAGTGTGAAAGATGCATAGCAGAGAGAGCTTTATCTAAGAGAGAGGGGGTAAATCTGGGTGCATACAGAGCGCCAGGAACCAGCCACGTGGAGGAGCATCCAGGCCAGGAAGCCTAGGGCAGGTGGCCTGAAGGCCACGTACCCTGGAGGCGCAGGGCTACAGCCAGCCCCCTCCTGGCAAGAGGCCAGGGAAAGGAGAGAGAAGGGCAGGACACACCGTGTCCCAGGCTTTTAACCCACTTCCAAAGGGGAGTGTTAATTAAACCTGATTGGCTGGTGGGCACCCAGGTATGGCCAGGTAGGGGCATGAGGTCACACAGGGGCGTGGCAAAG